>NW_028283585.1:448750-805000 GCF_059441095.1 Idiotropiscis lumnitzeri | reverse complement strand
CGAACCCCGCCGAGTCAGGAACGCGGAGCGGCGGCTGGTCGTCGAGCGTCGCCGAGACAGGAACGTGGAGCGGCGGCTGGTCGTCGAGCCCCGCCGAGGCGGGAGCGTGGAGCGGCGGCTGGTCGTCGAGCGTCGCCGAGACCAGAACGTGGAGCGGCGGCTGGTCGTCGAGCCCCGCCGAGGCGGGAGCGTGGAGCGGCGGCTGGTCGTCGAGCCCCGCCGAGGCGGGAGCGTGGAGCGGCGGCTGGTCGTCGAGCGTCGCCGAGACCGGAACGTGGAGCGACGGCTGGTCGTCGAACCCCGCCGCGTCAGGAACGTGGAGCGGCGGCTGGTCGTCGAACACCGCCGAGACCGGAACGTGGGGCGGCGGCCCATCGTTGAACCCCGCCGACACAGGAACGCGGAGCGACGGCTGGTCGTCGATCCCTGCCGAGACAAGAACATGGAGCGGCGGTGGGTCGTCGTCCACCGCCGAGGCAGGAACCAAGAGCGGCCGCGGGCCGTCGAGCGCCGCCGGGGCCAAGGCGAGCAGTGGCGACGGGTCGTCGGATGCTGCCGCGGCCAGAGCGGGGCGCGGTGGTGGGTCCTCGTGCGTCGCCGAGACTGAGGCGTGACGCGGCGGCGGACCGTCGTCCATCGCGGGCACCGGAACCGGGAGCGGCGGCTGGTCGTCGACCCCTGCCGAGACAAGAATGTGGAGCGGCGGTGGGTCGGCGTCCACCGCCGAGGCAGAAACCAGGAGCGGCCGTGGGTCGTCGAGCGTTGTGCCGGAGCCAAGGCGAGCAGTGGCGACGGGTCGTCGGATGCTGCCGAGGCCAGAGCGGGGTGCGATGGTGGGTCGTCGTGCGTCGCCGAGGCTGAGGCGTGACTCGGCGGCGGACCGTCGTCCATCGCAGGCACCGGGACCGGGAGCGGCGGCGCTTCATCAGGCGCCGCTGGGACCGATACGGCAGGCGACTGCTCGTCGTCCACCACGGGTGCAGGGACCGGGAGTGACGGCTGCGGGCCGTGTTCTGCCAAAACGTGAGCTTGGAGCGGAGGCAAGGCGTGCCCCACCGGAACATGGGCTTGGGACGGACGCACAACGTGCTCCGCCGGAACGTGAGCTTGGGACGGACGCGCAGCGTGCTCCTCCTGAACGTGAACCTGGGTCGGAAGCAGGGTGTGCTTCCCCTGAACGTGGACTTGGGACGGACGCACAACGTGCTCCGCCTGAACGTGAGCTTGGGACGGACGCACAGCGTGCTCCGCCTGAACGTGAGCTTGGGACGGACGCACAGCGTGCTCCGCCTGAACGTGAACTAGGGACGGACGCCGGACGGGCTCCGCGTGAACGTGAACTTGGGTCGGGGGCAGGATGTGCTCCGCCTGAACGTGAACTTGGTTCGGGCGCACAGCGTGCTCCGCTGGATCGGGAGCTGGGATCGCCATTGGGGCCCCGGGACGGGGCTCGGCCGCTGACGGGGAGCCGGGACACGGCTCAGCAGCTGGCGGGGAGCCGGGACTGGGCTCAGCAGCTGGCGGGGAGCCGGGACTGGGCTCAGCAGCTGGCGGGGAGCCGGGACTGGGCTCAGCAGCTGGCGGGGAGCCGGGACTGGGCTCAGCAGCTGGCGGGGAGCCGGGACTGGGCTCAGCAGCTGGCGGGGAGCCGGGACTGGGCTCAGCAGCTGGCGGGGAGCCGGGACAGGGCTCAGCAGCTGGCGGGGAGCCGGGACAGGGCTCAGCAGCTGGCGGGGAGCCGGGACAGGGCTCAGCAGCTGGCGGGGAGCCGGGACTGGGCTCAGCAGCTGGCGGGGAGCCGGGACAGGGCTCAGCAGCTGGCGGGGAGCCGGAACGGGGCTCGGCCGCCTTCGAGGAGTCGGCACGGGACTCTGGAGGCTGCGGCTCGCATGGAGGCGGCGGGGTCCGTGCAGCGGGAGCTGCATTGGTCACTGCTGCAGGCGTGGAGGCGACAGCGGGCCGGGCGCAGCAGTCGATCCGGGCACAGCCGAACCGGGGGCCCTGATCCCTGTCAGCCTGCCGCCATAGGGAATCAGGAAAACGGGAGACCTGAGGGACCGTGACTGCGGGGGCTGGTGAACGCGAGCTAGGAGACGCCAGGGGAGCGTGATCCGGTGCTGAAACTGATGGTGAACGATGTGCGCGACGTGACCGTGACTTCCGGGATTTGGGACGTGAAGCGCGCGAGGGGGAGTGGGAGGTGGTCGCGAAAAACTCAAATGGCTCGGGGGGAGGAAGGTGACGGCTCAAAAATAACTCCGCGTTGCGCTGAGCGACTAAGAGAGTGGCAATATATTCAAAATCATAGTCGTGATCTGGATCGGAAAAAATGTGAGGGGCAAGGTGCTCAAAATCAAACTCGTGACCGGACTTACTCGAACCGTGAGGGGGTGAAAGGGCTTGGTGCTCAAAATCGTCCTCGTAATCCGAATCTATGATCAGGTGAGGGGGTATGACAGGCTGGTAATCGGTGCTTTAATCGGGGGGCAAAAGGGGAGAAACAGACGTCGAGCGGAAAATGGAACCTACTTGAAGGACACGGGGTTGGTCGGCAGGCTGAGGGGGGTTGTCCGTCCGGCGGCGTCATGGACAACAACATGAACATTACAAATCAGCAATCACTGACCACTGCAAAAGGGAAAACCACATCATGGACCGGGAGAAGGGCAGGGTCATCCGCACCGAAGAGAACAAACAACAGCGCTGGATCAGAGAGGCCATTGAGATCTGCAAGCGAGGCATAAAAACCATGAACAGAGACAAGGGAGCCTTCATCCTCTCTACCACCTAGAGCAGCATCTTGGCGGAGTGAACGGACAGCGGGGGGCGTGACTTGCCTTCATTCTTGTGACAGGTAAGTCACGCCCTCATGGAACATCAGCTGATAAAGACGGGTCACAAGACACAATCATGTGACACTCTGAAGAAGGCGAAAGACTTTCGTATTGTGACATCCTCAAGGCCTAAACACTCATCCGAGCAAATATAAGGTAGATTTTGTGAACCTGCCCGGAGAAAAACATCAACGAAAATAATTTGTATTTGTTTTAACCAGTTGGTGGCGCTACCACTGCGATCAAAAATAAGTTGGCAGCCGTCTTCAGGGCCTGAATATCCATGACGCCGCCGTGAGCCTCTCGCTGGGTCCTTCTTTGGTTCGGGTCATTCTGTCAGGACTCGCCGGTCGGCGAGGAGGAGGTGGACCCAAAAGGCGAGGAGGCAGAGAGGTCAGTAACGTGAAGGGAATTTATTAACTGAAACAACCAGGGCAAACAATGTGGCAGCCGTCGCAGCTCGGGCCCTAATAACAATTTCTAGAAAAACAATAGGGACCTCGCAGCGGTCACTGCTCGGGCCCGAATAATAATAATAATAATAATTTCCACAAAAACAATGGGGACCTCGTAGCGGGCGCTGCTCGGGCCCTAATAATAATTTCTACATAAACAATAGGGACCTCGCCGCGGTCGCTGCTCGGGCCCCAATAATAATTTCTACACAAAGTCCATTGTGGTGACCCGCCCCCTTTTAATAAATTCAAAATGGCCGACTTCCTGTAAAACCTAGCTCATTGCTCCAAGAGACTTTTTTGTAGGTCTTGGTCTTATACATACAGTGAGCCCTCGCTACTTCGCGGTTCACCTTTCGCGGGTTCAGTGCTTCGCGGGTATAAAAAATATTCGGGGGCATTGTAGTTTCGCCGAGCGGCACGACGGGGCGCTGGAGCGGTTAGACGGCCGGCGTGCGCCGAAGAAGAGCGTGGGCGAAGAGAAGAGTGGACGAAGAAGAGCACGTTCCCCCGGACACGATCGGTGGCGACGTTTCGCGCGGTTCGGACCGTACCAGAGCTCCGGCCGGCGTGCGTGGCAGTTAAGCCGTAGAGGAGCACCTTCCCCGGGCACGGGCGGTGCCAAGCGGCCCCTAAGTTTAACCGAATGGAAGCTCCGGAGGAGGAGGGCATGCTCGCGTCACAGTAAGCCGAAGAGGAGCACCTTCCCCTGGCACGGGCGGTTCCAAGCGGCCCCTAAGTTTAACCGAATGGAAGCTCCGGAGGAGGAGGGCATGCTCGCGACACAGTAAGCCGAAGAGGAGCACCTTCCCCGGGCACGGGCGGTGCCAAGCGGCCCCTAAGTTTAACCGAATGGAAGCTCCGGGGGAGGAGGGTGGGCGTGTGTCACAGTTAAGCCGAATTGGAGCACCTCTTCCGCCCGGGCACGAGCGGAGCGCGAAGCTGTCAGTTATGAATGAATAAATGAATAAATAAATAAATAAATAAAGAATGGCACCTTTCATTTCACAGGGCACACCAGACGGCGTACCAGCAGGTAAAAGTCTGAGTAATTAAATCAATACAAAAAGAATGGCTGGGGAATAAAAAAATAATACGTTTTAATAATAATTTGTTTTTTTTGTTATAACATGAATTTCACTCTCTCTCTCCCCGTATATATATATATATATATATATATATATATATATATATATATATATATATTTATATATTATATTTATATATATATATATTTATATATTTATAAATATATATTATATATATTGTATTTTTTTTTTAAGCATTTTTGAAGGTGCGCCGCTACTTCGCGGATTTTCAGTTTTCGCGGGTGGTCTCGGTCCCCATTAACCGCGATAACCGAGGGTTCACTGTACTCCATAAAATTTACAAAAAGCGAGGTGAAACACTCAACCAGGGCTGCTCTGCATGTTGTGCTGGGCCACCTGGAACAACAGCGGAGCTATGCAAGGATGCTCTTTGTGGACTACAGCTCGGCATTCAACACGATCATCCCAGACATCCTCGTCGCCAAACTGGACACTCTCGGCCTCCCTGCCCTCACACGCATCTGGATTAAGGACTTTCTGACCAACAGACCCCAGACTGTGTTGCTCGGCCCCTACACGTCCTCCACCCTCATGCTGAGCACCGGTTCCCCCCAAGGATGCGTGCTGAGCCCTCTCCTGTACGCCCTCTACACCTACGACTGCAGCCCGGCCCACGGCAACAACACCATCGTCAAGTTTGCTGACGAAACGACAGTGGTCGGTCTGATCTCGGAAGGTGACGAGACAGCCTACAGAGAGGAGGTAGGGAGACTGACAACTTGGTGCAAGGACAACAGACTGCACCTTAACTCTGCTAAAACAAAGGAGATTGTCGTCGACTTCAGGAGGAACAAGACGCTGCCGCCCCCCCTCTGCATCGAAGGCGTGTGTGTGGAGAGGGTCCACACGTTCAAGTTCCTGGGAGTACAGATCTCCGATGACCTTTCTTGGAGTCACAACACCACAGCAGTGGTAAAGAAGGTCCGCCAACGTCTGCACTTCCTGAGAGTCCTCAGGAAATTCAACCTGGACAGGAAGCTGCTGCTGGCCTTCTACCACTCGTCCATCGAGAGCCTGCTGACGTACTGTGTCTCCACCTGGTACAGCGGCTGCACTGAGGCGGACAGAGTGAGGCTCCAGAGGACAGTCAAAACAGCGCAAAGGATTATTGGCTGCCCTCTCCCCTCGCTGTCGGACATCTACACCGCCCGGTGCCTCAGAAGGGCTCTCAACATCGTCAAAGACAATACCCACCCAAACTCACACCTGTTCGACCTGTTGCCCTCTGGCAGGCGCTACAGATGCATCAAATCAAGGACCAATAGACTGAGAAACAGTTTCTTTCCGAGAGCCATCTCCATACTGAACTCTCACACACACACACGAGACCACCCTAACCTTGCAAAACAGCATTGTGATGTGTTTCTATATGCCCTATTCAGTACTGAATTCCATTGCACTGTCTTATTTATTTATCTAATTTATATATTGTCTGTATTATTGTTGTATTGCACTGGAGAGGGGAGCCCTCTAATCTCGTTGCACACTTGAGTACAATGACAATAAAGGGATTTCTATTTCTATTCTATTCTTTTTTTAACTTTTCTCGAGGGCCATGGCGAGCCATTTCAAAAAAGCTGCACAACTAACGTATAAAATATTGATAAATTTGCTCTACCTGATGTGTGTGTAAAGTTTCACGAGTTGTCGTTCATATTTAGAACCTCATAATCAGCGTTGTTTTATTGCCGAACAGTGCAATGCCACTCCCACAACTTTTCACGAAAAAGGATGAATTTCGTATTGTGACATCCTCATGGCCGAAACAGTCATCCGAGCATATATGAGGGCGACCTTGTTGAGTTGCACGGAGAAAAACATCCAAGAAAATAACTTGTATTAGCTTTTACCAGTTGGTGGCGCTACTACTACGATGAAAAATAAGTTGGTAGATGTCTTCAGGGCTGAAGTATCCTCAAATGTGTACAACTTCGAGAAGATAGGATCATCTGAGTCATGTTGCCAGAGCTTTTGTTGCCACAAAGTACAATCGGATTTTTCAGCACCGTAATAGCCACGCCTTTTGCCAAAACGTCACAAAATTCGGCACAGAGTAAGATCATTGTCTTGAGTCTTTTCTGACTAATTTTCAGTCGGATTCGTCAAAAGGGCACCGTGCAGTACGTGAAAATTAAAATAAAAACAAATTTTTGATTCCACTTGGCGGCGCTGTGTGTATAACAAAATAATAACATTAAGATGTCTTCAGGTCGGGACGTTTTATTTACAGGTGAAGGTTTGGATTTTTAGGAGCATGTGCAGGGGCGTTATTAAGCATTCATTTATTTGTATTAGGTTCATTTTGTCTTATTATTGATATTTGACTGATTCATTAAAAGCAGACAATTATGTTTTAGGTTAATTTTTTACCTGACATGTTTCGGCGAGTCTTTCGCCTTCTTCAGAGTGTCGCATGATGGTGTCTTGAGACCCGTCTTTATCAGCTGATGTTCCATGAGGGTGTGACTTACCTGTCAAAAAAATGAAAAATCAGAGCAGTAAAAGAACAACCACAACATGAACATTACAAATCAGCAATCACTGACCACTGCAAAAGGGAAAACCACATCATGGACCGGGAGAAGGGCAGGGTCATCCGCACCGAAGAGAACAAACAACAGCGCTGGATCAGAGAGGCCATTGAGATCTGCAAGCGAGGCATAAAAACCATGAACAGAGACAAGGGAGCCTTCATCCTCTCTACCACCTGGAGCAGCATCTTGGCGGAGTGAACGGACAGCGGGGGGCGTGACTTGCCTTCATTCTTGTGACAGGTAAGTCACGCCCTCATGGAACATCAGCTGATAAAGACGGGCCACAAGACACCATCATGTGACACTCTGAAGAAGGCGAAAGACTTTCGTATTGTGACATCCTCAAGGCCTAAACACTCATCCGATCAAAAATAAGTTGGCAGCCGTCTTCAGGGCCTGAATATCCTCAAATGTGAAAAATTTCGAGAAGATGGATCATCTGAATCATTTTGCAGGAACTTTTGTTGCCACGGAGAATAATCAGACTCTGCGGCACCGTAATAGCCACGCCCTTCGAAGGAAAGTCACAAAAATAGGGATAGAGTAAGATCAATGTCTTGAGTCTTTTCGAGCCAATTTTCAATCGGATTCGTTAAAAGGGCACCGTGCAGGACGTCAAAATGTAAAAAATGATATTGATTGGCGCAAGGTGTATAACAGAATATAAACATATAGATGTCTTCAGGTACCGACTCTTGATGTACATGTGAAGTTTTGGATTTTTAGCAGCATGTGCAAGAGAGTTATTAAGCATTTTGTCCATTGCGGCGAAGGAAATCTTAAGTGAAAACTTCGAAGCCCCGCCCCCGTCATATAGTATTTCGGAAACAAAAAATTTTAGCCCCAGTGTTTGTCCCAGGTCTTAAGATGCTACAGACAGAATTTTAAGGCAATCAGATGAAGCCTTTAGGATCAGGGTGCAAAAGAATGACCCCTGTAAACATGCAAAAAAGGGCAAAAGTCGGACTTTCAAAAATTCATAACTCACTTCCTGTTCATATTAGACGTTAAAATATCAAATTTTTCGCCATGCCCGATGAGACTGCCAAGTTTGGTGAATTTTTGTGCATGTTTCGGGGGTCAAAAATGCAATCGAACAATCGGAAAAATAATAATAATAATAATTTCTACAAAAACAACAGGGACTTCGCAGCGGTCGCTGCTCAGGCCCTAATAATAATAATAATAATAAAAGTATTAATATTTTCTACAAAAACAATAGGGACCTCGCAGCCGTCGCAGCTCGGGCCCTAATAACAATTTCTAGAAAAACAATAGGGACCTCGCAGCGGTCACTGCTCGGGCCCTAATAATAATAATAATAATAATTTCCACAAAAACAATGGGGACCTCGTAGCGGTCGCTGCTCGGGCCCTAATAATAATAATTTCTACATAAACAATAGGGACCTCGCCGCGGTCGCTGCTCGGGCCCCAATAATAATTTCTACACAAAGTCCATTGTGGTGACCCGCCCCTTTTAAGTAAATTCAAAATGGCCGACTTCCTGTAAAACCTAGCTCATTGCTCCAAGAGACTTTTTTGTAGGTCTTGGTCTTATACATACAGTGAACCCTCGCTACTTCGCGGTTCACCTTTCGCGGGTTCAGTGCTTCGCGGGTATAAAAAATATTCGGGGGCATTGTAGTTTCGCCGAGCGGCACGACGGGCGCTGGAGCGGTTAGACGGCCGGCGTGCGCCGAAGAAGAGCGTGGGCGAAGAGGAGAGTGGACGAAGAAGAGCACGTTCCCCCGGACACGATCGGTGGCGACGTTTCGCGCGGTTCGGACCGTACCAGAGCTCCGGCCGGCGTGCGTGGCAGTTAAGCCGTAGAGGAGCACCTTCCCCGGGCACGGGCGGTGCCAAGCGGCCCCTAAGTTTAACCGAATGGAAGCTCCGGAGGAGGAGGGCATGCTCGCGTCACAGTAAGCCGAAGAGGAGCACCTTCGCCGGGCACGGGCGGTTCCAAGCGGCCCCTAAGTTTAACCGAATGGAAGCTCCGGAGGAGGCGGGCATGCTCGCGTCACAGTAAGCCGAAGAGGAGCACCTTCCCCGGGCACGGGCGGTGCCAAGCGGCCCCTAAGTTTAACCGAATGGAAGCTCCGGGGGAGGAGGGCGGGCGTGTGTCACAGTTAAGCCGAATTGGAACACCTCTTCCGCCCGGGCACGAACGGAGCGCGAAGCTGTCAGTTATGAATGAATAAATGAATAAATAAATAAAGAATGCCACCTTTCATTTCACAGGGCACACCGGACGGCGTACCAGCAGGTAATAGTCGGAGTAATTAAATAAATACAAAAAGAATGGCTGGGGAATAAAAAAATAATACGTTTTAATAATAATTTGTTTTTTTTGTTATAACATGAATTTCACTCTCTCTCTCTCTCTGTATATATATATATATATCTATATATATATCTATATATATATATTATATATATTGTATTTTTTTTTAAGCATTTTTGAAGGTGCGCCGCTACTTCGCGGATTTTCAGTTTCCGCGGGTGGTCTCGGTCCCCATTAACCGCGACAACCGAGGGTTCACTGTACTCCATAAAATTTACAAAAAGCGAGGTGAAACACTCAACCAGGGCTGCTTTTTTGAACATTTCTCGAGGGCCATGGCGAGCCATTTAAAAAAAGCTGCACAACTAACGTATAAAATATTGATAAATTTGCTCTGCCTGATGTGTGTGTCAAGTTTCACGAGTTGTCGTTCATATTTAGAACCTCATAATCAGCGTTGTTTTATTGCCGGACAGTGCAATGCCACTCCCACAACTTTTCACGAAAAAGGATGAATTTCGTATTGTGACATCCTCATGGACGAAACAGTCCTCCGAGCATATATGAGGGCGACCTTGTTGAGTTGCATGGAGAAAAACATCCAAGAAAATAACTTGTATTAGCTTTTACCAGTTGGTGGCGCTACTACTACGATGAAAAATAAGTTGGTAGATGTCTTCAGGGTTGAAGTATCCTCAAATGTGTACAACTTCGAGAAGATAGGATCATCTCAGTCATGTTGCCGGAGCTTTTGTTGCCACAAAGTACAATCGGACTTTTCAGCACCGTAATAGCCACGCCTTTTGCCAAAACGTCACAAAACTCGGCAGAGAGTAAGATCATTGTCTTGAGTCTTTTCTGACTAATTTTCAGTCGGATTCGTCAAAAGGGCACCGTGCAGTACGTGAAAATTAAAATAAAAACAAATTTTTTATTCCACTTGGCGGCGCTGTGTGTATAACAAAATAATAACATTAAGATGTCTTCAGGTCGGGACATTTTATTTACAGGTGAAGGTTTGGATTTTTAGGAGCATGTGCAGGGGAGTTATTAAGCATTCATTTATTTGTATTAGGTTCATTTTGTCTTCTTATTATTGATATTTGACAGATTCATTAAAAGCAGACAATTATGTTTTAGGTAAATTTTTTACCTGACATGTTTCGGCGAGTCTTTCGCCTTCTTCAGAGTGTCGCATGATGGTGTCTTGAGACCCGTCTTTATCAGCTGATGTTCCATGAGGGTGTGAATTACCTGTCAAAAAAATGAAAAATCATAGCAGTAAAAGAACAAGCACAACATGAACATTACAAATCAGCAATCACTGACCACTGCAAAAGGGAAAACCACATCATGGACCGGGAGAAGGGCAGGGTCATCCGCACCGAAGAGAACAAACAACAGCGCTGGATCAGAGAGGCCATTGAGATCTGCAAGCGAGGCATAAAAACCATGAACAGAGACAAGGGAGCCTTCATCCTCTCTACCACCTGGAGCAGCATCTTGGCGGAGTGAACGGACAGCGGGGGGCGTGACTTGCCTTCATTCTTGTGACAGGTAAGTCACGCCCTCATGTAACATCAGCTGATAAAGACGGGTCACAAGACACCATCATGTGACACTCTGAAGAAGGCGAAAGACTTTCGTATTGTGACATCCTCAAGGCCTAAACACTCATCCGAGCAAATATAAGGTAGATTTTGTTAACCTGCCCGGAGAAAAACATCAACGAAAATAATTTGTATTTGTTTTAACCAGTTGGTGGCGCTACCACTGCGATCAAAAATAAGTTGGCAGCCGTCTTCAGGGCCTGAATATCCTCAAACGTGAAAAATTTCGAGAAGATGGATCATCTGAATCATTTTGCAGGAACTTTTGTTGCCACGGAGAATAATCAGACTCTGCGGCACCGCAATAGCCACGCCCTTCGAAGGAAAGTCACAAAAATAGGGATAGAGTAAGATCAATGTCTTGAGTCTTTTCTAGCCAATTTTCAATCGGATTCGTTAAAAGGGCACCGTGCAGTACGTCAAAATGTAAAAAATGATATTGATTGGCGCAAGGTGTATAACAGAATATAAACATATAGATGTCTTCAGGTACCGACTCTTTATGTATATGTGAAGTTTTGGATTTTTAGCAGCATGTGCAGGAGAGTTATTAAGCATTTTGTCCATTGCGGCGAAGGAAATCTTAAGTGAAAACTTTGAAGCCCCGCCCCCGTCATATAGTATTTCGGAAACAAAAGATTTTAGCCCCAGTGTTTGTCCCAGGTCTTAAGATGCTACAGACAGAATTTTAAGGCAATCAGATGAAGCCTTTAGGATCAGGGTGCAAAAGAATGACCCCTGTAAACATGCAAAAAAGGGCAAAAGTCGGACTTTCAAAAATTCATAACTCACTTCCTGTTCATATTAGACGTTAAAATATCAAATTTCTCGCCATGCCCGATGAGACTGCCAAGTTTGGTGAGTTTTTGTGCATGTTTCGGGGGTCAAAAATGCAATCGTACAATCGGAAAAATAATAATAATAATAATTTCTACAAAAACAACAGGGACTTCGCAGCGGTCGCTGCTCAGGCCCTAATAATAATAATAATAATAATAATAAAAGTAATATTATTTTCTACAAAAACAATAGGGACCTCGCAGCCGTCGTAGCTCGGGCCCTAATAACAATTTCTAGAAAAACAATAGGGACCTCGCAGCGGTCACTGCTCGGGCCCTAATAATAATAATAATAATAATAATTTCCACAAAAACAATGGGGACCTCGTAGCGGTCGCTGCTCGGGCCCTAATAATAATTTCTACATAAACAACAGGGACCTCGCCGCGGTCGCTGCTCGGGCCCCAATAAGAATTTCTACACAAAGTCCATTGTGGTGACCCGCCCCCTTTTAATAAATTCAAAATGGCCGACTTCCTGTAAAACCTAGCTCATTGCTCCAAGAGACTTTTTTGTAGGTCTTGGTCTTATACATACAGTGAACCCTCGCTACTTCGCGGTTCACCTTTCGCGGGTTCAGTGCTTCGCGGGTATAAAAAATATTCGGGGGCATTGTAGTTTCGCCGAGCGGCACGACGGGGCGCTGGAGCGGTTAGACGGCCGGCGTGCGCCGAAGAAGAGCGTGGGCGAAGAGAAGAGTGGACGAAGAAGAGCACGTTCCCCCGGACACGATCGGTGGCGACGTTTCGCGCGGTTCGGACCGTACCAGAGCTCCGGCCGGCGTGCGTGGCAGTTAAGCCGTAGAGGAGCACCTTCCCCGGGCACGGGCGGTGCCAAGCGGCCCCTAAGTTTAACCGAATGGAAGCTCCGGAGGAGGAGGGCATGCTCGCGTCACAGTAAGCCGAAGAGGAGCACCTTCCCCGGGCACGGGCGGTTCCAAGCGGCCCCTAAGTTTAACCGAATGGAAGCTCCGGAGGAGGAGGGCATGCTCGCGACACAGTAAGCCGAAGAGGAGCACCTTCCCCGGGCACGGGCGGTGCCAAGCGGCCCCTAAGTTTAACCGAATGGAAGCTCCGGGGGAGGAGGGTGGGCGTGTGTCACAGTTAAGCCGAATTGGAGCACCTCTTCCGCCCGGGCACGAGCGGAGCGCGAAGCTGTCAGTTATGAATGAATAAATGAATAAATAAATAAATAAATAAAGAATGGCACCTTTCATTTCACAGGGCACACCAGACGGCGTACCAGCAGGTAAAAGTCTGAGTAATTAAATAAATACAAAAAGAATGGCTGGGGAATAAAAAAATAATACGTTTTAATAATAATTTGTTTTTTTTGTTATAACATGAATTTCACTCTCTCTCTCCCCGTATATATATATATATATATATATATATTTATATATTTATTATATATATTGTATTTTTTTTTTAAGCATTTTTGAAGGTGCGCCGCTACTTCGCGGATTTTCAGTTTTCGCGGGTGGTCTCGGTCCCCATTAACCGCGATAACCGAGGGTTCACTGTACTCCATAAAATTTACAAAAAGCGAGGTGAAACACTCAACCAGGGCTGCTCTGCATGTTGTGCTGGGCCACCTGGAACAACAGCGGAGCTATGCAAGGATGCTCTTTGTGGACTACAGCTCGGCATTCAACACGATCATCCCAGACATCCTCGTCGCCAAACTGGACACTCTCGGCCTCCCTGCCCTCACACGCATCTGGATTAAGGACTTTCTGACCAACAGACCCCAGACTGTGTTGCTCGGCCCCTACACGTCCTCCACCCTCATGCTGAGCACCGGTTCCCCCCAAGGATGCGTGCTGAGCCCTCTCCTGTACGCCCTCTACACCTACGACTGCAGCCCGGCCCACGGCAACAACACCATCGTCAAGTTTGCTGACGACACGACAGTGGTCGGTCTGATCTCGGAAGGTGACGAGACAGCCTACAGAGAGGAGGTAGGGAGACTGACAACTTGGTGCAAGGACAACAGACTGCACCTTAACTCTGCTAAAACAAAGGAGATTGTCGTCGACTTCAGGAGGAACAAGACGCTGCCGCCCCCCCTCTGCATCGAAGGCGTGTGTGTGGAGAGGGTCCACACGTTCAAGTTCCTGGGAGTACAGATCTCCGATGACCTTTCTTGGAGTCACAACACCACAGCAGTGGTAAAGAAGGTCCGCCAACGTCTGCACTTCCTGAGAGTCCTCAGGAAATTCAACCTGGACAGGAAGCTGCTGCTGGCCTTCTACCACTCGTCCATCGAGAGCCTGCTGACGTACTGTGTCTCCACCTGGTACAGCGGCTGCACTGAGGCGGACAGAGTGAGGCTCCAGAGGACAGTCAAAACAGCGCAAAGGATTATTGGCTGCCCTCTCCCCTCGCTGTCGGACATCTACACCGCCCGGTGCCTCAGAAGGGCTCTCAACATCGTCAAAGACAATACCCACCCAAACTCACACCTGTTCGACCTGTTGCCCTCTGGCAGGCGCTACAGATGCATCAAATCAAGGACCAATAGACTGAGAAACAGTTTCTTTCCGAGAGCCATCTCCATACTGAACTCTCACACACACACACGAGACCACCCTAACCTTGCAAAACAGCATTGTGATGTGTTTCTATATGCCCTATTCAGTACTGAATTCCATTGCACTGTCGTATTTATTTATCTAATTTATATATTGTCTGTATTATTGTTGTATTGCACTGGAGAGGGGAGCCCTCTAATCTCGTTGCACACTTGAGTACAATGACAATAAAGGGATTTCTATTTCTATTCTATTCTTTTTTTAACTTTTCTCGAGGGCCATGGCGAGCCATTTCAAAAAAGCTGCACAACTAACGTATAAAATATTGATAAATTTGCTCTGCCTGATGTGTGTGTAAAGTTTCACGAGTTGTCGTTCATATTTAGAACCTCATAATCAGCGTTGTTTTATTGCCGAACAGTGCAATGCCACTCCCACAACTTTTCACGAAAAAGGATGAATTTCGTATTGTGACATCCTCATGGCCGAAACAGTCATCCGAGCATATATGAGGGCGACCTTGTTGAGTTGCACGGAGAAAAACATCCAAGAAAATAACTTGTATTAGCTTTTACCAGTTGGTGGCGCTACTACTACGATGAAAAATAAGTTGGTAGATGTCTTCAGGGCTGAAGTATCCTCAATTTCTTCTTTATTTATCTAATTTATATATTTGTCTGTATTATTGTTGTATTGCACTGGAGAGGGGAGCCCTCTAATCTCGTTGCACACTTGAGTACAATGACAATAAAGGGATTTCTATTCTATTTCTATTCTATTCTAAATGTGTACAACTTCGAGAAGATAGGATCATCTGAGTCATGTTGCCGGAGCTTTTGTTGCCACAAAGTACAATCGGATTTTTCAGCACCGTAATAGCCACGCCTTTTGCCAAAACGTCACAAAATTCGGCACAGAGTAAGATCATTGTCTTGAGTCTTTTCTGACTAATTTTCAGTCGGATTCGTCAAAAGGGCACCGTGCAGTACGTGAAAATTAAAATAAAAACAAATTTTTGATTCCACTTGGCGGCGCTGTGTGTATAACAAAATAATAACATTAAGATGTCTTCAGGTCGGGACGTTTTATTTACAGGTGAAGGTTTGGATTTTTAGGAGCATGTGCAGGGGCGTTATTAAGCATTCATTTATTTGTATTAGGTTCATTTTGTCTTCTTATTATTGATATTTGACTGATTCATTAAAAGCAGACAATTATGTTTTAGGTTAATTTTTTACCTGACATGTTTCGGCGAGTCTTTCGCCTTCTTCAGAGTGTCGCATGATGGTGTCTTGAGACCCGTCTTTATCAGCTGATGTTCCATGAGGGTGTGACTTACCTGTCAAAAAAATGAAAAATCAGAGCAGTAAAAGAACAAGCACAACATGAACATTACAAATCAGCAATCACTGACCACTGCAAAAGGGAAAACCACATCATGGACCGGGAGAAGGGCAGGGTCATCCGCACCGAAGAGAACAAACAACAGCGCTGGATCAGAGAGGCCATTGAGATCTGCAAGCGAGGCATAAAAACCATGAACAGAGACAAGGGAGCCTTCATCCTCTCTACCACCTGGAGCAGCATCTTGGCGGAGTGAACGGACAGCGGGGGGCGTGACTTGCCTTCATTCTTGTGACAGGTAAGTCACGCCCTCATGGAACATCAGCTGATAAAGACGGGCCACAAGACACCATCATGTGACACTCTGAAGAAGGCGAAAGACTTTCGTATTGTGACATCCTCAAGGCCTAAACACTCATCCGATCAAAAATAAGTTGGCAGCCGTCTTCAGGGCCTGAATATCCTCAAATGTGAAAAATTTCGAGAAGATGGATCATCTGAATCATTTTGCAGGAACTTTTGTTGCCACGGAGAATAATCAGACTGTGCGGCACCGCAATAGCCACGCCCTTCGAAGGAAAGTCACAAAAATAGGGATAGAGTAAGATCAATGTCTTGAGTCTTTTCTAGCCAATTTTCAATCGGATTCGTTAAAAGGGCACCGTGCAGTACGTCAAAATGTAAAAAATGATATTGATTGGCGCAAGGTGTATAACAGAATATAAACATATAGATGTCTTCAGGTACCGACTCTTTATGTATATGTGAAGTTTTGGATTTTTAGCAGCATGTGCAGGAGAGTTATTAAGCATTTTGTCCATTGCGGCGAAGGAAATCTTAAGTGAAAACTTTGAAGCCCCGCCCCCGTCATATAGTATTTCGGAAACAAAAGATTTTAGCCCCAGTGTTTGTCCCAGGTCTTAAGATGCTACAGACAGAATTTTAAGGCAATCAGATGAAGCCTTTAGGATCAGGGTGCAAAAGAATGACCCCTGTAAACATGCAAAAAAGGGCAAAAGTCGGACTTTCAAAAATTCATAACTCACTTCCTGTTCATATTAGACGTTAAAATATCAAATTTCTCGCCATGCCCGATGAGACTGCCAAGTTTGGTGAGTTTTTGTGCATGTTTCGGGGGTCAAAAATGCAATCGTACAATCGGAAAAATAATAATAATAATAATTTCTACAAAAACAACAGGGACTTCGCAGCGGTCGCTGCTCAGGCCCTAATAATAATAATAATAATAATAATAAAAGTAATAATATTTTCTACAAAAACAATAGGGACCTCGCAGCCGTCGTAGCTCGGGCCCTAATAACAATTTCTAGAAAAACAATAGGGACCTCGCAGCGGTCACTGCTCGGGCCCTAATAATAATAATAATAATAAAAATTTCCACAAAAACAATGGGGACCTCGTAGCGGTCGCTGCTCGGGCCCTAATAATAATTTCTACATAAACAATAGGGACCTCGCCGCGGTCGCTGCTCGGGCCCCAATAATAATTTCTACACAAAGTCCATTGTGGTGACCCGCCCCCTTTTAATAAATTCAAAATGGCCGACTTCCTGTAAAACCGAGCTCATTGCTCCAAGAGACTTTTTTGTAGGTCTTGGTCTTATACATACAGTGAACCCTCGCTACTTCGCGGTTCACCTTTCGCGGGTTCAGTGCTTCGCGGGTATAAAAAATATTCGGGGGCATTGTAGTTTCGCCGAGCGGCACGACGGGGCGCTGGAGCGGTTAGACGGCCGGCGTGCGCCGAAGAAGAGCGTGGGCGAAGAGAAGAGTGGACGAAGAAGAGCACGTTCCCCCGGACACGATCGGTGGCGACGTTTCGCGCGGTTCGGACCGTACCAGAGCTCCGGCCGGCGTGCGTGGCAGTTAAGCCGTAGAGGAGCACCTTCCCCGGGCGCGGGCGGTGCCAAGCGGCCCCTAAGTTTAACCGAATGGAAGCTCCGGAGGAGGAGGGCATGCTCGCGTCACAGTAAGCCGAAGAGGAGCACCTTCCCCGGGCACGGGCGGTTCCAAGCGGCCCCTAAGTTTAACCGAATGGAAGCTCCGGAGGAGGAGGGCATGCTCGCGACACAGTAAGCCGAAGAGGAGCACCTTTCCCGGGCACGGGCGGTGCGAAGCGGCCCCTAAGTTTAACCGAATGGAAGCTCCGGGGGAGGAGGGTGGGCGTGTGTCACAGTTAAGCCGAATTGGAGCACCTCTTCCGCCCGGGCACGAGCGGAGCGCGAAGCTGTCAGTTATGAATGAATAAATGAATAAATAAATAAATAAATAAAAGAATGGCACCTTTCATTTCACAGGGCACACCAGACGGCGTACCAGCAGGTAAAAGTCTGAGTAATTAAATAAATACAAAAAGAATGGCTGGGGAATAAAAAAATAATACGTTTTAATAATAATTTGTTTTTTTTGTTATAACATGAATTTCACTCTCTCTCTCCCCGTATATATATATATATATATATATATATATATATATATATATATATATTTATTATATATATTGTATTTTTTTTTAAGCATTTTTGAAGGTGCGCCGCTACTTCGCGGATTTTCAGTTTTCGCGGGTGGTCTCGGTCCCCATTAACCGCGATAACCGAGGGTTCACTGTACTCCATAAAATTTACAAAAAGTGAGGTGAAACACTCAACCAGGGCTGCTCTGCATGTTGTGCTGGGCCACCTGGAACAACAGCGGAGCTATGCAAGGATGCTCTTGGTGGACTACAGCTCGGCATTCAACACGATCATCCCAGACATCCTCGTCGCCAAACTGGACACTCTCGGCCTCCCTGCCCTCACACGCATCTGGATTAAGGACTTTCTGACCAACAGACCCCAGACTGTGTTGCTCGGCCCCTACACGTCCTCCACCCTCATGGTGAGCACCGGTTCCCCCCAAGGATGCGTGCTGAGCCCTCTCCTGTACGCCCTCTACACCTACGACTGCAGCCCGGCCCACGGCAACAACACCATCGTCAAGTTTGCTGACGACACGACAGTGGTCGGTCTGATCTCGGAAGGTGACGAGACAGCCTACAGAGAGGAGGTAGGGAGACTGACAACTTGGTGCAAGGACAACAGACTGCACCTTAACTCTGCTAAAACAAAGGAGATTGTCGTCGACTTCAGGAGGAACAAGACGCTGCCGCCCCCCCTCTGCATCGAAGGCGTGTGTGTGGAGAGGGTCCACACGTTCAAGTTCCTGGGAGTACAGATCTCCGATGACCTTTCTTGGAGTCACAACACCACAGCAGTGGTAAAGAAGGTCCGCCAACGTCTGCACTTCCTGAGAGTCCTCAGGAAATTCAACCTGGACAGGAAGCTGCTGCTGGCCTTCTACCACTCGTCCATCGAGAGCCTGCTGACGTACTGTGTCTCCACCTGGTACAGCGGCTGCACTGAGGCGGACAGAGTGAGGCTCCAGAGGACAGTCAAAACAGCGCAAAGGATTATTGGCTGCCCTCTCCCCTCGCTGTCGGACATCTACACCGCCCGGTGCCTCAGAAGGGCTCTCAACATCGTCAAAGACAATACCCACCCAAACTCACACCTGTTCGACCGGTTGCCCTCTGGCAGGCGCTACAGATGCATCAAATCAAGGACCAATAGACTGAGAAACAGTTTCTTTCCGAGAGCCATCTCCATACTGAACTCTCACACACACACACGAGACCACCCTAACCTTGCAAAACAGCATTGTGATGTGTTTCTATATGCCCTATTCAGTACTGAATTCCATTGCACTGTCTTATTTATTTATCTAATTTATATATTGTCTGTATTATTGTTGTATTGCACTGGAGAGGGGAGCCCTCTAATCTCGTTGCACACTTGAGTACAATGACAATAAAGGGATTTCTATTTCTATTCTATTCTTTTTTTAACTTTTCTCGAGGGCCATGGCGAGCCATTTCAAAAAAGCTGCACAACTAACGTATAAAATATTGATAAATTTGCTCGGCCTGATGTGTGTGTAAAGTTTCACGAGTTGTCGTTCATATTTAGAACCTCATAATCAGCGTTGTTTTATTGCCGAACAGTGCAATGCCACTCCCACAACTTTACACGAAAAAGGACGAATTTCGTATTGTGACATCCTCATGGCCGAAACAGTCATCCGAGCATATATGAGGGCGGCCTTGTTGAGTTGCACGGAGAAAAACATCCAAGAAAATAACTTGTATTAGCTTTTACCAGTTGGTGGCGCTACTACTACGATGAAAAATAAGTTGGTAGATGTCTTCAGGGCTGAAGTATCCTCAAATGTGTACAACTTCGAGAAGATAGGATCATCTGAGTCATGTTGCCGGAGCTTTTGTTGCCACAGAGTACAATCTGACTTTTCAGCACCGTAATAGCCACGCCTTTTGCCAAAACGTCACAAAATTCGGCAGAGAGTAAGATCATTGTCTTGAGTCTTTTCTGACTAATTTTCAGTCGGATTTGTCAAAAGGGCACCGTGCAGGATGTGAAAATTAAAATAAAAACACATTTTTGATTCCACTTGGCGGCGCTGTGTGTATAACAAAATAATAACATTAAGATGTCTTCAGGTCGGGACGTTTTATTTACAGGTGAAGGTTTGGATTTTCAGGAGCATGTGCAGGGGAGTTATTAAGCATTCATTTATTTGTATTAGGTTCATTTTGTCTTCTTATTATTGATATTTGACTGATTCATTAAAAGCAGACAATTATGTTTTAGGTTAATTTTTTACCTGACATGTTTCGGCGAGTCTTTCGCCTTCTTCAGAGTGTCGCATGATGGTGTCTTGAGACCCGTCTTTATCAGCTGATGTTCCATGAGGGTGTGACTTACCTGTCAAAAAAATGAAAAATCAGAGCAGTAAAAGAACAAGCACAACATGAACATTACAAATCAGCAATCACTGACCACTGCAAAAGGGAAAACCACATCATGGACCGGGAGAAGGGCAGGGTCATCCGCACCGAAGAGAACAAACAACAGCGCTGGATCAGAGAGGCCATTGAGATCTGCAAGCGAGGCATAAAAACCATTAACAGAGACAAGGGAGCCTTCATCCTCTCTACCACCTAGAGCAGCATCTTGGCGGAGTGAACGGACAGCGGGGGGTGTGACTTGCCTTCATTCTTGTGACAGGTAAGTCACGCCCTCATGGAACATCAGCTGATAAAGACGGGTCACAAGACACCATCATGTGACACTCTGAAGAAGGCGAAAGACTTTCGTATTGTGACATCCTCAAGGCCTAAACACTCATCCGAGCAAATATAAGGTAGATTTTGTGAACCTGCCCGGAGAAAAACATCAACGAAAATAATTTGTATTTGTTTTAACCAGTTGGTGGCGCTACCACTGCGATCAAAAATAAGTTGGCAGCCGTCTTCAGGGCCTGAATATCCTCAAATGTGAAAAATTTCGAGAAGATGGATCATCTGAATCATTTTGCAGGAACTTTTGTTGCCACGGAGAATAATCAGACTCTGCGGCACCGCAATAGCCACGCCCTTCGAAGGAAAGTCACAAAAATAGGGATAGAGTAAGATCAATGTCTTGAGTCTTTTCTAGCCAATTTTCAATCGGATTCGTTAAAAGGCACCGTGCAGTACGTCAAAATGTAAAAAATGATATTGATTGGCGCAAGGTGTATAACAGAATATAAACATATAGATGTCTTCAGGTACCGACTCTTTATGTACATGTGAAGTTTTGGATTTTTAGCAGCATGTGCAGGAGAGTTATTAAGCATTTTGTCCATTGCGGCGAAGGAAATCTTAAGTGAAAACTTTGAAGCCCCGCCCCGTCATATAGTATTTCGGAAACAAAAGATTTTAGCCCCAGTGTTTGTCCCAGGTCTTAAGATGCTACAGACAGAATTTTAAGGCAATCAGATGAAGCCTTTAGGATCAGGGTGCAAAAGAATGACCCCTGTAAACATGCAAAAAAGGGCAAAAGTCGGACTTTCAAAAATTCATAACTCACTTCCTGTTCATATTAGACGTTAAAATATCAAATTTCTCGCCATGCCCGATGAGACTGCCAAGTTTGGTGAGTTTTTGTGCATGTTTCGGGGTCAAAAATGCGATCGTACAAATCGGAAAAATAATAATAATAATAATTTCTACAAAAACAACAGGGACTTCGCAGCGGTCGCTGCTCAGGCCCTAATAATAATAATAATAATAATAATAAAAGTAATAATATTTTCTACAAAAACAATAGGGACCTCGCAGCCGTCGCAGCTCGGGCCCTAATAACAATTTCTAGAAAAACAATAGGGACCTCGCAGCGGTCACTGCTCGGGCCCTAATAATAATAATAATAATAATTTCCACAAAAACAATGGGGACCTCGTAGCGGTCGCTGCTCGGGCCCTAATAATAATTTCTACATAAACAATAGGGACCTCGCCGCGGTCGCTGCTCGGGCCCCAATAATAATTTCTACACAAAGTCCATTGTGGTGACCCGCTCCTTTTAAGTAAATTCAAAATGGCCGACTTCCTGTAAAACCTAGCTCATTGCTCCAAGAGACTTTTTTGTAGGTCTTGGTCTTATACATACAGTGAACCCTCGCTACTTCGCGGTTCACCTTTCGCGGGTTCAGTGCTTCGCGGGTATAAAAAATATTCGGGGGCATTGTAGTTTCGCCGAGCGGCACGACGGGCGCTGGAGCGGTTAGACGGCCGGCGTGCGCCGAAGAAGAGCGTGGGCGAAGAGGAGAGTGGACGAAGAAGAGCACGTTCCCCCGGACACGATCGGTGGCGACGTTTCGCACGGTTCGGACCGTACCAGGGCTCCGGCCGGCGTGCGTGGCAGTTAAGCCGTAGAGGAGCACCGTCCCCGGGCACGGGCGGTGCCAAGCGGCCCCTAAGTTTAACCGAATGGAAGCTCCGGAGGAGGAGGGCATGCTCGCGTCACAGTAAGCCGAAGAGGAGCACCTTCCCCAGGCACGGGCGGTTCCAAGCGGCCCCTAAGTTTAACCAAATGGAAGCTCCGGAGGAGGAGGGCATGCTCGCGTCACAGTAAGCCGAAGAGGAGCACCTTCCCCGGGCACGGGCGGTTCCAAGCGGCCCCTAAGTTTAACCGAATGGAAGCTCCGGAGGAGGCGGGAATGCTCGCGTCACAGTAAGCCGAAGAGGAGCACCTTCCCCGGGCACG
The DNA here is from genome assembly GCF_059441095.1 of Idiotropiscis lumnitzeri. Taxonomy (NCBI): domain Eukaryota; kingdom Metazoa; phylum Chordata; class Actinopteri; order Syngnathiformes; family Syngnathidae; genus Idiotropiscis; species Idiotropiscis lumnitzeri. The sequence goes on along the minus strand of NW_028283585.1, from coordinate 782,295 downwards.
GGCGGTGCCAAGCGGCCCCTAAGTTTAACCGAATGGAAGCTCCGGGGGAGGAGGGCGGGCGTGTGTCACAGTTAAGCCGAATTGGAACACCTCTTCCGCCCGGACACGAACGGAGCGCGAAGCTGTCAGTTATGAATGAATAAATGAATAAATAAATAAATAATTAAAGAATGCCACCTTTCATTTCACAGGGAACACCGGACGGCGTACCAGCAGGTAAAAGTCGGAGTAATTAAATAAATACAAAAAGAATGGCTGGGGAATAAAAAAATAATACGTTTTAATAATAATTTGGTTTTTTTGTTATAACATGAATTTCACTCTCTCTCTCTCTCCCCGTATATATATATATATATATATATATTTATTATATATATTGTATTTTCTTTTAAGCATTTTTGAAGGTGCGCCGCTACTTCGCGGATTTTCAGTTTCCGCGGGTGGTCTCGGTCCCCATTAACCGCGATAACCGAGGGTTCACTGTACTCCATAAAATTTACAAAAAGCGAGGTGAAACACTCAACCAGGGCTGCTTTTTTGAACATTTCTCGAGCGCCATGGCGAGCCATTTCAAAAAAGCTGCACAACTAACGTATAAAATATTGATAAATTTGCTCTGCCTGATGTGTGTGTCAAGTTTCACGAGTTGTCGTTCATATTTAGAACCTCATAATCAGCGTTGTTTTATTGCCAAACAGTGCAATGCCACTCCCACAACTTTTCACGAAAAAGGATGAATTTCGTATTGTGACATCCTCATGGCCGAAACAGTCCTCCGAGCATATATGAGGGTGACCTTGTTGAGTTGCACGGAGAAAAACATCCAAGAAAATAACTTGTATTAGCTTTTACCAGTTGGTGGCGCTACTACTACGATGAAAAATAAGTTGGTAGATGTCTTCAGGGCTGAAGTATCCTCAAATGTGTACAACTTCGAGAAGATAGGATCATCTGAGTCATGTTGCCGGAGCTTTTGTTGCCACAAAGTACAATCGGACTTTTCAGCACCGTAATAGCCACGCCTTTTGCCAAAACGTCACAAAACTCTGAAAAAGCTGAGTGAGCCTCAAACCAGACATACACATTCACTGACAAATATCCTGTGACACCAGATATATTAGAAGTCTTGTCTAATCAGCACACGTCTATCTAACTGCAATTTTAACATCTCGAGACACGACAGGATGAGTACACGATACGCATACCTCCATTTCTGAGTCTGTAAAGCCTGGAGGAGGCTGCTTCGATGTTTTAGTAGCATCATAAATTTATTGAATTAATTATATTTGAGGTTGGATTAGATTTTTACACATTTTAAGCCTTAGCCACCCAAAACAAAACATAAGCTCATGAATGAAATAAAACTAATTAATTTCGCCCATGCCAATTAATCTTCTGTAGACACGTGTTGTGACCAGTGTTGTTTTTGGCAGGCATTTTAGATTTTGTCCAAGTCATTTGGACAAAGTGCTGATTTGTTTACATCACATTTAGTCATCCCAATTCGTTATAGTTTTAGTCCAGTTTTAGTCAACGAAAACTAAAAAAAGGGTTTTAGTCCAGTTTTAATCGACGGAAACGCAAAAAAAGTTTTACCCTAGTTTTCGTCAATTTATTCACAAAGGTTTTAGTCCAAGCGGCACGGTGGCCCAACTGGTTAGCAGGATGGCCTCACAATATTGAGGTCGTAGGTACGATTCTGGCTCCGGCCTTCCTGCGTGGGTTTCCTCTGGGTAATTCGGTTTCCTCCCATATTCTTAAAACATGCATGGCAAGTTGCTTGGACACTCTAATTGCCCCTAGGCATGAGTGTGAGCGTGGATGGTTGTTCGTCTATGTATGCCCTGCGATTGGCTGGACACCAATTCAAGGGTGTACCTCGCCTACTGCCGAAGACAGCTGGGATCGGCTCCAACACCCCCCGCGACCCTAGTGAGGAGAAGCGGTACAGATAACGGATGGATGGATGGATGGGTTTAAGTCCATTTGAGTTAAAACAAGGCATTCAAGGTTTCCACCCAATAACAAAGACTTTTGGATGGACTACAAAGGATTCTTCATTACAAACAGAAAAAAGTGGCAACAGTGGAATCAATGCTCACTGCTCCAAAATAAGCAGAGAAGCAAAACATTTTGTTGGGCAACTGTTGTGGCTTTATTTCACTAAAAGCAACATAAAATAATTTATGAACCACATGCTAACAATTTTGTCTCGTCAACGAAAAAAATTCATGTACATCACGTCATGTTTTCGTCATAAAAGAACCTCGTTTAGCTTGTCATCGTCATTAAAAAAGGGGCGTTAACGAAGTATTTTCGTCATAGTCATCAGTGACGAAAACAACACTGGTTGTGACTGATATTTCAGTCCCAGGTTGTCTCCTGAACACCACCAATTGGGCAAGGGGGCGCAGGAAAGCCTGGGGTCTTCTATTTTTACAGTATAGAAAGGCTAAATATCAAATTGAAACAGTGTTTTATATCATGAATATACAGGGTTGGTGCTGGTTCTGGTAGGGAAACCACAACATAAAGATGTCCTTAATTAGTCCCACAATGGGGATATTTGCAATATGGCATATGATGGCCTAACAGGGCCACCGCCCAGAAAAAAGTAACGCAGAACTTTGTAATACTGTCACTCCCTGACCAGTTCGTTGTTCCTGAAGAGCCAAACTTTGACTCAGACCCACAAATTTGAATTACAGATAGTGGACAATGGAGAACTCCCCCAGTCAGTCAGCATGTTCAACTTCCATAGAAACCTCAACATACATTTATTAGATTGCCAAACTAATTGGAAACTACATCACCAGAACACCACAAGTGGGCTCTGTTATTGTACTTAAAGATGCATCTTACAAACCTGTGTTCTCCAAGGCCAGCTGGTCCATAGTCTTAAGTTATTTCTTCGCCAACATCAATGTCTCGGAGCGCAAACAGACAGAGGTGTGGTCTGTCCTCTGTTGTCTTCTTCTTCATTTTACAGTTGGGGTGCATGTGGTCATCATTAACCAGTCTTCCCAGACTGCCATCTTCTTGAGCGGCATCAACACTTAAAATAGATTTAAAAAAAAAAAAAAACAATTATTCAATCAATGTCAGAAATTAATCTTTGAGACAATCTTGTGTACACAAAACATAAAAATAGGAAATCCACAATTTTTAAATCTTCTAAATCAAATCATACAAGAAATTTCTATTGGAATCAGACCCTATTAACAGCTTGTCTTTGAGACTTCATGGTCTATATTTTCATTTGTACAGATTCAACGCATGAATAAAAGTAATTACCGTATTTTCGCAGTCATAAGCAAACAAAGCGCCCTGTCAGTCGATGCGTCCATTAAATGGACAAAGTACCACTCACGTCCATCAGCCCTTGTCATCAACGAGCTGTTGGAAGTGCATGTTAGCACACCCTGCTGGGCAAAGAGTGAGTTGTCCATGCTTACAATCGACCGTGACAAATACACCATCTGACTATAATGTTTGGGTGATGGTGTTGGAAAAAGCTGGACAAAGGGCAGCTGTCCACAATGTTTTAGTCTGTCTTATCATTTATGTTATTGCAAGCAAGAAACGTCCCAGGTTTAGGCAACAGACAAAAAGTCCAAAGCATAACAGCACATCTCTTTAAACAGCCATGCAAATCTCTCTAAACAGCTATGGGATTGTGGGTCTCTGCTCCCAGAATGCATTGCTTGAATTAGCTAAGGCTGAGTGGCTTTTGTATTATTTTCATTTTTTTTGGGTATATTGATGGCATGAGAGATACATGTTTGTGTTAATCTTATTTCTATGTTTCATTGTTTGCTTGTATGATGAGTTTTTTATTTTTTGTGTGTGGTGAGCAGCCAAGTCCCTCCCCTGACGTTGCTTTGTAGGCTATTGCCAATGCACCTAATATTGGCCTGAGCCATTGTCAGCTATTGTCAATAGAGACTTGGCGTCTGCTGCAACAATGGGGTGATTGCTCATGTTATTGGGGCATAGTAGGCTGCTATCGGCTGTGTCAGTGTGGGCAGCTCTGCCAAGTTCATGCTATGCTAACAGCAGCTGTGCTATCGTCTTGTCAGGCGGTGCGTCCAGTATATGTTACAAAGACAGAAATAGCGGCCTCAACAGGTGTTGCGCCCTTTGACACGGCGCGTCTTTTGGGTGCGAAAATACGGTATACATTTTTGCTTAGAGAATGATTTTTCCCCTAACACTTATGGGATGAGTATGTGTTTATTTTTTTAAATAAAAACAAAAATAAGATAACATCTCAATCTTTGCCTCACCTCCAAGTTTTTTCTTGCCGGCGGAAGTCAAACAAAAAGACAGTGCCTCTTCCATCCATCTTCCTGCGTTGAGATTTATCAGAATCTATCAATTTTCCTCTGTACTCCATAATAAAGAATAAAGTCGTCTTTCCTGAAAGGGGCCTTGGTAAATACTCCTCGACCTAGTTAACAGGGAAATCAAGATAGCTTCGTCATATTTTTAAGCACACAAATAAGGAGTCATCATATTCATTTGGGCCACTATACTAATGTAGGGTGGTTTGAAACATTGCTTCTTGTGAGGGATAGAGCAGAGCCCTTCTTTATGATTTTAAAGGAACAGACCAGCCAAAATTCATTTTCCAGCATTGCATTAGCCAGTATGTATTAGGACTGAAAGTACAAATGTCAATGGCACCTGGTTACGTAAAAAAAAAACTTTAAGATTATTTAGTTTCATAACAATGACATACACTGTATACACAGTCATATTGGATCGCGTCACGTGATCTCTGTGACGTATAACGTGCTTTACACTAGACTATCAATATCGGACTTGTTCACCGGTCTATTGTGGTATAAAAATGCCGGAGGGCGTCATCAAGTACAGCCTTAATTTAGATAGAACTCCTACCATCAGGTTTCACGCTCACTGAAATAACTTGAAACTGACAAAAGAAAAGGTCAAGACACTCTTAATGTAAAATAACCACTTAAAAAACGATGTCAGCTTGGTTATCAGAAAACAATAATATATCTTAGCAAAAGCGTTAACATCATACCTTTAAATGAGTTTATATACTTCGCTTCTAACTCTGCAGTCTTGTCCAGACCCTTGACTGCATGTTCAATAGTATCCTGCTTTGGGGACTTCCTGCATCTCAGGGAAGGCATTGTTTATTCTATAAAGAAAAAAGACAGTTTTGTGTTGAGAATTATTAATACTATAGGCTAAATGGAGTTTTAACAATATCAGTGTAAGAAAAATAAATTATAAATTAAAAAAATATCAATCCCTCCATCCCAATTAACGATTTCAACCATAATAGTTTATATTGAAGTTTAAACAACAGACAGACAGATTTATGCAGTGTGACTACAAAAATCTTACCAAAATTGCATTCACAGTAACCTTTGCTTTAAGAATCATGTAATTAACCAGTGAACATCGTGTCTTACACAAAAATTAATGACAGAAATTATCATGGTACTTGCATTCTGTTGTTCTATAACAAAAGTGCAAGCTGTTAGCTCCGCAAAGCTAACGCAACAAGCTAGCGTCCCTCGTGCTCACATTCAATGCAAACCTGACCACCGGATGAAAATACGCGTCGGTTTAGTTCTTTAAATGAGTAAAAGCACCATGACGTTTTATAATTATTCAATGCTTAACTGGAGCTCGTCAATTATGTCGATGTAGGAGCACATGTTTGCTAGGCCAGTGTTGTAGGCCCCACATCCATGGTGCTACTTTGTATAGTGTTTTCCACACAACTATCTCTAACCATGAACAAATGCACTCGAGGCATGTTTTGAATAAAAACAAACGAAAAACACTTACCTCTCCGTTTCAACAGCAGTTCGAACTTCGAAGTGGTGATATTCTCCAGCGTTAAGCACCTGCTCGAACTGCGAATAGGTCAAATTCAACAGCGTCTTTTTTCTGTCTTAATAAGGACGCGATGAGAGGAGGAGCGCTTGCCTTTTCGTCAGCACGCCCCGCGCGGGTGGTGCTGCTTTATCACTCTCTATCTGTGCCCGCCCGCCGGCATGTCGATAGAAAAATAATATTCCTTCAAACATTACTTTCATCTTCTTAACGTTTTGTAGTGAATTTAACAGGTTCACCACTTTTTTCAAATACACCAATGGAAAACAGGTCTTAATTGAGGAAACATACAAAGAGCGTCTCACAAACACCTTATGATGAGCAATGTAATTTGATCACGTTTTTTGTCACTGCCTGGACGTCGGTTCACTGGCCTGGTGGCAGTGGCTTGTAGACACTGTCACTGAGTGGGAACGGATCTCAAGGTGGGTCAAACTAACCCAAGCAGTGGATCGGTCCGTTTTTTAAATTTATAAATTTTTTTATTTTATGTATTTATTTATTATTTAATACAAGGGCTTCGGCTCACTACCAGTGGGCGGGACCAAAGAATTTGGGTTTCCTTTGAGCTAGGAGGCAGTCAAAGGCAGTCCAATCCCCGGCAACATAAAGCGCCTAGCTCTGGGGACATGGAATGTCATTTCTCTGGTAGGGAATGAACCCGAGCTGGTGTGTGACTAGACCAGTGGTTCTCAATTATTTCCTGTCATGCCCCCCCTACCAAGAAGAAAACAATTCGCACCCCCCCCACCACAATTTTTTTTTACATTTCGTACTAATGTACATGTTCTTTGCATATTAATGTTAGATTGTCAATAAAATATCTTACCTTAACAAAGCTAAATTGATAAAAAAATATATCATTTTGAGAACGACTATTGTGAGGATCTCGAAACTCAGTACTCTGTGGTGCTAATATTGATGAGATGATAAATATGTTGAAGCCACAGAACAAAAAGATTAGATATTGTTTGGAAATTAATGACGTACATAACAAAGGAATATCAGCCTTGATTGGAGTACATTACTGCATTTAAATTTTTAATAAAAATGAAACAATTATTGATGTTATGACCACTATGAAGAATTTAAAAAAACAATATATAGGGATAATTATAGTTTTCATTTTGTTATGTTTAGTCTGTTCATGTTGCATTATTTTTATGACAAAGATGATGGTTAATCGTAGGTTTGTTGCCCAAATGTACCGTTACAACCTGATTAATGTTGAGAATGACGAACTCAAACTGGACACTAAAACGTAAAAACACATGGACTTCTTGCCCCTGTCCACACACGTGCACACACACACACACCATACACGAAGATCCGGGAGGTAAGGACGGCTGTCCTCTCCTACAACGAGGCAAGGGCCTCCACCAAGTCACCCCAGGGACAAGTTTTATTCCCTGATGGTCATCAAATTATGAGGATCTCATTCTACGCCGGAAGGGAGGAGGGGAATTTTTCCCTAATGTGAGGTTTTCGCTCCTCCACTGATGATCACACTGTTGTATGATTTCATTATGATGATCTGTCTTAAAGCCGTAAGGACATGATTTTTAAATCCACAACAGGGGGGAAATGTAAGATGGGCTGAGGATAGGTAATCAGTTTGTGTATTCATAATCATGTTTTTATACACTCATTAATGTTTAACACACACAGAGACACTTACTTGTTATTTTAACACACACACACACAGACACCCCATCCTGAAGATGTGTTTAGTTAAACTGACCTTGGGTTATGATTTTCTGCCTGCTGGAGTCCCTGGTGATTAGTTATTGATGCTTTAGTTAAACTGACCTTTATACCGTGAGTTATTGATGTTTTCTGTCTCTTGGTGATTAGTTGTTGATGCTTTTCTGTCTTCTGGTGATTAGTTATTGATGAGTTAGTTTCAATAAAAAGGCAGAACGGAGGGTGAGAGTCAGAGGGTGTGCGGGATTGAACTGGCAAGACGGCTGTTTCGCCTCCTGGCTCCCTCTCCCATTCTGAATGGCACAAAACGAAAACTTTAGTAAGTTATTTCAGTCTAAAAAAGGCGTCAGGGCATTTTTAAACCGGACAGTAAGTCGTCACTGTCTTGGTTCCTTTTTGTGCCTTGACCCATCCCGGAATTATTGAAAGGATGCAGTCCTATTTACAGGCCCCAGTGACACCCCAGGTTTCTGTTGTTTGTACGAGGGCGCTTAATAGGTACTGCTATTCACAATCGTCTTAGGCTGTTTCTTTGCAGAAGTTTATGGACAATGTGTAGTGCTGTAGGATGCAGTCTAGAGCATTCTTGACATTGAAGCTTTTGTTTCCAGCAACTGCTAATGCGACCGTGCATCAAACATGCAAAACACAGACCCTTGCTCCTCAAGAAGTCAATCTTATCCTTGTGATGCTTTCTCCTAAATTCCTTACAAATTGTGAGACTGTTGCTCTCCATTACAATTAGCACATGGTTTGGCAATAGCATCCACTGAAACAGGTTCTGCCTTTGGCGTGGTGGTTTTGTTGTTTTCCATCTTGGCGGGCACAATGACTGTTGTGAAGACTTTCTTTGATTTTGGTGTTTCTGTGTGTTGTGATTTTGTTTTCTGTTTTATAGAATCTTTCGTGCTTGTCAACAAAGTCAACAAAATCCTTAAACTTCACTCTTCTATTTGTTCTTTCTTGGAGATTGCAGGCAAATTTTCTCCAAGATTCTATAAGTCTGTATGGAAGTTTGTTTGCCAATGCCTTTATATTAGCCATGTTGTCCAAGTCCTCCATATAATTAACATCTGCCATTATGTTCAAACAGCCCATAAGGAATAATGTGAAAGACTGAAGTGCAACACCATCTTCAGACTTGATTGTTGGCCAATCCATGGCTTCCTTTAAATATGCTTCTGCTATCATGAAGTCATCACCATAAAACTCCTTCAAGATTTGTTTTGCTTTGGTATATCCTGTCAGAGGTTCCATATGGATGCAGCTCTTCACCAACTCATGTGGTTGTTCACTAGTATACTGCAACTAAAATTGAAGATGATCACGGTTATCACTTGTACGGCCTTCAATCCCATGTTCAATGGCACCTATACAGGTTTTATAATGCAGAGGGTCGCCTTTAAACGTAGGAATGGAAAGTTCGGGAAGTAGCGATGCTTTTTGACTCTTTGCTAAGTATTCTGCGACACTGGCTTGCTGTGAGATTGCTTGGCAAAGGCCATCAAGCACATGTCCCTGTTGTTCTCTACTTTCTGTCTGATGTGGAAATCTAGCCATTGGAATAGTCGAAGTGGGAGCATTTCAGGTCAACACTGCTTGTTGCTCTGATAGGCTGTGATGGTAATTGAATGTTTTTCCTTGTTTAAATTGTAACACACTCATCAGGAATGTGGATACCATCCTCCTGGGTATTTTCATATCTTCTCAAGACATCCAATTTAGCATCAGACTCAGGGAGTGCCGTTTGCATTGCATGCATTTCCTTCTTTGCCTTAATTGCAGCTTCTTCTTGCTCAAGTGCCAACCTTTGTTGTAAATCAGCAGCCTTTGCCTTTAAACATGCTCGTTAGCATTTGAGCCTTTAATTTAATTGAAGACGTTGACAGAAGTGAGCTTCTGTCTGTTAGATTCTTTACTTCTACTTCTATGGGTGTAGTTAGTTGATGCAGATCTACTATCATCAGGTGATATTTGTTTATTGCATCCTTCCTCTGCACGTTTCAAAACGTCCTTCTTCCATTGCTCACATTTCCATTAATTACATTTTTTGGATCAAACCAGTTATTTTGGTCATCGACAAAATCCTCTTCAGTCTTTAAATTTTGCACACCGGAATTGAGGTCCACAAATTCTTGCTCCATGCCGCTAAAGCAAACACGAAGCTCAGTTTTTTACAGCGTCAACATTTGCATCATCCTCCATCAATTGTTCAATTTGACGTTGCATGGAGGTCAATTGAGCAAATTTGCACCTGCGTGCCTGCATCCGTTTAGGCTTGTGATCTTCTACAGCTTTTCTCCGTCATTTTTAATGTCCGCTTTCCACTGTCTTGTTCCTCCATGTCAATCCACAATCAAGCAAACAAAAACGTCAAACTGACTGTAGCGTCTCAATTTGTAGGTCAGCTGAATGACGATCAAAGTTTTAAGCAGTTTACTCACGCACCTGTTACGTGCACGTCCTTGTTAACTCGCGATGCTTGTCAAGTATGGACGCATGCTAACAGCTAGCAGCTCATTGTCCCGACTGGAAAGTTGCTCCTTAGCTGTGATGTGCCTAGGGTTACACTATCTATCATTAACAAACACAGCCAGCCCTCCTCTTTCCTCTTACCGCTTTCCAGTGTCCTGTCCGCAAGTAGTATTTGGAAGCCGTCAAATTCCACGACGGTGTCCGGCGTTAGGTCTGTTAGCCATGAATCCGTGAACATCAGCAAGCTAGCTCATTGGAAGTTCCTCTCGTGCCGCGTCCATTTTCTTGGGAAGGTATCTAACATTTCCCATAAAAACGGACAGGAGGACGGGGTGGTCACGCCTCCTCTTTGCCTGGCGTTTCGCCCCCGCGCGACATCCCCCGTCTCTTCCTCCTCAACTCGTGGGGGATATCGGGTCTCGCTCCGGGAGTCGGCACGGGGTTAGCACGAAGTGCTAACAGCTGATCTCTTGTGTAAACGATTGATCCGTAGCTCCCAGTGACATCTCCGGACACGATCACGCAAAAAACAGCCCCCAGCAGCAATAAAACCACCGCAATTTGGATGTCCATTGCTGCGATGAGGTAAAATAAATAAAACTGGGTAAAGGAAAAAACACGCGAAAAAGGCTCAAATAGTGAGCCGTGCTGCTTTAGCAGGTAGCCACTCGCGTGGTGACGGAACCGTAAAAACAAATGTGGTCCCATCAAAATCTGATGGGATATTTAAAAATAAAAGCGTGAAAATTTGCTTATTTGTCTGTCGTCACCAATGATTAAAAAAATTAAAATCATTACAAAATCCTCAAGCTATCGTGATACCAGACAAGTTCTGCGGGACACCAGACCACCCCAGTTGTCCACAAAAAGTGGTCACTTCAAAATTTGATGTGGCATTTAAAAATAAAAAAATCACCTGAAATATGCACTGTGATCAACACTGATTTAAAAGAAAAATCTTTAAAAAATATCCTCAAACTATCGTGATACCAAACCAGGATTGGGGATACTAGACCACACCAGCTGTCCACCAAAAGTGGTCACATCAAAATGTGATGTGGCACTTCAAAATAAAAGTAGCCTGAAATTCGCTTATTTCACGGTCATCACCACTGAGTTAAAAAAAAAATAGCTCGAGCTATCGTGATACCAGACCAGTTTTGTGGGACACGAGACTACCCCAGCTGTCCATAAAAAGTGGTCCCATCGAAATCTAATTTGTAATTTCAAACTAAAAGTTGCCTGAAATCTGCACATTTCACTGTCATCATGCCTGACTTTAAAATTTCATTAAAAAATATCCTCTAGCTATGGTAATACCAAACCAGGTTTGGAGGACACAAGACAACACAGCTTTCCACCAAAAGTAGTCCCATCAAAATGTAAGGAGGCATTTTAAAATAAAAGAGCTGGAGCTGTCGTAATACCAGACTAGTTTTGTTGGACACTAGACGACCCCAGCTGTTCATCAAAAATGGTCCCATCAAAATCTGATGTGTAATTTCACAATAAAAAAAAACCCCACCTGAAATATGCACATTTCATTGTCATCAACACTGATTTTAAAATAATCATTTCAAAATACCCTCGAGCTATCGTGATATCAGACCCATTTTGGGGGACACTAGACAACCCCAGTTGTCCATCAAATGCGGTCCCACCAAAATGTGATACGGCATTTCAAAATAAAAGTAGCCTTAAATCAGCATACATCACTGTTATCAGGCCTGACTAAAATATCATGACAAAATATCCTCCAGCTATCATGATACCAGACAAGACATATTTCACTGTCATCACCATTGATTTAAAAAAATTAATTAAAAACTGCGAGCAGCTATAAAGGGCCCTCGCCACCCGGACAACGTTGGGGTACTGGCACGTTGGAAATGTGAAATATTTCCGAGAAATAACGTGAGGAATCTTCAAGAGGAATTTGCTTGTAGTTAAAGTTAGAGCAGCTTTTGTTTTCAAAGCCTCGTCAATGTTTGAAGTAAATTTGTTGGCAGGCACTACAGGTGCATCAAATCAAAGACTAATAGACTGAAAAACATTTTCTTTCCGAGAGCCATCACCATTCTGAACTCTCACACACATGCACACACACACGACCACCCTTACCTTGCTGAACAGCGACGTATTGTGTTGTATTTCTCCAATTTCATACTATTTTCCATCACAATATTTATTCTCTTATTTATCTAATTTATATATTTGATTAAATTATTGTTGTATTGCACTGGAGAGGGGAGCTCCCTAATCTTGTTGCACACTGTACAATGACAATAAAAGGATTTCGGATTCTGATAAATTTAGAATGGCCGACTTCCTGTTCAATTTAGCATACGGCTCCATGAGACTTTTTATTAGGTCTTGGCTTTGTACACACTTCATCAAATTTTCAGTTTGGTGAAACAGAGATATGGGGCTGTTTTTTTTGTTGTTTTTTTTTCTCTAGGGGGCGATAGCGAGCCATTTTTAAACAACTGTACGACAAAATAATAAAATATTGTGAATATTGAATCAACTCCCGGTTGAGTGGACGCTGGCACGTTTGGCTGCCACTGCTCACCGGTAACTCTCAGAAATTTTTTGGATCCGCTTGTTGTACCTGCTTTAGCAGTTTACAATCCCTCTAGTTACAGTGATTTTATTTATTATTATCTGTATGTTGAGCGATCCCGATTCTCATGAATGCCACCCACCGATTGCATAGTCGCTGACGCGTCTACTGTGGCTAAAGTTTAGCTTACCTATCAAAGTTAGCACCTGTCTGCCATGTGGACCCGCAGGCCAGTCTGCTTCTCGCACTTCTGCCTGTTCCTGTCATGTCATCAACCTGTGTCAGGACAACTTCAATCCACTGCCGCTGAACTCCGCTGGATTTACCGACACATGCCCGAGGGAAACGCACCACCACCACTGCTCCTCCTCCCGAACATCGCTCGTCGACCCTTGAAGGATTGTATGGCAATTACCGGCATTTTAAACATTTATGGGACAGAATGTCAATTATTTAATTTAGCAGGTTTATATTTACTGAATATGCTATGATCGCAAAATTCCGGACGAACTGGCGAGGCTGCCCGGCTCACCGTGGCTTGTCATCGGGACCGGGAGGCGGCGCAGGCGACGCAGAGAGAGGAAGCAGAAGCGGGGCTGCAGGTCCGGTGTCTTGCAACGGCTGCGACGGCAGCCCCATAGGCAACCACTGCCGAGTCTGTACCTCACCAACGCCAGATCCGTGGTCCACAAAATCGACGACCTGGGATTACAAATCCTGGGAAACCGCTATGTGCGAGACAGCAGTGTGATCGTCGTCACGGAATCCTGGCTGCACGCAGACGTCCCCGATGCTAGCATCCAGCTGGCCGGGCGCTCGCTACATCGCGCGGATCGGACAAGGGACACCGGTAAGAGACGGGGCGGGGTGGCTCTGTGTTTACGTGCATGAGAACTGGTGCGGCGATAGCACGATCGTCGAGAAGCACTCTTCCCCCGACATCGAGTTCATGTCCGTTAAATGCCGGCCTTATTTTCTCCCGAGGGAGCTAACGGTCGTGATTGTCACAGCTGTTTACATCCCTCCCGACGCTAGCACTAGCACGGCGCTCTCGCTACTCGCGTGCGTCATCAATAAACATCAGCGGGCCCACCCTGATGGCGTTCACGTAGTAGCGGGAGACTTTAATAAGGCCAATTTAAAGACTGTACTCCCAGAGTTTCACCAGCATGTCAAGTGCCCAACGAGGGGAGACAACACTCTCGACCATGTGTACTCGAACATCAAGCACGCATACAGGGCCCTCCCACTCGCCCCCCTCGGCCAGTCAGACCACCTGTCCTTGCAGCTCGCACCTGCATACATCCCTCTCAGGCGCAGATTCAGGCCCACCACAAAGACTGTGAAAACCTGGCGTGACGGCGCCATGAGTGAATTACAGGACTGCTTTCAAGACACAAACTGGGGCCTCTTTGATCATCAGGACCTTGATGTCTACACACATTGTGTAGTGGACTACATCAAGTTCTGCATGGAAACTGTGTCCCTACACAGGACTATACGGACCTTCCCAAATGCGAAGCCCTGGATGTCCAGCAGGGTTCGCTCTCTCCTCAAGGCCCGTGACGCTGCCTTCAGGTCAGGCGACAAAGCCCAGTACAGGGTGGCTCGTGCTGACCTGAGCAAAGGCATCAAGCTAGCCAAGGCAACCTACAAGGGGAGGCTGGAGGCCCACCTTGCCAGTAACAGACCACGGGAGGTGTGGCAGGGTCTACGGAGCATCACCAACTTCCGTGGCAGCAGCACGACCTCTGCAGACCCGAGTGCATCGCTGGCAGAGGAGCTTAACTGCTTCTTTGCTCGCTTTGACTCGCCCCAACCGTCACACCCCCGCACTTCATGCTCCAACTCCCCCCCACTCACCGTAGAGGAACACGATGTGAGGCGCGCGCTCCTGGCTGTTAACCCCAGGAAAGCTACTGGACCCGACGGAATACCAGGCAAGGTCCTCAAAACATGTGCCCACCAACTGTCACATGTATTCTGCAGGATCTTCAACCGCTCCCTGGCTCAAGCAGTCATCCCCTCCTGCTTGAAAACTTCCATCATTATTCCTGTCCCCAAAAAGTCACCAGCCGTCCACCTGAATGACTACCGTCCTGTTGCTCTCACACCAGTCATCATGAAGTGCTTCGAGAGGCTGGTTCTCCAGCACATCAGGGACTGCCTTCCTCCCACTCTGGACCCCTACCAGTTTGCATACTGGGCTAACAGATCCACTGAGGACGCCATCAACACTGCTCTGCATGTTGTGCTGGGCCACCTGGAACAACAGCAGAGCTATGCAAGGATGCTCTTTGTGGACTACAGCTTGGCATTCAACACAATCATCCCAGACATCCACGTCGCCAAACTTGACATTCTCGGCCTCCCTGCCCTCACACGCATCTGGATTAAGGACTTTCTGACCAACAGACCCCAGACTGTGTTGCTCGGCCCCTACACGTCCTCCACCTGCATGCTGAGCACCGGTTCCCCTCAAGGATGCGTGCTGAGCCCTCTCCTATACGCCCTCTACACCTACGACTGCAGCCCGGCCCATGGCAACAACACCATCGTCAAGTTTGCTGACGACGCGACAGTGGTCGGTCTGATCTCGGAAGGTGACGAGACAGCCTACAGAGAGGAGGTAAAGAGACTGACAGCTTGGTGCAAGGACAACAGACTGCACCTTAACACTGCAAAAACAAAGGAGATTGTCGTCGACTTCAGGAGGAACAAGACGGTGCCGCCCCCCCTCTGCATCGAAGGCGTGTGTGTGGAGAGGGTCCACACGTTCAAGTTCCTGGGAGTACAGATCTCCGACGACCTTTCTTGGACTCACAACACCACAGCAGTGGTAAAGAAGGTCCACCAGCGTCTGCACTTCCTGAGAGTCCTCAGGAAATTCAACCTGGACAGGAAGCTGCTGCTAGCCTTCTACCACTCGTCCATTGAGAGCCTGTTGACGTACTGTGTCTCCACCTGGTACAGCGGCTGCACTGAGGCCGACAGAGTGAGGCTCCAGAGGACAGTCAAAACAGCGCAAAGGATTATTGGCTGCCCTCTCCCCTCACTGTCGGACATCTACACCGCCCGGTGCCTCAGAAGGGCTCTCAACATCGTCAAAGACAATACCCACCCAAACTCACACCTGTTCGACCTGTTGCCCTCTGGCAGGCGCTACAGATGCATCAAATCGAGGACCAATAGACTGAGAAACAGTTGCTTTCCGAGAGCCATCTCCATTCTGAACTCTCACACACACACGAGAACACCCTTACCTTGCAGAACAGCATCGTGATGTGTTTTTATATACCCTATTCTGTACTAAATTCCATTGCACTCTCTTATTTATTAATCTAATTTATATATTTGTCTGTCTTATTGTTGTATTGCACTGGATTGGGGAGCCTTCTAATCTCGTTGCACACTTGAGTACAATGACAATAAAGGGATTTCTAATTCTAATTCTAATTCTACTACGCATAGGAATGACTGATTGTAGTCATGGTCTTTACTGATTTATGATATTATTTTCACATGCTAAAGTTATATTACTTAGTTTATAAATGTGTGAACATAGTATTTTCATGACCTACACTCACATTCACATCATACATATTCAGTCTGCACATTACAAACTGATGACAAGCCAGACAGCACTTCATGGACAAATATGACAAAGCACATTCTCCACATAGGACATAGAGATGCAAACATACCAAATTGGGCACTGGATTTAGTTTTAAAATCGCTGCATTGGCTCCCCGTGTGTTTCAGGATTGATTTTAAGGTTCTTCAATTAGTTTTTAAATGCCTTAACGGTCTTGGGCCATCCTCGCGGACCCTGAGGTCCTCTGGCACCGGCCTGTTAATTATTCCTCGGGTGAGGACTGGAACACATGGCGAGGCTGCATTCAGCCATTCTGGTCCTCGTCTATGGAATAGCCTGCCGGAGGACATCAGGTCCGCAGAGACTGTTGATATTTTTAAAAGGAGGCTCAAGACCAGACCTGGGCATTGCACGGCCCGCGGGCCACATCCGGCCCGCCGGGTGGCACTGACTGGCCCGTATGACAGACCTGGGCATTGTATGGCCCGGGCCACATACCTTTGGTTGACTCTGACCGCGAGTGTAAGGTTAATTGGAAATTTCAAAATAAACATACTTTTTAATTTCACCTCATTCATGGGCGAAAGCTGCACTGCTTTTATTCTGAAATTGTTTTTTTTTTTTATTCCCGCACAATGTGCGTCGCACATAATGACGTAATGCGTTTATCAAGACATGCGCGCGATTGAATCACAACAAGACAACGTTCGCCCTCAAAAATGTCCGCTCAGGCTACAAAAAGAAAGGTAGATGCCGAATGTAGAATTTTCAACAAAAATTGGACAGCGAAGTATTTATTTACTGAAGTTAGAGGTAAAGCTGTGTGTTTAGTTTGCGGGGAGCAGATCGCCGTGTTGAAGGACTACAATTTGAGTCGGCACTACCAGACGAAACATGCAGAGAAATATAAAAACGGCACCAGATAACAATGAACTGGGACACTTTTTCTCAAAATCACAGTTCAGTGACAGTCAATATGTTGTATCTTGCTTAATGTTTGGTGCAAAAAGACAATATTGTGATGTCTTTAAAATGCTCAGAACCTTTACACAACTATCCAACAGTATATGGAACTCAAAATGTGTTTTGAAGTGAATGTGACAGAATATGTTTACTAATATGAGTCACAAATAGTAAAAAATGTTAATATTTTGTCTACCATTGTGTTGAGAAATTTGAATGAATACATTTTTGTAAGGCAACCTCATTTTTTCAGTTTATTTGGTATTTAGTTTCATTGCTTAACTTTAATGCCAGCTTGTCAAAACAGTGCTATTTACTGCTTTTTAAAAAAGAAATACAATTAATATTATACAGAATTGAGTTCAGCCTTTTGGCCCGGCCCTCCACAATATTTTATGTTTCTTATGTGGCCCCATGGAAAAAATAATTGCCCACCCCTGCTCAAGACTCACCTTTTTTGTTTGGCTTTTAAATAATTTATCTTAGTCTTTTAATTCAGGATTGTCATTTTATATATTATCATTGTCTTTAATTTTTTTTAGCTTCTTTGTCTTTTAGTATCATCATTTTTCTTATATATTTTAGCTCCGTCGTTTTATATTATTGTCTTTTAATTTTTAGCTTCTTCTCTGTCTTTTAGTATCATAATTTTTCTTATATATTTTAGCTTCGTCTTTTTATATTATTGTCCTTTAATTTTTAGCTTCTTTTTTGTTTAGCATTATCATTTTCTTTTATATATTTTAGCTCCAGTGTTTCCTCAAGGGGGGCCTCCGCGCTGGGAGGTGTGGCTGGCCTTCTCACAGGGGGCTTCATCCCGGAGGCTCCTTAGGCCCGGCGGACCGGGGCCCTCTGCACTATGTGTAGGGTCTACCCCGGTCAGTCTGGGCTAGGGGTCTGTGTGTTGGCGCAGCTCCCTGTGGGCGTGAGCCGTCATCCCTCTCAGCGCGGATGACCTACCCTGGGTACATTTTCTCATATGGTTTCTCTGTGCCTTACCCTGTCTTTCTACTAAGATGGTTTATTAAGTTGTGTGAATGCGAGTGTTCTGTGTGTGTGCGAGTTCAGGCGTGTATGTGGATGTGTCTTGTGTTTATGTTGAGTGGGTGGAATGGGTTTTAGTTTTTCGTTGTAATTTGGATGTTTTTATTGTACAGCACTTTGAGCCGCATTTTATGTATGAAAAGTGCTCTTATAAATAAAATTTGATTGATTGATTGGAGGGTTCAAGGGGACGCCATTGCAAAAACACATTCTGAAAGACATAATTTGATTTTGGAGCACACATACATGCACACTGACAAGATTACAGGGGAATACCAGCAGGAGAGACGGAGAGACTGCCCGCCGGAGAAGGCCAGCCGTGGAATACCAGTCTTGGGGACCAGCTGGGAATCAACCATCCAGACAATGATTAATCTGGAGAGGACCTTCCCTTGGACGTAGACCCGTGCCGGGGGAAGAATGTGAGGCTGGGCTGAGATAACGCACGACTCTTTTCGACTGTGCTTGCCCGAGTACATTTTCTCATGAGATTAAGAAAAAGCCGCTCAGTACTATTTCCTGAACCTCCGCCCTATTTCCTACCTACCATTCATTTCAAAAGTCCTAGATAATGTAGTCGCCACTCAACTCCACTCTCATCTCACCTGCAATAACCCTTTCAGTCCGGTTTCCGTGCACTTCACAGCACTGAATCAACTCTACTCAAGGTCACCTCTGCTCTCCTCATTGCAGCTGACTCAGATTCATTCTCCATTGTCATCCTTCTTAACCTGACTGCGGCCTTTGACACCATCTCACACACCATCCTTCTCAAAAGACTTTCTTCCATCGGCATCACCCACACCGCCCTCAACTGGTTCCATTCATACTTCAAAGACCGCACTCAGTTCATCCAGCTTAAATATTTCTCATCAAAGTCCCTCCCAGTCACCTCAGGTTTGCCCCAAGGCTCGGTCCTGGCCCCCCTATTATTTATCATATACCTCTTTCCCCTTGGCAGAATTTTCCGAAAATTCAATATCGCTTTCCATTGCTTCGCGGATGACACCCAGCTCTAGTTCTCCTGCAAACCCAGCATATCACTCCCTCCCACCTCCGTCACCTCCTGTCTATCTGAAATCAATGACTGGTTTTCTAATAATTTCATGAGGCTTAACAGCGACAAAACAGAAGTTATTCTTTTCAGTACAAAATCAATACAATCCAAAATTGGCAGTTTTCCCATTCCTGTTGGCCCCTCCATTGTTTTCCCATCCCCTCAGGTCAAGAGTCTGGGTGTCATCCTTGACAGCACTCTATCTTTCCATAAGCATAATAACACAACCCGGTCAGCCTACTTCCATCTGCACAATATCAGTCAACACCGCCCCTCCCTTTTTCCCTCATCCACTTCTATTCTGGTCCAAGTCGAGTCAAGTCAATTTTATGTGTATAGCCCTTAATCACAGACAGTCTCAAAGGGCTTTACATAACCACAATCAACATCCACTGATCTTAACCCCCAGGAGGGCAAGGAAAAACTCAAAACCCCATTGGGGGAAAAGTGAGAAAACTTGAGAAGGGACCACAGATGGGGGGGAAACCCCCTTCCAGGATGACCAGGCTGCTTTGGATGCCAAGTGGGCAACATTTGACACATACAATGATGCTATACAATGTTAGATGAGATAATGTGAGAGTCAATTAAATGAAGTGCTGCAGGAAGATGACTTTAGTGGAGTGGGTCCTCATCCAGGACCGTAATCGCCATGGCAGCATATCCGAGGTTGAGCCTTTGATCTTGAAATAGTCAGTTTGGGGTAAATTCAGAACAGCCACTTCCAAGTGAATCACCATCACCTAATTCCCAAGCTGTGGAATTGGGAACAGAAAAAAAAGAACAGAAATAGTAAACAGGCCAACAAGTAGTTCAACGAAGTGCTGAAATATAGGGAAATCAGAAGAGGTGCTGCATGAAGACGACTTCGGCAGAGCAGGTCCCTCCCCGGTTGGTCAGTGCCGTAATCTTCATAGCAGGTCACCATCACCTAATTCCCAAGCAGGGGAAGAGGGGGCAGAAAAGAGGAGAAGCGGCAGTAAACAGGCCAACAAATAATTAAATTAGATGCTAAAGTATATAAATAAATGTCGCGCTGCAGGAAGACGACATCACTGGAACAGGTGCATGCCCAGTTTGTCAATGCCTTAAACTTCCTAGTGGGTCACCGTCACCTAATCCCCCAGCCGGGGAAAAGGGGGCAGAAAAGAGAAGATAAGAGAAAAAGCGGCAGTAAACAGGCCAACAAATAGTTCAACTAAATGCACAAGAGTATAAATGCGTCTTTAATAGTGTTTTGAACATTTCTACTGAGGTGGCGCCTCTAATACCTGAGGGTAGTACATTCCAAAGCATTGGTGCCCGAATAGAGAACGCTCTAGAACCTGTGGACTTCTTTTTGGCTCGCGGGATCACTAAAAGACCAGCATTTTGTGAGCGAAGGTTTCGGGACGGAACATATGGTACCACGAGGTCAACGAGATAGGAAGGTGCTAAGCCATGCAATATTTTATAGGCAAGTAGCAGAACTTTAAAATCACATCTCAAGTGGACCGGAAGCCAATTCAAATTGGCAAGTATCGGGGTAATATGATCAAACTTTCTCGTTCTAGTCAAGAGTCTAGCTGCTGCATTTTGAACTAACTTTTAATACTAGACATGGGGAGACCCGAGAGCAAAACGTTACAATAGTCGAGGCGAGACGTAACAAACGCATGGATTAAGATTTTTGCATCACAAGTTGATAGAATTGGGCGAATTTTAGCAATGTTACGCAGATGAACAAATGCAGTTCTAGTAATATTTTTAATGTGCATTTGAAACGACATAGTTGTGTCAAATATAAGACCGAGATTTTTTGTTGAATCCTTTTGGGCAATTTATCGATACTCATAGTGGTGTCTTTGAAAAAGGTACAGATGACGCGCTGGTCCAATGATCAGCATCTCGGTTTTATCTGAGTTAAGACGCAAAATATTGAAAGACATTCATAGTTTAATTTCGGCAAGGCATGCCTCTAATTTATAGCAATCACACGGATTCGTTATATCCAACGGCATGTATAATTGCGTATCATCAGCATAACAATGAAAACTAATGTGATATTTCCGTATAATATCACCAAGCGGTAGCATCTAGTACCAATCCCTGCGGAACTCCGCGTGTGATCTTACAAAGATCAGAAGACGCATTGCCATGAATTACACGGTGCGTCGTCTCCGACAGATACGAATTAATCCAAGAAAGCGCTGAACCTGAAATGCCAACACAAGTTTCAAGGCGTTTTAATAATATGTTATGATCAAGTGTCAAAAGCGGCGCCAAGATCGAGTAAGAGTAATACAGTGAACCCTCGGTTATCGCGGTTAATGGGGACCTCGTAGCGGTCGCTGCTCGGGCCCTAATAATAATTTCTACAAAAACAATAGGGACCTCGCCGCCGTCGCAGCTCGGGCCCTAATAACAATTTCTAGAAAAACAATAGGGACATCGCAGCGGCCACTGCTCGGGCCCTAATAATAATAATAAAAATAATAATGATTTCGACAAAAACAATGGGGACCTCGTAGCAGTCGCTGCTCGGGCCCCAATAATAATTTCTACACAAAGTCCATTGTGGTGACCCGCCCCCTTTTAAGTAAATTCAAAGTGGCCGACTTCCTGTAAAACCTAGCTCATTGCTCCAAGAGACTTTTTTGTAGGTCTTGGTCTTATACATACAGTGAACCCTCGCTACTTCGCGGTTCACCTTTCGTGGGTTCAGTGCTTCGCGGGTCTAAAAAATATTCGGGGGCATTGTAGTTTCGCCGAGCGGCACGACAGGGCGCTGGAGCGGTTAGACGGCCGGCGTGCGCCGAAGAAGAGCGTGGGCGAAGAGGAGAGTGGACGAAGAAGAGCACGTTCCCCCGGACACGATCGGTGGCGACGTTTCGCGCGGTTCGGACCGTACCAGAGCTCCGGCCGGCGTGCGTGGCAGTTAAGCCGTAGAGGAGCACCTTCCTGTTAAGGATGTTTCTATCAAAACAAGCCTGAACAAATGAATCAACCAGCCAAGATTGTCTGTCATTTACGCGCGGGGCAGCCCTCGAACTCCGAGGCGAAGCCAGCGTGTTCGACTGCACACATGGTTTTTATTTGCATCAGCATAAGCAATTTGAATATGCAATACATACAGAATGGAAAACTTGACATTTGACTCCATCCCACTTGCCCACCCTCTTCCTGCCTATTCTAACGGTTTCAGCTTACAAGACACCTTTTGTTCATACTTCTGCTTATTCTAACAGCAAAAGTTCACTCTGAACTTCATTTGACCTGTGTAGTGTATTTTCACAAGGCTTAACGTGTTGAACTTATTTTATGGCCATGACGATATTGTTGCTTTAGAAATACCAAGCCTTGTGTTGGACCTCCCTAAATGCAGAAGTTACAGCCTTAAGAGGCCTCGGGCCCCAACATTATCTACGAAGGGTTAAAGAGGTCATCAACACCCCAAGGGAGGTGTTTACAGAAAAGGGTTCTGGCGTTGGGGAGTCACATTCGCGAGGAGGCCGTACCTGGCACCCGTAGCTGTCGAAAGTTTAATTAGAGGCCAGAAAGATACGAATGCATGTGCAACAAAGGGGGCCTGTAAGATTAGTTATAGTTTGAAACTTGCTAAGATGACAAACTAAACAACAAAACTAACAGATGAACATACAAACTTAAATTTCTTTAACATATCCCTCCTGTTTATCAAGTTTCAAATCTCATCATCAAAGGCTGTCGCTTGAGGGGGGAGAAAAACTACCCAAAAACTCAAAAATTCTTGGAGAAAAGGGTAGAAACCCATGCCCCGAACGAGAAGCCCAAAAAAATAATAACAATTAAAAGATAATAAAGCAAAGCTAATGCAGTTTTTGGTCCAATACATGTATGTACAAAATAAACCCGGAACATCAAACATTCACAACTGCAACTCTTTTCTGTGATGCAAGTTACATGAATCAGTGACCTTGAGCGTTTTTTCAGAGGCTGCAGGTTTTATTTGATGTGCGTGTAGTCAGCAGTCTGCGCCTGTGCAACTCGTCTGCGTTTGACGTTGTCCTGGTCTCGAGGTTGTGCGCTGACCAGGCACAGCCCTGCAAGGAAGTAGATGATGCATCTGGTCGACAGGGCAGTGCCCAGTTGCTGTTCGGCGGCTTGCTCCATCCTTCCGAGAGGGGTGTGTTTGCCACGGAAAACCCTCTTTCCAACTGTGGTCTTTTGTTGGTACATTGGAGTGTACGTGGTGGAGATCCTCTCCAAGGGACTTGCGTCGCTCAGCCTTCAGCAGGGACCGGAGAAGCTTGCACTGCGACTGATGGTTCCAGCCGCCACGCCCCTCGACCTTTGCTGCCGTCGGGGTCACTGCAATCACCTGATGAGGGCCGTCCCAGCGTTCACTGTCCCAACGAGGTCGTTTCAGCACCTTGAGGAAGAGTTGGTCTCCCACATGGACGTGGTTTATCTGTGGATCAAAACACACTGGCCAGTAATTGTGGTCAAACATGTCTTTCATGTGGACTGGGACAGATGTGCCAGTCGCTGGTGGTTCTGATGAACCTGAGAGTCTATGTGTGAGGCCATATAGGATAAAAAGGGGATAGTGTCCTTCCTTCGGCTGGCACTATCCTCATTGCTGTGATTGAAACACAGTCTGGCCATTGTCTCTTTTTTTTTTCTTTGTCTTGATAAGTCAGTTCCATTCGTGCGTTCCACAAGTCCTGCAGACTGTATGCAAAATGACGCTTTGAGTCAATTTTGCAACAACTGTCCCACTTGTTACAAACATTATTCACAAAATGCATCATTTTCACTTTAAATCACTCTTGAAATTCCAAATGTCAGGATAATTCGATTACACAACACTTTTTCCAACTGTTTTAACATCATCATGTGTTGTTGGAAACAACGTAATCCATTTTGAAAACACATTAATTATAACCAAACAATATTGCAACCCAAACAACTAACACTTTGTCTAAAAAAAAGTTTTTTGTTGAAAAGTCTATATGTGGGAACAATTTCATATCATACTTCCCCCTGTTGACACACATGTGTCACTCATGTTACTCCTCTACTCCTCAGCAATGTTTGCACCTTTTTTCTCCCAATGTGTGCATTCAATTAGTGGTGTATTTTTCCCTGGCGTGAGATCAAATTGTCAAGTTGATTTGCTGCGTGTGTGTGTGTGTGTGTGTGTGTGCATTACCCCTTGCTGCATTGTCTGCGAGGCAGTATTCAATTGTAATCGTTTCATTTTCTGTTCAGAAAATTTTGCATTTACAAATACTTATTTAGACGTGCTTTATGCACAACTTTTCTTTCATCTTTTGTGATTTTTTAAAACGCCGTTTGCCCAATGTCGACAGAACACATAAACATATATCTTGGCAGTCAGTCCAAATTGTAAAATGTTTTTTAGAAAACATCTTACAATTCTGGATCAGCACAGAAGTTTCTGCTGCTTGTCCTGCACATACAGATTTTAATATCCCTTGAAACAAAATGCTTTGTTAAAAAAAAAATTCCCACCCCTTTGCGGCCGTCAAAAAACTGACTCTCCAGTCGGGAGAAAGGTGTCCAAGAGGTCAGGTCGCTGTTTGGTGGTAATTTGGACTCGGCTTCCACAGTCGTGTGGTGTGCCTTCTACTGGTGCGGGAAAAAGTGACGCTGGGCTGAGCGCACCTTATCAGTGTAATGTGACAATTAGGTCGCCGTGCAATGTGAATGTGGTGGGTGAAGGCTGCTTGATCCAATTGTTGTGACTAATATGCAAGTGATTTCATGAGCCCTGCGCGTCTGCAGCCACACAAGGTCATGAAACCATTTTTTGCAGTCACTGTTTGCTCAAATGGCTCATAGTAATTTGGTAGTGCTAATACATCTTAATCAATGAGTTCACACTTGACAAGTTCAAAAGCTTGTCAACCTCAAGTGTTCAAACATTTTTTTTTTCCTCAAATGTCATTGGCTTGTCATAAATGATGTCCAGCAATAGTCGTGTGATTTCTAAGTACTTTGCAATCCATGCCTGGCAATAATTGCGTACACCTATAAGGGACATCATTTACTTCTTTGTTATTGGTTTTAGGGCTCGGGCAACGCCTTCTTTTTGCTTGTCACCAAAAATGCGCCCCTTTTCAGTCAAAATGCGGCCTAAATATGTGACTTCCTTTTTTAACAGCTGCATCTCATCGGTTCAGTTTGATGACGCATTAAGTAATTCTCGAGGTCAAACATATGTTTAATATCTTCCTCAATGTCCTCACTGTTGTCACTGTCAGAGGGGGAATCCAGAGGTTTGGACATCAACTCGCAGTCCGAAGCCCCACTGGGGTCCCGGCCTAGTCATTCATTTTCCCAATCGTACACTTCCTTAAAACAAGTTCTCAAACCCTTCATTCATTATGTAAATTACTCGTCTTCTCCTTGGCCGCCCTCGTGTGCAAGCCTATCCTAGACGCTCACAGCAGAAAAAGAAGGGAGGGGGGGGGCCTCACTGTTCATACGCCAATCACGCGGTCCCCAGGCAACCAAGCTGCCAGGGGTTACGCCCCCTACCAAAGGCTCCAGTTTACTGGCCACTCCTCCCTGCCAATTTACGAGCAGGCAATCTCAAGCCAATGGCAACAGCTCCTTCCCCCTAAACTTTCCGCTCGTTCCAATTCACTTACGCTTTCCTTCTGGCATCTGCCCAACCTACTTTACCTCTCAGTCATCTCCAACCCCCTCTTAACTTTCCGCTCATCCTATTTCACTTACGCTTTTCCTTCTCAACCTACCTTGCCTCTCAGTTAGAGAACCAAATTCTGCCCCCGCACCTCAGGTTTGACACCACTTAAAATTCAAAATCAGGAAACACCTATGCTTTTGCAAAGATTCCTCATGTTCACTTTCAAAACCTTCATTCCATCTTTCATAACACCTACTTCTCTCTTTCAATTCATGCAACCAACTCAGTGTCTTACATCCCTCAACCACATAGGTTCTAATTCTGTTACTCTATACAGTTTTCCACTTGCAAATCTGCCTATGACACCTTTCTCACTTGCCCTATCATTTGGACTTCATCAATCCTTTCTATGGAACATTAATTGTTCCTTTCCCTTTTCTACACATTCTTTTTCTTTCTTTACACATTCCTTTTCTTTTCTTATTAACTTCCAATCTCTACACTGCAAAGTTTCCCTGGACTTTACTATACTACCCAATACCCCAATTTTAGAAAATTGGACCAGTTTGTCAACACCTAGGGTGTTCTAAAAACTGGTTTCTCATCAGTAGGACAGCAACTCAATTTTCCTGTTGTGGCAATTCTCACTTCAACTTTTTCAGGTGGAGATTTCTTGTCTATTACATCCACAACAGTCTGCTGTTTATAATCCTACTGTATTACATGGGATAAAATACCAAGTGGTATTAGTAATCCCCAATCGCACACACTCCAGCTCACTGACTCAACCCCCACCCTTTCTCTTCTTTGTTCTCACACACACACATAGTCAGACTCAGACATATACACGGGCCCACAAAACAACACACACAGTTCTCAACATTGAACAGCTACAAACGAGAAGCTAATCAATATTTTTCAATTTCAACTAACCTACATTTTTCCTTTATTTCAAATTCGGAAAGTTGACAGTTAACTTCCTTCATCAATTCTGCCGCCATTTCTGACAGTCTTAATTGTTATGGTGTCTAGTTATGGTTCCTCAGTGTTGAGAAAAATTCAAATTGCCTGACTTTGGGTTGAATACCAAGCTTCTACTCCCAATTTGGAGCGGGTATTCCTGGGTGTTTTTACTCACAACCCTCGGTCAGTTTTAGATTTCTCAAACGTTGGACATTCATACAATACACATACACACTCACAGATTGATCAGTTCTGTGTCTGTGAAAATAGATAAACTATTTTCGTCTTCTATAAATAACAAACGTTGTACTATCACTTCCAAATATAGTAATAATTACATCTGTACTCTACCAGAAATAAGGACCCCTAAATCTGTCTTCCAGAAAAAACAACAGTTAATTCTGTACTATCCGAGCAGATATAATCAACTACACTTGTACTCTCTACCAGACAAGGAATGCCTTAATCTGCCTTCCAGAATAAACAACAGTTAATTCTGTACTGTCCGAGTCTTCCAACAAGTCTTCCAAAATAGCAAAGTTAAATCTGTATTTCTTCCAGAAAATAGCTAAGCTAAGATGTACTATCTCTTCGGGTAAAGGAACTCCCTGAAACCCTACTATCCTTCAAAAACCCCAAAAAGTTTTTTACTATCTGTTGTATACAACCACTGACCTGTGACAATCTCTCCGCTGGTCGAGACACTCGCGGTTCATGGATGAAGTCTGTGTTCTCTCCGGTGGAGGATGGCCGAGGACCGGCCTCCTGGAAGAGAGGACTTTTCACGATGGCGCCGTTTTCAGTCGTCGTCAATCGTCCACCGCAGATCACACGTTTTCATCCGGCATTCGAAGGACCAAGTAATGTTAAGGATGTTTCTATCAAAACAAGCCTGAACAAATGAATCAACCAGCCAAGATTGTCTGTCATTTCCGCGCTGGGCAGCCCTCGAACTCCGAGGCGAAGCCAGCGTGTTCGACTGCACACATGGTTTTTATTTGCATCAGCATAAGCAATTTGAATATGCAATACATACAGAATGGAAAACTTGACATTTGACTCCATCCCACTTGCCCACCCTCTTCCTGCCTATTCTAACGGTTTCAGCTTACAAGACACCTTTTGTTCATACTTCTGCTTATTCTAACAGCAAAAGGGAGCATGTTCACTCTGAACTTCATTTGACCTGTGTAGTGTATTTTCACAAGGCTTAACATGTTGAACTTATTTTATGGCCATGACGATATTGTTGCTTTAGAAATACCAAGCCTTGTGTTGGACCTCCCTAAATGCATAAGTTACAGCCTTAAGAGGCCTCGGGCCCCAACATTATCTACGAAGGGTTAAAGGGGTCATCAACACCCCAAGGGAGGTGTTTACAGAAAAGGGTTCTGGCGTTGGGGAGTCACATTCGCGATGAGGCCGTACCTGGCACCCGTAGCTGTCGAAAGTTTAATTAGAGGCCAGAAAGATACGAATGCATGTGCAACAAAGGGGGCCTGTAAGATTAGTTATAGTTTGAAACTTGCTAAGATGACAAACTAAACAACAAAACTAACAGATGAACATACAAACTTAAATTTCTTTAACACTTCCCCGGGCACGGGCGGTGCCAAGCGACCCCTAAGTTTAACCAAATGGAAGCTCCGGAGGAGGAGGGCATGCTCGCGTCACAGTAAGCCGAAGAGGAGCACCTTCCCCGGGCACGGGCGGTTCCAAGCGGCCCCTAAGTTTAACCGAATGGAAGCTCCGGAGGAGGAGGGCATGCTCGCGTCACAGTAAGCCGAAGAGGAGCACCTTCCCCGGGCACGGGCGGTTCCAAGCGGCCCCTACGTTTAACTGAATGGAAGCTCCGGAGGAGGAGGGCATGCTCGCGTCACAGTAAGCCGAAGAGGAGCACCTTCCCCGGGCACGGGCGGTGCCAAGCGGCCCCTAAGTTTAACCGAATGGAAGTTCCGGGGGAGGAGGTCGGGCGTGTGTCACAGTTAAGCCGAATTGGAGCACCTCTTCCGCCCGGGCACGAGCGGAGCGCGAGGCTGTCCGTTATGAAAGAATAAATAAATAAAGAATGCCACCTTTTTTTCACAGGGCACACCGGACGGCGTACCATCAGGTTAAAGTCGGAGTAATTAAATAAATACAAAAAGAATGGCTGGGGAATAAAAAAAAAATACGTTTTAATAATAATTTGGTTTTTTTGTTATAACATGAATTTCACTCTCTCTCTCTCTCTCTCTCCCCGTATATATATATATATATATATAAATATAAATATTTATATATTTATTATATATATTGTATATTTTTTTAAGCATTTTTGAAGGTGCGCCGCTACTTCGCGGATTTTCAGTTTTTGCGGGTGGTCTCGGTCCCCATTAACCGCGATAACCGAGGGTTCACTGTACTCCATAAAATTTACAAAAAGCGAGGTGAAACACTCAACCAGGGCTGCTTTTTTGAACATTTCTCGAGGGCCATGGCGAGCCATTTCAAAAAAGCTGCACAACTAACGTATAAAATATTGATAAATTTGCTCTGCCTGATGTGTGTGTCAAGTTTCACGAGTTGTCGTTCATATTTAGAACCTCATAATCAGCGTTGTTTTATTGCCGAACCGTGCAATGCCACTCCCACAACTTTTCACGAAAAAGGATGAATTTCGTATTGTGACATCCTCATGGCCGAAACAGTCCTCCGAGCATATATGAGGGCGACCTTGTTGAGTTGCACGGAGAAAAACATCCAAGAAAATAACTTGTATTAGCTTTTACCAGTTGGTGGCGCTACTACTACGATGAAAAATAAGTTGGTAGATGTCTTCAGGGCTGAAGTATCCTCAAATGTGTACAACTTCGAGAAGATAGGATCATCTGAGTCATGTTGCCGGAGCTTTTGTTGCCACAAAGTACAATCGGACTTTTCAGCACCGTAATAGCCACGCCTTTTGCCAAAACGTCACAAATTCGGCAGAGAGTAAGATCATTGTCTTGAGTCTTTTCTGACTAATTTTCAGTCGGATTCGTCAAAAGGGCACCGTGCAGTACGTGAAAATTAAAATAAAAACAAATTTTTGATTCCACTTGGCGGCGCTGTGTGTATAACAAAATAATAACATTAAGATGTCTTCAGGTCGGGACATTTTATTTACAGGTGAAGGTTTGGATTTTTAGGAGCATGTGCAGGGGAGTTATTAAGCATTCATTTATTTGTATTAGGTTCATTTTGTCTTCTTATTATTGATATTTGACTGATTCATTAAAAGCAGACAATTATGTTTTAGGTAAATTTTTTACCTGACATGTTTCGGCGAGTCTTTCGCCTTCTTCAGAGTGTCGCATGATGGTGTCTTGAGACCCGTCTTTATCAGCTGATGTTCCATGAGGGTGTGACTTACCTGTCAAAAAAATTAAAAATCAGAGCAGTAAAAGAATAAGCACAACATGAACATTACAAATCAGCAATCACTGACCACTGCAAAAGGGAAAACCACATCATGGACCGGGAGAAGGGCAGGGTCATCCGCACCGAAGAGAACAAACAACAGCGCTGGATCAGAGAGGCCATTGAGATCTGCAAGCGAGGCATAAAAACCATGAACAGAGACAAGGGAGCCTTTATCCTCTCGACCACCTGGAGCAGCATCTTGGCGGAGTGAACGGACAGCGGGGGGTGTGACTTGCCTTCATTCTTGTGACAGGTAAGTCACGCCCTCATTGAACATCAGCTGATAAAGACGGGTCACAATACACCATCATGTGACACTCTGAAGAAGGCGAAAGACTTTCGTATTGTGACATCCTCAAGGCCTAAACACTCATCCGAACAAATATAAGGTAGATTTTGTGAACCTGCCCGGAGAAAAACATCAACGAAAATAATTTGTATTTGTTTTAACCAGTTGGTGGCGCTACCACTGCGATCAAAAATAAGTTGGCAGCCGTCTTCAGGGCCTGAATATCCTCAAATGTGAAAAATTTCGAGAAGATGGATCATCTGAATCATTTTGCAGGAACTTTTGTTGCCACGGAGAATAATCAGACTCTGCGGCACCGCAATAGCCACGCCCTTCGAAGGAAAGTCACAAAAATAGGGATAGCGTAAGATCAATGTCTTGAGTCTTTTCTAGCCAATTTTCAATCGGATTCGTTAAAAGGGCACCGTGCAGTACGTCAAAATGTAAAAAATGATATTGATTGGCGCAAGGTGTATAACAGAATATAAACATATAGATGTCTTCAGGTACCGACTCTTTATGTACATGTGAAGTTTTGGATTTTTAGCAGCATGTGCATGAGAGTTATTAAGCATTTTGTCCATTGCGGCGAAGGAAATCTTAAGTGAAAACTTTGAAGCCCCGCCCCCGTCATATAGTATTTCGGAAACAAAAGATTTTAGCCCCAGTGTTTGTCCCAGGTCTTAAGATGCTACAGACAGAATTTTAAGGCAATCAGATGAAGCCTTTAGGATCAGGGTGCAAAAGAATGACCCCTGTAAACATGCAAAAAAGGGCAAAAGTCGGACTTTCAAAAATTCATAACTCACTTCCTGTTCATATTAGACGTTAAAATATCAAATTTTTCGCCATGCCCGATGAGACTGCCAAGTTTGGTGAGTTTTTGTGCATGTTTCGGGGGTCAAAAATGCGATCGAACAATCGGAAAAATAATAATAATAATAATTTCAACAAAAACAATAGCGACTTCGCAGCGGTCGCTGCTCAGGCCCTAATAATAATAATAATAATAATAATAAAAGTAATAATATTTTCTACAAAAACATTAGGGACTTCGCAGCCGTCGCAGCTCGGGCCCTAATAACAATTTCTAGAAAAACGATAGGGACCTCGCAGCGGTCACTGCTCGGGCCCTAATAATAATAATAATAATAATTTCCACAAAAACAATGGGGACCTCGTAGCGGTTGCTGCTCGGGCCCTAATAATAATTTCTACATAAACAATAGGGACCTCGCCGCGGTCGCTGCTCGGGCCCCAATAATAATTTCTACACAAAGTCCATTGTGGTGACCCGCCCCTTTTAAGTAAATTCAAAATGGCCGACTTCCTGTAAAACCTAGCTCATTGCTCCAAGAGACTTTTTTGTAGGTCTTGGTCTTATACATACAGTGAACCCTCGCTACTTCGCGGTTCACCTTTCGCGGGTTCAGTTCTTCGCGGGTCTAAAAAATATTCGGGGGCATTGTAGTTTCGCCGAGCGGCACGACGGGCGCTGGAGCGGTTAGACGGCCGGCGTGCGCCGAAGAAGAGCGTGGGCGAAGAGGAGAGTGGACGAAGAAGAGCACGTTCCCCCGGACACGATCGGTGGCGACGTTTCGCGCGGTTCGGACCGTACCAGGGCTCCGGCCGGCGTGCGTGGCAGTTAAGCCGTAGAGGAGCACCGTCCCCGGGCACGGGCGGTGCCAAGCGGCCCCTAAGTTTAACCGAATGGAAGCTCTGGAGGAGGAGGGCATGCTCGCGTCACAGTAAGCCGAAGAGGAGCACCTTCGCCGGGCACGGGCGGTTCCAAGCGGCCCCTAAGTTTAACCGAATTGAAGCTCCGGAGGAGGCGGGCATGCTCGCGTCACAGTAAGCCGAAGAGGAGCACCTTCCCCGGGCACGGGCGGTGCCAAGCGGCCCCTAAGTTTAACCGAATGGAAGCTCCGGGGGAGGAGGGCGGGCGTGTGTCACAGTTAAGCCGAATTGGAACACCTCTTCCGCCCGGGCACGAACGGAGCGCGAAGCTGTCAGTTATGAATGAATAAATGAATAAATAAATAAATAAATAAAGAATGCCACCTTTCATTTCACAGGGAACACCGGACGGCGTATCAGCAGGTAAAAGTCGGAGTAATTAAATAAATACAAAAAGAATGGCTGGGGAATAAAAAAATAATACGTTTTAATAATAATTTGTTTTTTTTGTTATAACATGAATTTCACTCTCTCTCTCTCTCTCTCTCCCCGTATATATATATACATATATATATATATATATATATACATATATATATAAATATATATACATATATATATATATATATATATATATATTTATTATATATATATTGTATTTTCTTTTAAGCATTTTTGAAGGTGCGCCGCTACTTCGCGGATTTTCAGTTTCCGCGGGTGGTCTCGGTCCCCATTAACCGCGATAACCGAGGGTTCACTGTACTCCATAAAATTTACAAAAAGCGAGGTGAAACACTCAACCAGGGCTGCTTTTTTGAACATTTCTCGAGGGCCATGGCGAGCCATTTCAAAAAAGCTGCACAACTAACGTATAAAATATTGATAAATTTGCTCTGCCTGATGTGTGTGTCAAGTTTCACGAGTTGTCGTTCATATTTAGAACCTCATAATCAGCGTTGTTTTATTGCCAAAAAGTGCAATGCCACTCCCACAACTTTTCACGAAAAAGGATGAATTTCGTATTGTGACATCCTCATGGCCGAAACAGTCCTCCGAGCATATATGAGGGCGACCTTGTTGAGTTGCACGGAGAAAAACATCCAAGAAAATAACTTGTATTAGCTTTTACCAGTTGGTGGCGCTACTACTACGATGAAAAATAAGTTGGTAGATGTCTTCAGGGCTGAAGTATCCTCAAATGTGTACAACTTCGAGAAGATAGGATCATCTGAGTCATGTTGCCGGAGCTTTTGTTGCCACAAAGTACAATCGGACTTTTCAGCACCGTAATTGCCACGCCTTTTGCCAAAACGTCACAAAACTCGGCAGAGAGTAAGATCATTGTCTTGAGTCTTTTCTGACTAATTTTCAGTCGGATTCGTCAAAAGGGCACCGTGCAGTACGTGAAAATTAAAATAAAAACAAATTTTTGATTCCACTTGGCGGCGCTGTGTGTATAACAAAATAATAACATTAAGATGTCTTCAGGTCGGGACATTTTATTTACAGGTGAATGTTTGGATTTTTAGGAGCATGTGCAGGGGAGTTATTAAGCATTCATTTATTTGTATTAGGTTCATTTTGTCTTCTTATTATTGATATTTGACAGATTCATTAAAAGCAGACAATTATGTTTTCGGTAAAATTTTTTACCTGACATGTTTCGGCGAGTCTTTCGCCTTCTTCAGAGTGTCGCATGATGGTGTCTTGAGACCCGTCTTTATCAGCTGATGTTCCATGAGGGTGTGACTTACCTGTCAAAAAAATGAAAAATCGGAGCAGTAAAAGAACAAGCACAACATGAACATTACAAATCAGCAATCACTGACCACTGCAAAAGGGAAAACCACATCATGGACCAGGAGAAGGGCAGGGTCATCGGCACCGAAGAGAACAAACAACAGCGCTGGATCAGAGAGGCCATTGAGATCTGCAAGCGAGGCATAAAAACCATGAACAGAGACAAGGGAGCCTTCATCCTCTCTACCACCTGGAGCAGCATCTTGGCGGAGTTAACGGACAGCGGGGGGCGTGACTTGCCTTCATTCTTGTGACAGGTAAGTCACGCCCTCATGGAACATCAGCTGATAAAGACGGGCCACAAGACACCATCATGTGACACTCTGAAGAAGGCGAAAGACTTTCGTATTGTGACATCCTCAAGGCCTAAACACTCATCCGAGCAAATATAAGGTAGATTTTGTTAACCTGCCCGGAGAAAAACATCAACGAAAATAATTTGTATTTGTTTTAACCAGTTGGTGGCGCTACCACTGCGATCAAAAATAAGTTGGCAGCCGTCTTCAGGGCCTGAATATCCTCAAATGTGAAAAATTTCGAGAAGATGGATCATCTGAATCATTTTGCAGGAACTTTTGTTGCCACGGAGAATAATCAGACTCTGCGGCACCGTAATAGCCACGCCCTTCGAAGGAAAGTCACAAAAATAGGGATAGAGTAAGATCAATGTCTTGAGTCTTTTCTAGCCAATTTTCAATCGGATTCGTTAAAAGGGCACCGTGCAGTACGTCAAAATGTAAAAAATGATATTGATTGGCGCAAGGTGTATAACTGAATATAAACATATAGATGTCTTCAGGTACCGACTCTTTATGTACATGTGAAGTTTTGGATTTTTAGCAGCATGTGCAAGAGAGTTATTAAGCATTTTGTCCATTGCGGCGAAGGAAATCTTAAGTGAAAACTTCGAAGCCCCGCCCCCGTCATATAGTATTTCGGAAACAAAAAATTTTAGCCCCAGTGTTTGTCCCAGGTCTTAAGATGCTACAGACAGAATTTTAAGGCAATCAGATGAAGCCTTTAGGATCAGGGTGCAAAAGAATGACCCCTGTAAACATGCAAAAAAGGGCAAAAGTCGGACTTTCAAAAATTCATAACTCACTTCCTGTTCATATTAGACGTTAAAATATCAAATTTTTCGCCATGCCCGATGAGACTGCCAAGTTTGGTGAATTTTTGTGCATGTTTCGGGGGTCAAAAATGCAATCGAACAATCGGAAAAATAATAATAATAATAATTTCTACAAAAACAATAGGGACTTCGCAGCGGTCGCTGCTCAGGCCCTAATAATAATAATAATAATAATAATAATAAAAGTAATAATATTTTCTACAAAAACAGTAGGGACCTCGCAGCCGTCGCAGCTTGGGCCCTAATAACAATTTCTAGAAAAACAATAGGGACCTCGCAGCGGTCACTGCTCGGGCCCTAATAATAATAATAATAAAAATAATAATAATTTCCACAAAAACAATGGGGACCTCGTAGCGGTCGCTGCTCGGGCCCTAATAATAATTTCTACATAAACAATAGGGACCTCGCCGCGGTCGCTGCTCGGGCCCCAATAATAATTTCTACACAAAGTCCATTGTGGTGACGCGCCCCTTTTAAGTAAATTCAAAATGGCCGACTTCCTGTAAAACCTAGCTCATTGCTCCGAGAGACTTTTTTGTAGGTCTTGGTCTTATACATACAGTGAACCCTCGCTACTTCGCGGTTCACCTTTCGCGGGTTCAGTGCTTCGCGGGTATAAAAAAATATTCGGGGGCATTGTAGTTTCGCCGAGCGGCACGACGGGCGCTGGAGCGGTTAGACGGCCGGCGTGCGCCGAAGAAGAGCGTGGGCGAAGAGGAGAGTGGACGAAGAAGAGCACGTTCCCCCGGACACGATCGGTGGCGACGTTTCGCGCGGTTCGGACCGTACCAGAGCTCCGGCCGGCGTGCGTGGCAGTTAAGCCGTAGAGGAGCACCTTCCCCGGGCACGGGCGGTGCCAAGCGGCCCCTAAGTTTAACCGAATGGAAGCTCCGGAGGAGGAGGGCATGCTCGCGTCACAGTAAGCCAAAGAGGAGCACCTTCCCCGGGCACGGGCGGTTCCAAGCGGCCCCTAAGTTTAACCGAATGGAAGCTCCGGAGGAGGCGGGCATGCTCGCGTCACAGTAAGCCGAAGAGGAGCAACTTCCCCGGGCACGGGCGGTGCCAAGAGGCCCCTAAGTTTAACCGAATGGAAGCTCCGGGGCAGGAGGGCGGGCGTGTGTCACAGTAAAGCCGAATTGGAACACCTCTTCCGCCCGGGCACGAACGGAGCGCGAAGCTGTCAGTTATGAATGAATAAATGAATAAATAAATAAATAAATAAAGAATGCCACCTTTCATTTCACAGGGCACACCGGACGGCGTACCAGCAGGTAAAAGTCGGAGTAATTAAATAAATACAAAAAGAATGGCTGGGGAATAAAAAAATAATACGTTTTAATAATAATTTGGTTTTTTTGTTATAACATGAATTTCACTCTCTCTCTCTGTCTATATATACATATATATCTATATATATATCTATATATATATATATATTTATTTATTATATATATTGTATTTTTTTTTAAGCATTTTTGAAGGTGCGCCGCTACTTCGCGGATTTTCAGTTTTCGCGGGTGGTTTCTGTCCCCATTAACCGCGATAACCGAGGGTTCACTGTACTCCATAAAATTTACAAAAAGCAAGGTGAAACACTCAACCAGGGCTGCTTTTTTTAACATTTCTCGAGGGCCATGGCGAGCCATTTCAAAAAAGCTGCACAACTAACGTATAAAATATTGATAAATTTGCTCTGCCTGATGTGTGTGTAAAGTTTCACGAGTTGTCGTTCATATTTAGAACCTCATAATCAGCGTTGTTTTATTGCCGAACAGTGCAATGCCACTCCCACAACTTTTCACGAAAAAGGATGAATTTCGTATTGTGACATCCTCATGGCCGAAACAGTCCTCCGAGCATATATGAGGGCGACCTTGTTGAGTTGCACGGAGAAAAACATCCAAGAAAATAACTTGTATTAGCTTTTACCAGTTGGTGGCGCTACTACTACGATGAAAAATAAGTTGGTAGATGTCTTCAGGGCTGAAGTATCCTCAAATGTGTACAACTTCGAGAAGATAGGATCATCTGAGTCATGTTGCCGGAGCTTTTGTTGCCACAGAGTACAATCTGACTTTTCAGCACCGTAATAGCCACGCCTTTTGCCAAAACGACACAAAATTCGGCAGAGAGTAAGATCATTGTCTTGAGTCTTTTCTGACTAATTTTCAGTCGGATTCGTCAAAAGGGCACCGTGCAGTATGTGAAAATTAAAATAAAAACACATTTTTGATTCCACTTGGCGGCGCTGTGTGTATAACAAAATAATAACATTAAGATGTCTTCAGGTCGGGACGTTTTATTTACAGGTGAAGGTTTGGATTTTTAGGAGCATGTGCAGGGGAGTTATTAAGCATTCATTTATTTGTATTAGGTTCATTTTGTCTTCTTATTATTGATATTTGACTGATTCATTAAAAGCAGACAATTATGTTTTAGGTTAATTTTTTACCTGACATGTTTCGGCGAGTCTTTCGCCTTCTTCAGAGTGTCGCATGATGGTGTCTTGAGACCCGTCTTTATCAGCTGATGTTCCATGAGGGTGTGACTTACCTGTCAAAGAAATTAAAAATCAGAGCAGTAAAAGAACAAGCACAACATGAACATTACAAATCAGCAATCACTGACCACTGCAAAAGGGAAAACCACATCATGGACCGGGAGAAGGGCAGGGTCATCCGCACCGAAGAGAACAAACAACAGCGCTGGATCAGAGAGGCCATTGAGATCTGCAAGCGAGGCATAAAAACCATGAACAGAGACAAGGGAGCCTTCATCCTCTCTACCACCTGGAGCAGCATCTTGGCAGAGTGAACGGACAGCGGGGGGCGTGACTTGCCTTCATTCTTGTGACAGGTAAGTCACGCCCTCATGGAACATCAGCTGATAAAGACGGGTCACAAGACACCATCATGTGACACTCTGAAGAAGGCGAAAGACTTTCGTATTGTGACATCCTCAAGGCCTAAACACTCATCCGAACAAATATAAGGTAGATTTTGTTAACCTGCCCGGAGAAAAACATAAACGAAAATAATTTGTATTTGTTTTAACCAGTTGGTGGCGCTACCACTGCGATCAAAAATAAGTTGGCAGCCGTCTTCAGGGCCTGAATATCCTCAAATGTGAAAAATTTCGAGAAGATGGATCATCTGAATCATTTTGCAGGAACTTTTGTTGCCACGGAGATTAATCAGACTCTGCGGCACCGTAATAGCCACGCCCTTCGAAGGAAAGTCACAAAAATAGGGATAGAGTAAGATCAATGTCTTGAGTCTTTTCTAGCCAATTTTCAATCGGATTCGTTAAAAGGGCACCGTGCAGTACGTCAAAATGTAAAAAATGATATTGATTGGCGCAAGGTGTATAACTGAATATAAACATATAGATGTCTTCAGGTACCGACTCTTTATGTACATGTGAAGTTTTGGATTTTTAGCTGCATGTGCAGGAGAGTTATTAAGCATTTTGTCCATTGCGGCGAAGGAAATCTTAAGTGAAAACTTCGAAGCCCCGCCCCCGTTCATATAGTATTTCGGAAACAAAAAATTTTAGCCCCAGTGTTTGTCCCAGGTCTTAAGATGCTACAGACAGAATTTTAAGGCAATCAGATGAAGCCTTTAGGATCAGGGTGCAAAAGAATGACCCCTGTAAACATGCAAAAAAGGGCAAAAGTCGGACTTTCAAAAATTCATAACTCACTTCCTGTTCATATTAGACGTTAAAATATAAAATTTTTCGCCATGCCCGATGAGACTGCCAAGTTTGGTGAATTTTTGTGCATGTTTCGGGGGTCAAAAATGCGATCGAACAATCGGAAAAATAATAATAATAATAATTTCTACAAAAACAATAGGGACTTCGCAGCGGTCGCTGCTCAGGCCCTAATAATAATAATAATAATAAAAGTAATAATATTTTCTACAAAAACAATAGGGACCTCGCAGCCGTCGCAGCTCGGGCCCTAATAACAATTTCTAGAAAAACAATAGGGACCTCGCAGCGGTCACTGCTCGGGCCCTAATAATAATAATAATAATAATTTCCACAAAAACAATGGGGACCTCGTAGCGGTCGCTGCTCGGGCCCTAATAATAATTTCTACAAAAACAATAGGGACCTCTCCGCGGTCGCTACTCGGGCCCCAATAATAATTTCTACACAAAGTCCATTGTGGTGACCCGCCCCCTTTTAAGTAAATTCAAAATGGCCGACTTCCTGTAAAACCTAGCTCATTGCTCCAAGAGACTTTTTTGTAGGTCTTGGTCTTATACATACAGTGAACCCTCGCTACTTGGCGGTTCACCTTTCGCGGGTTCAGTGTTTCGCGGGTCTAAAAAATATTCGGGGGCATTGTAGTTTCGCCGAGCGGCACGACGGGGTGCTGGAGCGGTTAGACGGCCGGCGTGCGCCGAAGAAGAGCGTGGGCGAAGAGGAGAGTGGACGAAGAAGAGCACGTTCCCCCGGACACGATGGGTGGCGACGTTTCGCGCGGTTCGGACAGTACCAGAGCTCCGGCCGGCGTGCGTGGCAGTTAAGCCGTAGAGGAGCACCTTCCCCGGGCACGGGCGGTGCCAAGCGGCCCCTAAGTTTAACCGAATGGAAGCTCCGGAAAGGGAGGGCATGCTCGCGTCACAGTAAGCCGAAGAGGAGCACCTTCCCCGGGCACGGGCGGTTCCAAGCGGCCCCTAAGTTTAACCGAATGGAAGCTCCGGAGGAGGAGGGCATGCTCGCGTCACAGTAAGCCGAAGAGGAGCACCTTCCCCGGGCACGGGCGGTTCCAAGCGGCCCCTAAGTTTAACCGAATGGAAGCTCCGGAGGAGGAGGGCATGCTCGCGTCACAGTAAGCCGAAGAGGAGCACCTTCCCCGGGCACGGGCGGTGCCAAGCGGCCCCTAAGTTTAACCGAATGGAAGCTCCGGGGGAGGAGGGCGGGTGTGTGTCACAGTTAAGCCGAATTGGAGCACCTCTTCCGCCCGGGCACGAGCGGAGCGCGAAGCTGTCAGTTATGAATGTATAAAAGAATAAATAAATAAATAAATAAAGAATGCCACCTTTCATTTCACAGGGCACACCGGACGGCGTACCAGCAGGTAAAAGTCGGAGTAATTAAATAAATACAAAAGGAATGGCTGGGGAATAAAAAAATAATACGTTTTAATAATAATTTGTTTTTTTTGTTATAACATGAATTTCACTCTCTCTCTCCCCGTATATATATATATATATATATATATATATATATTTATTATATATATTGTATATTTTTTTAAGCATTTTTGAAGGTGCGCCGCTACTTCGCGGATTTTCAGTTTTCGCGGGTGGTCTCTGTCCCCATTAACCGCGATAACCGAGGATTCACTGTACTCCATAAAATTTACAAAAAGCGAGGTGAAACACTCAACCAGGGCTGCTTTTTTTAACATTTCTCGAGGGCCATGGCGAGCCATTTCAAAAAAGCTGCACAACTAACGTATAAAATATTGATAAATTTGCTCGGCCTGATGTGTGTGTAAAGTTTCACGAGTTGTCGTTCATATTTAGAACCTCATAATCAGCGTTGTTTTATTGCCGAACAGTGCAATGCCACTCCCACAACTTTACAAGAAAAAGGACGAATTTCGTATTGTGACATCCTCATGGCCGAAACAGTCATCCGAGCATATATGAGGGCGACCTTGTTGAGTTGCACGGAGAAAAACATCCAAGAAAATAACTTGTATTAGCTTTTACCAGTTGGTGGCGCTACTACTACGATGAAAAATAAGTTGGTAGATGTCTTCAGGGCTGAAGTATCCTCAAATGTGTACAACTTCGAGAAGATAGGATCATCTGAGTCATGTTGCCGGAGCTTTTATTGCCACAGAGTACAATCTGACTTTTCAGCACCGTAATAGCCACGCCTTTTGCCAAAACGTCACAAAATTCGGCAGAGAGTAAGATCATTGTCTTGAGTCTTTTCTGACTAATTTTCAGTCGGATTCGTCAAAAGGGCACCGTGCATAATGTGAAAATTTAAATAAAAACAAATTTTTGATTCCACTTGGCGGCGCTGTGTGTATAACAAAATAATAACATTAAGATGTCTTCAGGTCGGGACGTTTTATTTACAGGTGAAGGTTTGGATTTTTAGGAGCATGTGCAGGGGAGTTATTAAGCATTCGTTTATTTGTATTAGGTTCATTTTGTCTTCTTATTATTGATATTTGACTGATTCATTAAAAGCAGACAATTATGTTTTAGGTTAATTTTTTACCTGACATGTTTCGGCGAGTCTTTCGCCTTCTTCAGAGTGTCGCATGATGGTGTCTTGAGACCCGTCTTTATCAGCTGATGTTCCATGAGGGTGTGACTTACCTGTCAAAAAAATTAAAAATCAGAGCAGTAAAAGAACAAGCACAACATGAACATTACAAATCAGCAATCACTGACCACTGCAAAAGGGAAAACCACATCATGGACCGGGAGAAGGGCAGGGTCATCCGCACCGAAGAGAACAAACAACAGCGCTGGATCAGAGAGGCCATTGAGATCTGCAAGCGAGGCATAAAAACCATGAACAGAGACAAGGGACCCTTCATCCTCTCTACCACCTGGAGCAGCATCTTGGCGGAGTGAACGGACAGCGGGGGGCGTGACTTGCCTTCATTCTTGTGAATGGTAAGTCACGCCCTCATGGAACATCAGCTGATAAAGACGGGCCACAAGACACCATCATGTGACACTCTGAAGAAGGCGAAAGACTTTCGTATTGTGACATCCTCAAGGCTTAAACACTCATCCGAGCAAATATAAGGTAGATTTTGTTAACCTGCCCGGAGAAAAACATCAACGAAAATAATTTGTATTTGTTTTAACCAGTTGGTGGCGCTACCACTGCGATCAAAAATAAGTTGGCAGCCGTCTTCAGGGCCTGAATATCCTCAAATGTGAAAAATTTCAAGAAGATGGATCATCTGAATCATTTTGCAGGAACTTTTGTTGCCACGGAGAATAATCAGACTCTGCGGCACCGTAATAGCCACGCCCTTCGAAGGAAAGTCACAAAAATAGGGATAGAGTAAGATCAATGTCTTGAGTCTTTTCTAGCCAATTTTCAATCGGATTCGTTAAAAGGGCACCGTGCAGTTTGTCAAAATGTAAAAAATGATATTGATTGGCGCAAGGTGTATAACTGAATATAAACATATAGATGTCTTCAGGTACCGACTCTTTATGTACATGTGAAGTTTTGGATTTTTAGCTGCATGTGCAGGAGAGTTATTAAGCATTTTGTCCATTGCGGCGAAGGAAATCTTAAGTGAAAACTTCGAAGCCCCGCCCCCGTTCATATAGTATTTCGGAAACAAAAAATTTTAGCCCCAGTGTTTGTCCCAGGTCTTAAGATGCTACAGACAGAATTTTAAGGCAATCAGATGAAGCCTTTAGGATCAGGGTGCAAAAGAATGACCCCTGTAAACATGCAAAAAAGGGCAAAAGTCGGACTTTCAAAAATTCATAACTCACTTCCTGTTCATATTAGACGTTAAAATATAAAATTTTTCGCCATGCCCGATGAGACTGCCAAGTTTGGTGAATTTTTGTGCATGTTTCGGGGGTCAAAAATGCGATCGAACAATCGGAAAAATAATAATAATAATAATTTCTACAAAAACAATAGGGACTTCGCAGCGGTCGCTGCTCAGGCCCTAATAATAATAATAATAATAAAAGTAATAATATTTTCTACAAAAACAATAGGGACCTCGCAGCCGTCGCAGCTCGGGCCCTAATAACAATTTCTAGAAAAACAATAGGGACCTCGCAGCGGTCACTGCTCGGGCCCTAATAATAATAATAATA
This sequence comes from Idiotropiscis lumnitzeri, assembly GCF_059441095.1. Lineage (NCBI taxonomy): Eukaryota > Metazoa > Chordata > Actinopteri > Syngnathiformes > Syngnathidae > Idiotropiscis > Idiotropiscis lumnitzeri. The sequence goes on along the minus strand of NW_028283585.1, from coordinate 739,231 downwards.
ATAATTTCCACAAAAACAATGGGGACCTCGTAGCGGTCGCTGCTCGGGCCCTAATAATAATTTCTACAAAAACAATAGGGACCTCTCCGCGGTCGCTACTCGGGCCCCAATAATAATTTCTACACAAAGTCCATTGTGGTGACCCGCCCCCTTTTAAGTAAATTCAAAATGGCCGACTTCCTGTAAAACCTAGCTCATTGCTCCAAGAGACTTTTTTGTAGGTCTTGGTCTTATACATACAGTGAACCCTCGCTACTTGGCGGTTCACCTTTCGCGGGTTCAGTGTTTCGCGGGTCTAAAAAATATTCGGGGGCATTGTAGTTTCGCCGAGCGGCACGACGGGGTGCTGGAGCGGTTAGACGGCCGGCGTGCGCCGAAGAAGAGCGTGGGCGAAGAGGAGAGTGGACGAAGAAGAGCACGTTCCCCCGGACACGATGGGTGGCGACGTTTCGCGCGGTTCGGACAGTACCAGAGCTCCGGCCGGCGTGCGTGGCAGTTAAGCCGTAGAGGAGCACCTTCCCCGGGCACGGGCGGTGCCAAGCGGCCCCTAAGTTTAACCGAATGGAAGCTCCGGAAAGGGAGGGCATGCTCGCGTCACAGTAAGCCGAAGAGGAGCACCTTCCCCGGGCACGGGCGGTTCCAAGCGGCCCCTAAGTTTAACCGAATGGAAGCTCCGGAGGAGGAGGGCATGCTCGCGTCACAGTAAGCCGAAGAGGAGCACCTTCCCCGGGCACGGGCGGTTCCAAGCGGCCCCTAAGTTTAACCGAATGGAAGCTCCGGAGGAGGAGGGCATGCTCGCGTCACAGTAAGCCGAAGAGGAGCACCTTCCCCGGGCACGGGCGGTGCCAAGCGGCCCCTAAGTTTAACCGAATGGAAGCTCCGGGGGAGGAGGGCGGGTGTGTGTCACAGTTAAGCCGAATTGGAGCACCTCTTCCGCCCGGGCACGAGCGGAGCGCGAAGCTGTCAGTTATGAATGTATAAAAGAATAAATAAATAAATAAATAAAGAATGCCACCTTTCATTTCACAGGGCACACCGGACGGCGTACCAGCAGGTAAAAGTCGGAGTAATTAAATAAATACAAAAGGAATGGCTGGGGAATAAAAAAATAATACGTTTTAATAATAATTTGTTTTTTTTGTTATAACATGAATTTCACTCTCTCTCTCCCCGTATATATATATATATATATATATATATATATTTATTATATATATTGTATATTTTTTTAAGCATTTTTGAAGGTGCGCCGCTACTTCGCGGATTTTCAGTTTTCGCGGGTGGTCTCTGTCCCCATTAACCGCGATAACCGAGGATTCACTGTACTCCATAAAATTTACAAAAAGCGAGGTGAAACACTCAACCAGGGCTGCTTTTTTTAACATTTCTCGAGGGCCATGGCGAGCCATTTCAAAAAAGCTGCACAACTAACGTATAAAATATTGATAAATTTGCTCGGCCTGATGTGTGTGTAAAGTTTCACGAGTTGTCGTTCATATTTAGAACCTCATAATCAGCGTTGTTTTATTGCCGAACAGTGCAATGCCACTCCCACAACTTTACAAGAAAAAGGACGAATTTCGTATTGTGACATCCTCATGGCCGAAACAGTCATCCGAGCATATATGAGGGCGACCTTGTTGAGTTGCACGGAGAAAAACATCCAAGAAAATAACTTGTATTAGCTTTTACCAGTTGGTGGCGCTACTACTACGATGAAAAATAAGTTGGTAGATGTCTTCAGGGCTGAAGTATCCTCAAATGTGTACAACTTCGAGAAGATAGGATCATCTGAGTCATGTTGCCGGAGCTTTTATTGCCACAGAGTACAATCTGACTTTTCAGCACCGTAATAGCCACGCCTTTTGCCAAAACGTCACAAAATTCGGCAGAGAGTAAGATCATTGTCTTGAGTCTTTTCTGACTAATTTTCAGTCGGATTCGTCAAAAGGGCACCGTGCATAATGTGAAAATTTAAATAAAAACAAATTTTTGATTCCACTTGGCGGCGCTGTGTGTATAACAAAATAATAACATTAAGATGTCTTCAGGTCGGGACGTTTTATTTACAGGTGAAGGTTTGGATTTTTAGGAGCATGTGCAGGGGAGTTATTAAGCATTCGTTTATTTGTATTAGGTTCATTTTGTCTTCTTATTATTGATATTTGACTGATTCATTAAAAGCAGACAATTATGTTTTAGGTTAATTTTTTACCTGACATGTTTCGGCGAGTCTTTCGCCTTCTTCAGAGTGTCGCATGATGGTGTCTTGAGACCCGTCTTTATCAGCTGATGTTCCATGAGGGTGTGACTTACCTGTCAAAAAAATTAAAAATCAGAGCAGTAAAAGAACAAGCACAACATGAACATTACAAATCAGCAATCACTGACCACTGCAAAAGGGAAAACCACATCATGGACCGGGAGAAGGGCAGGGTCATCCGCACCGAAGAGAACAAACAACAGCGCTGGATCAGAGAGGCCATTGAGATCTGCAAGCGAGGCATAAAAACCATGAACAGAGACAAGGGACCCTTCATCCTCTCTACCACCTGGAGCAGCATCTTGGCGGAGTGAACGGACAGCGGGGGGCGTGACTTGCCTTCATTCTTGTGAATGGTAAGTCACGCCCTCATGGAACATCAGCTGATAAAGACGGGCCACAAGACACCATCATGTGACACTCTGAAGAAGGCGAAAGACTTTCGTATTGTGACATCCTCAAGGCTTAAACACTCATCCGAGCAAATATAAGGTAGATTTTGTTAACCTGCCCGGAGAAAAACATCAACGAAAATAATTTGTATTTGTTTTAACCAGTTGGTGGCGCTACCACTGCGATCAAAAATAAGTTGGCAGCCGTCTTCAGGGCCTGAATATCCTCAAATGTGAAAAATTTCAAGAAGATGGATCATCTGAATCATTTTGCAGGAACTTTTGTTGCCACGGAGAATAATCAGACTCTGCGGCACCGTAATAGCCACGCCCTTCGAAGGAAAGTCACAAAAATAGGGATAGAGTAAGATCAATGTCTTGAGTCTTTTCTAGCCAATTTTCAATCGGATTCGTTAAAAGGGCACCGTGCAGTTTGTCAAAATGTAAAAAATGATATTGATTGGCGCAAGGTGTATAACTGAATATAAACATATAGATGTTTTCAGGTACCGACTCTTTATGTACATGTGAAGTTTTGGATTTTTAGCAGCATGTGCAAGAGAGTTATTAAGCATTTTGTCCATTGCGGCGAAGGAAATCTTAAGTGAAAACTTCGAAGCCCCGCCCCCGTCATATAGTATTTCGGAAACAAAAAATTTTAGCCCCAGTGTTTGTCCCAGGTCTTAAGATGCTACAGACAGAATTTTAAGGCAATCAGATGAAGCCTTTAGGATCAGGGTGCAAAAGAATGACCCCTGTAAACATGCAAAAAAGGGCAAAAGTCGGACTTTCAAAAATTCATAACTCACTTCCTATTCATATTAGACATTAAAATATCAAATTTTTCGCCATGCCCGATGAGACTGCCAAGTTTGGTGAATTTTTGTGCATGTTTCGGGGGTCAAAAATGCAATCGAACAATCGGAAAAATAATAATAATAATAATTTCTACAAAAACAATAGGGACTTCGCAGCGGTCGCTGCTCAGGCCCTAATAATAATAATAATAATAAGAGAAGATAAGATAAGATGTCCTTTATTAGTCCCACAATGGGGAAATTTGAAAGTAATAATATTTTCTACAAAAACAATAGGGACCTCGCAGCCGTCGCAGCTCGGGCCCTAATAACAATTTCTAGAAAAACAATAGGGACCTCGCAGCGGTCACTGCTCGGGCCCTAATAATAATAATAATAATAATTTCCACAAAAACAATGGGGACCTCGTAGCGGTCGCTGCTCGGGCCCTAATAATAATTTCTACATAAACAATAGGGACCTCGCCGCGGTCGCTGCTCGGGCCCCAATAATAATTTCTACACAAAGTCCATTGTGGTGACCCGCCCCCTTTTAATAAATTCAAAATGGCCGACTTCCTGTAAAACCTAGCTCATTGCTCCAAGAGACTTTTTTGTAGGTCTTGGTCTTATACATACAGTGAACCCTCGCTACTTCGCGGTTCACCTTTCGCGGGTTCAGTGCTTCGCGGGTATAAAAAATATTCGGGGGCATTGTAGTTTCGCCGAGCGGCACGACGGGGCGCTGGAGCGGTTAGACGGCCGGCGTGCGCCGAAGAAGAGCGTGGGCGAAGAGGAGAGTGGACGAAGAAGAGCACGTTCCCCCGGACACGATCGGTGGCGACGTTTCGCGCGGTTCGGACCGTACCAGAGCTCCGGCCGGCGTGCGTGGCAGTTAAGCCGTAGAGGAGCACCTTCCCCGGGCACGGGCGGTGCCAAGCGGCCCCTAAGTTTAACCGAATGGAAGCTCCGGAGGAGGAGGGCATGCACGCGTCACAGTAAGCCGAAGAGGAGCACCTTCCCCGGGCACGGGCGGTTCCAAGCGGCCCCTAAGTTTAACCGAATGGAAGCTCCGGAGGAGGAGGGCATGCTCGCGACACAGTAAGCCGAAGAGGAGCACCTTCCCCGGGCACGGGCGGTGCCAAGCGGCCCCTAAGTTTAACCGAATGGAAGCTCCGGGGGAGGAGGGTGGGCGTGTGTCACAGTTAAGCCGAATTGGAGCACCTCTTCCGCCCGGGCACGAGCGGAGCGCGAAGCTGTCAGTTATGAATGAATAAATGAATAAATAAATAAATAAATAAAGAATGGCACCTTTCATTTCACAGGGCACACCAGACGGCGTACCAGCAGGTAAAAGTCTGAGTAATTAAATAAATACAAAAAGAATGGCTGGGGAATAAAAAAATAATACGTTTTAATAATAATTTGTTTTTTTTGTTATAACATGAATTTCACTCTCTCTCTCCCCGTATATATATATATATATATATATATATATATATATATATATATATATATCTATATATATATTGTATTTTTTTTTTAAGCATTTTTGAAGGTGCGCCGCTACTTCGCGGATTTTCAGTTTTCGCGGGTGGTCTCTGTCCCCATTAACCGCGATAACCGAGGATTCACTGTACTCCATAAAATTTACAAAAAGCGAGGTGAAACACTCAACCAGGGCTGCTTTTTTTAACATTTCTCGAGGGCCATGGCGAGCCATTTCAAAAAAGCTGCACAACTAACGTATAAAATATTGATAAATTTGCTCGGCCTGATGTGTGTGTAAAGTTTCACGAGTTGTCGTTCATATTTAGAACCTCATAATCAGCGTTGTTTTATTGCCGAACAGTGCAATGCCACTCCCACAACTTTACAAGAAAAAGGACGAATTTCGTATTGTGACATCCTCATGGCCGAAACAGTCATCCGAGCATATATGAGGGCGACCTTGTTGAGTTGCACGGAGAAAAACATCCAAGAAAATAATTTGTATTAGCTTTTACCAGTTGGTGGCGCTACTACTACGATGAAAAATAAGTTGGTAGATGTCTTCAGGGCTGAAGTATCCTCAAATGTGTACAACTTCGAGAAGATAGGATCATCTGAGTCATGTTGCCGGAGCTTTTATTGCCACAGAGTACAATCTGACTTTTCAGCACCGTAATAGCCACGCCTTTTGCCAAAACGTCACAAAATTCGGCAGAGAGTAAGATCATTGTCTTGAGTCTTTTCTGACTAATTTTCAGTCGGATTCGTCAAAAGGGCACCGTGCATAATGTGAAAATTTAAATAAAAACAAATTTTTGATTCCACTTGGCGGCGCTGTGTGTATAACAAAATAATAACATTAAGATGTCTTCAGGTCGGGACGTTTTATTTACAGGTGAAGGTTTGGATTTTTAGGAGCATGTGCAGGGGAGTTATTAAGCATTCGTTTATTTGTATTAGGTTCATTTTGTCTTCTTATTATTGATATTTGACTGATTCATTAAAAGCAGACAATTATGTTTTAGGTTAATTTTTTACCTGACATGTTTCGGCGAGTCTTTCGCCTTCTTCAGAGTGTCGCATGATGGTGTCTTGAGACCCGTCTTTATCAGCTGATGTTCCATGAGGGTGTGACTTACCTGTCAAAAAAATTAAAAATCAGAGCAGTAAAAGAACAAGCACAACATGAACATTACAAATCAGCAATCACTGACCACTGCAAAAGGGAAAACCACATCATGGACCGGGAGAAGGGCAGGGTCATCCGCACCGAAGAGAACAAACAACAGCGCTGGATCAGAGAGGCCATTGAGATCTGCAAGCGAGGCATAAAAACCATGAACAGAGACAAGGGACCCTTCATCCTCTCTACCACCTGGAGCAGCATCTTGGCGGAGTGAACGGACAGCGGGGGGCGTGACTTGCCTTCATTCTTGTGAATGGTAAGTCACGCCCTCATGGAACATCAGCTGATAAAGACGGGCCACAAGACACCATCATGTGACACTCTGAAGAAGGCGAAAGACTTTCGTATTGTGACATCCTCAAGGCTTAAACACTCATCCGAGCAAATATAAGGTAGATTTTGTTAACCTGCCCGGAGAAAAACATCAACGAAAATAATTTGTATTTGTTTTAACCAGTTGGTGGCGCTACCACTGCGATCAAAAATAAGTTGGCAGCCGTCTTCAGGGCCTGAATATCCTCAAATGTGAAAAATTTCAAGAAGATGGATCATCTGAATCATTTTGCAAGAACTTTTGTTGCCACGGAGAATAATCAGACTCTGCGGCACCGTAATAGCCACGCCCTTCGAAGGAAAGTCACAAAAATAGGGATAGAGTAAGATCAATGTCTTGAGTCTTTTCTAGCCAATTTTCAATCGGATTCGTTAAAAGGGCACCGTGCAGTTTGTCAAAATGTAAAAAATGATATTGATTGGCGCAAGGTGTATAACTGAATATAAACATATAGATGTCTTCAGGTACAGACTCTTTATGTACATGTGAAGTTTTGGATTTTTAGCTGCATGTGCAGGAGAGTTATTAAGCATTTTGTCCATTGCGGCGAAGGAAATCTTAAGTGAAAACTTCGAAGCCCCGCCCCCGTTCATATAGTATTTCGGAAACAAAAAATTTTAGCCCCAGTGTTTGTCCCAGGTCTTAAGATGCTACAGACAGAATTTTAAGGCAATCAGATGAAGCCTTTAGGATCAGGGTGCAAAAGAATGACCCCTGTAAACATGCAAAAAAGGGCAAAAGTCGGACTTTCAAAAATTCATAACTCACTTCCTGTTCATATTAGACGTTAAAATATAAAATTTTTCGCCATGCCCGATGAGACTGCCAAGTTTGGTGAATTTTTGTGCATGTTTCGGGGGTCAAAAATGCGATCGAACAATCGGAAAAATAATAATAATAATAATTTCTACAAAAACAATAGGGACTTCGCAGCGGTCGCTGCTCAGGCCCTAATAATAATAATAATAATAAAAGTAATAATATTTTCTACAAAAACAATAGGGACCTCGCAGCCGTCGCAGCTCGGGCCCTAATAACAATTTCTAGAAAAACAATAGGGACCTCGCAGCGGTCACTGCTCGGGCCCTAATAATAATAATAATAATAATTTCCACAAAAACAATGGGGACCTCGTAGCGGTCGCTGCTCGGGCCCTAATAATAATTTCTACAAAAACAATAGGGACCTCTCCGCGGTCGCTACTCGGGCCCCAATAATAATTTCTACACAAAGTCCATTGTGGTGACCCGCCCCCTTTTAAGTAAATTCAAAATGGCCGACTTCCTGTAAAACCTAGCTCATTGCTCCAAGAGACTTTTTTGTAGGTCTTGGTCTTATACATACAGTGAACCCTCGCTACTTGGCGGTTCACCTTTCGCGGGTTCAGTGTTTCGCGGGTCTAAAAAATATTCGGGGGCATTGTAGTTTCGCCGAGCGGCACGACGGGGTGCTGGAGCGGTTAGACGGCCGGCGTGCGCCGAAGAAGAGCGTGGGCGAAGAGGAGAGTGGACGAAGAAGAGCACGTTCCCCCGGACACGATGGGTGGCGACGTTTCGCGCGGTTCGGACAGTACCAGAGCTCCGGCCGGCGTGCGTGGCAGTTAAGCCGTAGAGGAGCACCTTCCCCGGGCACGGGCGGTGCCAAGCGGCCCCTAAGTTTAACCGAATGGAAGCTCCGGAAAGGGAGGGCATGCTCGCGTCACAGTAAGCCGAAGAGGAGCACCTTCCCCGGGCACGGGCGGTTCCAAGCGGCCCCTAAGTTTAACCGAATGGAAGCTCCGGAGGAGGAGGGCATGCTCGCGTCACAGTAAGCCGAAGAGGAGCACCTTCCCCGGGCACGGGCGGTTCCAAGCGGCCCCTAAGTTTAACCGAATGGAAGCTCCGGAGGAGGAGGGCATGCTCGCGTCACAGTAAACCGAAGAGGAGCACCTTCCCCGGGCACGGGCGGTGCCAAGCGGCCCCTAAGTTTAACCGAATGGAAGCTCCGGGGGAGGAGGGCGGGTGTGTGTCACAGTTAAGCCGAATTGGAGCACCTCTTCCGCCCGGGCACGAGCGGAGCGCGAAGCTGTCAGTTATGAATGTATAAAAGAATAAATAAATAAATAAATAAAGAATGCCACCTTTCATTTCACAGGGCACACCGGACGGCGTACCAGCAGGTAAAAGTCGGAGTAATTAAATAAATACAAAAGGAATGGCTGGGGAATAAAAAAATAATACGTTTTAATAATAATTTGTTTTTTTTGTTATAACATGAATTTCACTCTCTCTCTCCCCGTATATATATATATATATATATATATATATATTTATTATATATATTGTATATTTTTTTAAGCATTTTTGAAGGTGCGCCGCTACTTCGCGGATTTTCAGTTTTCGCGGGTGGTCTCTGTCCCCATTAACCGCGATAACCGAGGATTCACTGTACTCCATAAAATTTACAAAAAGCGAGGTGAAACACTCAACCAGGGCTGCTTTTTTTAACATTTCTCGAGGGCCATGGCGAGCCATTTCAAAAAAGCTGCACAACTAACGTATAAAATATTGATAAATTTGCTCGGCCTGATGTGTGTGTAAAGTTTCACGAGTTGTCGTTCATATTTAGAACCTCATAATCAGCGTTGTTTTATTGCCGAACAGTGCAATGCCACTCCCACAACTTTACAAGAAAAAGGACGAATTTCGTATTGTGACATCCTCATGGCCGAAACAGTCATCCGAGCATATATGAGGGCGACCTTGTTGAGTTGCACGGAGAAAAACATCCAAGAAAATAATTTGTATTAGCTTTTACCAGTTGGTGGCGCTACTACTACGATGAAAAATAAGTTGGTAGATGTCTTCAGGGCTGAAGTATCCTCAAATGTGTACAACTTCGAGAAGATAGGATCATCTGAGTCATGTTGCCGGAGCTTTTATTGCCACAGAGTACAATCTGACTTTTCAGCACCGTAATAGCCACGCCTTTTGCCAAAACGTCACAAAATTCGGCAGAGAGTAAGATCATTGTCTTGAGTCTTTTCTGACTAATTTTCAGTCGGATTCGTCAAAAGGGCACCGTGCATAATGTGAAAATTTAAATAAAAACAAATTTTTGATTCCACTTGGCGGCGCTGTGTGTATAACAAAATAATAACATTAAGATGTCTTCAGGTCGGGACGTTTTATTTACAGGTGAAGGTTTGGATTTTTAGGAGCATGTGCAGGGGAGTTATTAAGCATTCGTTTATTTGTATTAGGTTCATTTTGTCTTCTTATTATTGATATTTGACTGATTCATTAAAAGCAGACAATTATGTTTTAGGTTAATTTTTTACCTGACATGTTTCGGCGAGTCTTTCGCCTTCTTCAGAGTGTCGCATGATGGTGTCTTGAGACCCGTCTTTATCAGCTGATGTTCCATGAGGGTGTGACTTACCTGTCAAAAAAATTAAAAATCAGAGCAGTAAAAGAACAAGCACAACATGAACATTACAAATCAGCAATCACTGACCACTGCAAAAGGGAAAACCACATCATGGACCGGGAGAAGGGCAGGGTCATCCGCACCGAAGAGAACAAACAACAGCGCTGGATCAGAGAGGCCATTGAGATCTGCAAGCGAGGCATAAAAACCATGAACAGAGACAAGGGACCCTTCATCCTCTCTACCACCTGGAGCAGCATCTTGGCGGAGTGAACGGACAGCGGGGGGCGTGACTTGCCTTCATTCTTGTGAATGGTAAGTCACGCCCTCATGGAACATCAGCTGATAAAGACGGGCCACAAGACACCATCATGTGACACTCTGAAGAAGGCGAAAGACTTTCGTATTGTGACATCCTCAAGGCTTAAACACTCATCCGAGCAAATATAAGGTAGATTTTGTTAACCTGCCCGGAGAAAAACATCAACGAAAATAATTTGTATTTGTTTTAACCAGTTGGTGGCGCTACCACTGCGATCAAAAATAAGTTGGCAGCCGTCTTCAGGGCCTGAATATCCTCAAATGTGAAAAATTTCAAGAAGATGGATCATCTGAATCATTTTGCAAGAACTTTTGTTGCCACGGAGAATAATCAGACTCTGCGGCACCGTAATAGCCACGCCCTTCGAAGGAAAGTCACAAAAATAGGGATAGAGTAAGATCAATGTCTTGAGTCTTTTCTAGCCAATTTTCAATCGGATTCGTTAAAAGGGCACCGTGCAGTTTGTCAAAATGTAAAAAATGATATTGATTGGCGCAAGGTGTATAACTGAATATAAACATATAGATGTCTTCAGGTACAGACTCTTTATGTACATGTGAAGTTTTGGATTTTTAGCTGCATGTGCAGGAGAGTTATTAAGCATTTTGTCCATTGCGGCGAAGGAAATCTTAAGTGAAAACTTCGAAGCCCCGCCCCCGTTCATATAGTATTTCGGAAACAAAAAATTTTAGCCCCAGTGTTTGTCCCAGGTCTTAAGATGCTACAGACAGAATTTTAAGGCAATCAGATGAAGCCTTTAGGATCAGGGTGCAAAAGAATGACCCCTGTAAACATGCAAAAAAGGGCAAAAGTCGGACTTTCAAAAATTCATAACTCACTTCCTGTTCATATTAGACGTTAAAATATAAAATTTTTCGCCATGCCCGATGAGACTGCCAAGTTTGGTGAATTTTTGTGCATGTTTCGGGGGTCAAAAATGCGATCGAACAATCGGAAAAATAATAATAATAATAATTTCTACAAAAACAATAGGGACTTCGCAGCGGTCGCTGCTCAGGCCCTAATAATAATAATAATAATAAAAGTAATAATATTTTCTACAAAAACAATAGGGACCTCGCAGCCGTCGCAGCTCGGGCCCTAATAACAATTTCTAGAAAAACAATAGGGACCTCGCAGCGGTCACTGCTCGGGCCCTAATAATAATAATAATAATAATTTCCACAAAAACAATGGGGACCTCGTAGCGGTCGCTGCTCGGGCCCTAATAATAATTTCTACAAAAACAATAGGGACCTCTCCGCGGTCGCTACTCGGGCCCCAATAATAATTTCTACACAAAGTCCATTGTGGTGACCCGCCCCCTTTTAAGTAAATTCAAAATGGCCGACTTCCTGTAAAACCTAGCTCATTGCTCCAAGAGACTTTTTTGTAGGTCTTGGTCTTATACATACAGTGAACCCTCGCTACTTGGCGGTTCACCTTTCGCGGGTTCAGTGTTTCGCGGGTCTAAAAAATATTCGGGGGCATTGTAGTTTCGCCGAGCGGCACGACGGGGTGCTGGAGCGGTTAGACGGCCGGCGTGCGCCGAAGAAGAGCGTGGGCGAAGAGGAGAGTGGACGAAGAAGAGCACGTTCCCCCGGACACGATGGGTGGCGACGTTTCGCGCGGTTCGGACAGTACCAGAGCTCCGGCCGGCGTGCGTGGCAGTTAAGCCGTAGAGGAGCACCTTCCCCGGGCACGGGCGGTGCCAAGCGGCCCCTAAGTTTAACCGAATGGAAGCTCCGGAAAGGGAGGGCATGCTCGCGTCACAGTAAGCCGAAGAGGAGCACCTTCCCCGGGCACGGGCGGTTCCAAGCGGCCCCTAAGTTTAACCGAATGGAAGCTCCGGAGGAGGAGGGCATGCTCGCGTCACAGTAAGCCGAAGAGGAGCACCTTCCCCGGGCACGGGCGGTTCCAAGCGGCCCCTAAGTTTAACCGAATGGAAGCTCCGGAGGAGGAGGGCATGCTCGCGTCACAGTAAACCGAAGAGGAGCACCTTCCCCGGGCACGGGCGGTGCCAAGCGGCCCCTAAGTTTAACCGAATGGAAGCTCCGGGGGAGGAGGGCGGGTGTGTGTCACAGTTAAGCCGAATTGGAGCACCTCTTCCGCCCGGGCACGAGCGGAGCGCGAAGCTGTCAGTTATGAATGTATAAAAGAATAAATAAATAAATAAATAAAGAATGCCACCTTTCATTTCACAGGGCACACCGGACGGCGTACCAGCAGGTAAAAGTCGGAGTAATTAAATAAATACAAAAGGAATGGCTGGGGAATAAAAAAATAATACGTTTTAATAATAATTTGTTTTTTTTGTTATAACATGAATTTCACTCTCTCTCTCCCCGTATATATATATATATATATATATATATATATTTATTATATATATTGTATATTTTTTTAAGCATTTTTGAAGGTGCGCCGCTACTTCGCGGATTTTCAGTTTTCGCGGGTGGTCTCTGTCCCCATTAACCGCGATAACCGAGGATTCACTGTACTCCATAAAATTTACAAAAAGCGAGGTGAAACACTCAACCAGGGCTGCTTTTTTTAACATTTCTCGAGGGCCATGGCGAGCCATTTCAAAAAAGCTGCACAACTAACGTATAAAATATTGATAAATTTGCTCGGCCTGATGTGTGTGTAAAGTTTCACGAGTTGTCGTTCATATTTAGAACCTCATAATCAGCGTTGTTTTATTGCCGAACAGTGCAATGCCACTCCCACAACTTTACAAGAAAAAGGACGAATTTCGTATTGTGACATCCTCATGGCCGAAACAGTCATCCGAGCATATATGAGGGCGACCTTGTTGAGTTGCACGGAGAAAAACATCCAAGAAAATAACTTGTATTAGCTTTTACCAGTTGGTGGCGCTACTACTACGATGAAAAATAAGTTGGTAGATGTCTTCAGGGCTGAAGTATCCTCAAATGTGTACAACTTCGAGAAGATAGGATCATCTGAGTCATGTTGCCGGAGCTTTTATTGCCACAGAGTACAATCTGACTTTTCAGCACCGTAATAGCCACGCCTTTTGCCAAAACGTCACAAAATTCGGCAGAGAGTAAGATCATTGTCTTGAGTCTTTTCTGACTAATTTTCAGTCGGATTCGTCAAAAGGGCACCGTGCATAATGTGAAAATTTAAATAAAAACAAATTTTTGATTCCACTTGGCGGCGCTGTGTGTATAACAAAATAATAACATTAAGATGTCTTCAGGTCGGGACGTTTTATTTACAGGTGAAGGTTTGGATTTTTAGGAGCATGTGCAGGGGAGTTATTAAGCATTCGTTTATTTGTATTAGGTTCATTTTGTCTTCTTATTATTGATATTTGACTGATTCATTAAAAGCAGACAATTATGTTTTAGGTTAATTTTTTACCTGACTTGTTTCGGCGAGTCTTTCGCCTTCTTCAGAGTGTCGCATGATGGTGTCTTGAGACCCGTCTTTATCAGCTGATGTTCCATGAGGGTGTGACTTACCTGTCAAAAAAATTAAAAATCAGAGCAGTAAAAGAACAAGCACAACATGAACATTACAAATCAGCAATCACTGACCACTGCAAAAGGGAAAACCACATCATGGACCGGGAGAAGGGCAGGGTCATCCGCACCGAAGAGAACAAACAACAGCGCTGGATCAGAGAGGCCATTGAGATCTGCAAGCGAGGCATAAAAACCATGAACAGAGACAAGGGACCCTTCATCCTCTCTACCACCTGGAGCAGCATCTTGGCGGAGTGAACGGACAGCGGGGGGCGTGACTTGCCTTCATTCTTGTGAATGGTAAGTCACGCCCTCATGGAACATCAGCTGATAAAGACGGGCCACAAGACACCATCATGTGACACTCTGAAGAAGGCGAAAGACTTTCGTATTGTGACATCCTCAAGGCTTAAACACTCATCCGAGCAAATATAAGGTAGATTTTGTTAACCTGCCCGGAGAAAAACATCAACGAAAATAATTTGTATTTGTTTTAACCAGTTGGTGGCGCTACCACTGCGATCAAAAATAAGTTGGCAGCCGTCTTCAGGGCCTGAATATCCTCAAATGTGAAAAATTTCAAGAAGATGGATCATCTGAATCATTTTGCAGGAACTTTTGTTGCCACGGAGAATAATCAGACTCTGCGGCACCGTAATAGCCACGCCCTTCGAAGGAAAGTCACAAAAATAGGGATAGAGTAAGATCAATGTCTTGAGTCTTTTCTAGCCAATTTTCAATCGGATTCGTTAAAAGGGCACCGTGCAGTTTGTCAAAATGTAAAAAATGATATTGATTGGCGCAAGGTGTATAACTGAATATAAACATATAGATGTTTTCAGGTACCGACTCTTTATGTACATGTGAAGTTTTGGATTTTTAGCAGCATGTGCAAGAGAGTTATTAAGCATTTTGTCCATTGCGGCGAAGGAAATCTTAAGTGAAAACTTCGAAGCCCCGCCCCCGTCATATAGTATTTCGGAAACAAAAAATTTTAGCCCCAGTGTTTGTCCCAGGTCTTAAGATGCTACAGACAGAATTTTAAGGCAATCAGATGAAGCCTTTAGGATCAGGGTGCAAAAGAATGACCCCTGTAAACATGCAAAAAAGGGCAAAAGTCGGACTTTCAAAAATTCATAACTCACTTCCTATTCATATTAGACATTAAAATATCAAATTTTTCGCCATGCCCGATGAGACTGCCAAGTTTGGTGAATTTTTGTGCATGTTTCGGGGGTCAAAAATGCAATCGAACAATCGGAAAAATAATAATAATAATAATTTCTACAAAAACAATAGGGACTTCGCAGCGGTCGCTGCTCAGGCCCTAATAATAATAATAATAATAAGAGAAGATAAGATAAGATGTCCTTTATTAGTCCCACAATGGGGAAATTTGAAAGTAATAATATTTTCTACAAAAACAATAGGGACCTCGCAGCCGTCGCAGCTCGGGCCCTAATAACAATTTCTAGAAAAACAATAGGGACCTCGCAGCGGTCACTGCTCGGGCCCTAATAATAATAATAATAATAATTTCCACAAAAACAATGGGGACCTCGTAGCGGTCGCTGCTCGGGCCCTAATAATAATTTCTACATAAACAATAGGGACCTCGCCGCGGTCGCTGCTCGGGCCCCAATAATAATTTCTACACAAAGTCCATTGTGGTGACCCGCCCCCTTTTAATAAATTCAAAATGGCCGACTTCCTGTAAAACCTAGCTCATTGCTCCAAGAGACTTTTTTGTAGGTCTTGGTCTTATACATACAGTGAACCCTCGCTACTTCGCGGTTCACCTTTCGCGGGTTCAGTGCTTCGCGGGTATAAAAAATATTCGGGGGCATTGTAGTTTCGCCGAGCGGCACGACGGGGCGCTGGAGCGGTTAGACGGCCGGCGTGCGCCGAAGAAGAGCGTGGGCGAAGAGGAGAGTGGACGAAGAAGAGCACGTTCCCCCGGACACGATCGGTGGCGACGTTTCGCGCGGTTCGGACCGTACCAGAGCTCCGGCCGGCGTGCGTGGCAGTTAAGCCGTAGAGGAGCACCTTCCCCGGGCACGGGCGGTGCCAAGCGGCCCCTAAGTTTAACCGAATGGAAGCTCCGGAGGAGGAGGGCATGCACGCGTCACAGTAAGCCGAAGAGGAGCACCTTCCCCGGGCACGGGCGGTTCCAAGCGGCCCCTAAGTTTAACCGAATGGAAGCTCCGGAGGAGGAGGGCATGCTCGCGACACAGTAAGCCGAAGAGGAGCACCTTCCCCGGGCACGGGCGGTGCCAAGCGGCCCCTAAGTTTAACCGAATGGAAGCTCCGGGGGAGGAGGGTGGGCGTGTGTCACAGTTAAGCCGAATTGGAGCACCTCTTCCGCCCGGGCACGAGCGGAGCGCGAAGCTGTCAGTTATGAATGAATAAATGAATAAATAAATAAATAAATAAAGAATGGCACCTTTCATTTCACAGGGCACACCAGACGGCGTACCAGCAGGTAAAAGTCTGAGTAATTAAATAAATACAAAAAGAATGGCTGGGGAATAAAAAAATAATACGTTTTAATAATAATTTGTTTTTTTTGTTATAACATGAATTTCACTCTCTCTCTCCCCGTATATATATATATATATATATATATATATATATATATATATATATATATATATATATATTGTATTTTTTTTTTAAGCATTTTTGAAGGTGCGCCGCTACTTCGCGGATTTTCAGTTTTCGCGGGTGGTCTCGGTCCCCATTAACCGCAATAACCGAGGGTTCACTGTACTCCATAAAATTTACAAAAAGCGAGGTGAAACACTCAACCAGGGCTGCTCTGCATGTTGTGCTGGGCCACCTGGAACAACAGCGGAGCTATGCAAGGATGCTCTTTGTGGACTACAGCTCGGCATTCAACACGATCATCCCAGACATCCTCGTCGCCAAACTGGACACTCTCGGCCTCCCTGCCCTCACACGCATCTGGATTAAGGACTTTCTGACCAACAGACCCCAGACTGTGTTGCTCGGCCCCTACACGTCCTCCACCCTCATGCTGAGCACCGGTTCCCCCCAAGGATGCGTGCTGAGCCCTCTCCTGTACGCCCTCTACACCTACGACTGCAGCCCGGCCCACGGCAACAACACCATCGTCAAGTTTGCTGACGACACGACAGTGGTCGGTCTGATCTCGGAAGGTGACGAGACAGCCTACAGAGAGGAGGTAGGGAGACTGACAACTTGGTGCAAGGAGAACAGACTGCACCTTAACTCTGCTAAAACAAAGGAGATTGTCGTCGACTTCAGGAGGAACAAGACGCTGCCGCCCCCCCTCTGCATCGAAGGCGTGTGTGTGGAGAGGGTCCACACGTTCAAGTTCCTGGGAGTACAGATCTCCGATGACCTTTCTTGGAGTCACAACACCACAGCAGTGGTAAAGAAGGTCCGCCAACGTCTGCACTTCCTGAGAGTCCTCAGGAAATTCAACCTGGACAGGAAGCTGCTGCTGGCCTTCTACCACTCGTCCATCGAGAGCCAGCTGACGTACTGTGTCTCCACCTGGTACAGCGGCTGCACTGAGGCGGACAGAGTGAGGCTCCAGAGGACAGTCAAAACAGCGCAAAGGATTATTGGCTGCCCTCTCCCCTCGCTGTCGGACATCTACACCGCCCGGTGCCTCAGAAGGGCTCTCAACATCGTCAAAGACAATACCCACCCAAACTCACACCTGTTCGACCTGTTGCCCTCTGGCAGGCGCTACAGATGCATCAAATCAAGGACCAATAGACTGAGAAACAGTTTCTTTCCGAGAGCCATCTACATACTGAACTCTCACACACACACGAGACCACCCTAACCTTGCAAAACAGCATTGTGATGTGTTTCTATATGCCCTATTTAGTACTGAATTCCATTGCACTGTCTTATTTATTTATCTAATTTATATATTGTCTGTATTATTGTTGTATTGCACTGGAGAGGGGAGCCCTCTAATCTCGTTGCACACTTGAGTACAATGACAATAAAGGGATTTCTATTTCTATTCTATTCTTTTTTTAACTTTTCTCGAGGGCCATGGCGAGCCATTTAAAAAAAGCTGCACAACTAACGTATAAAATATTGATAAATTTGCTCTGCCTGATGTGTGTGTAAAGTTTCACGAGTTGTCGTTCATATTTAGAACCTCATAATCAGCGTTGTTTTATTGCCGAACAGTGCAATGCCACTCCCACAACTTTTCACGAAAAAGGATGAATTTCGTATTGTGACATCCTCATGGCCGAAACAGTCATCCGAGCATATATGAGGGCGACCTTGTTGAGTTGCACGGAGAAAAACATCCAAGAAAATAACTTGTATTAGCTTTTACCAGTTGGTGGCGCTACTACTACGATGAAAAATAAGTTGGTAGATGTCTTCAGGGCTGAAGTATCCTCAAATGTGTACAACTTCGAGAAGATAGGATCATCTGAGTCATGTTGCCGGAGCTTTTGTTGCCACAAAGTACAATCGGATTTTTCAGCACCGTAATAGCCACGCCTTTTGCCAAAACGTCACAAAATTCGGCAGAGAGTAAGATCATTGTCTTGAGTCTTTTCTGACTAATTTTCAGTCGGATTCGTCAAAAGGGCACCGTGCAGTACGTGAAAATTAAAATAAAAACAAATTTTTGATTCCACTTGGCGGCGCTGTGTGTATAACAAAATAATAACATTAAGATGTCTTCAGGTCGGGACCTTTTATTTACAGGTGAAGGTTTGGATTTTTAGGAGCATGTGCAGGGGCGTTATTAAGCATTCATTTATTTGTATTAGGTTCATTTTGTCTTCTTATTATTGATATTTGACTGATTCATTAAAAGCAGACAATTATGTTTTAGGTTAATTTTTTACCTGACATGTTTCGGCGAGTCTTTCGCCTTCTTCAGAGTGTCGCATGATGGTGTCTTGAGACCCGTCTTTATCAGCTGATGTTCCATGAGGGTGTGACTTACCTGTCAAAAAAATGAAAAATCAGAGCAGTAAAAGAACAAGCACAACATGAACATTACAAATCAGCAATCACTGACCACTGCAAAAGGGAAAACCACATCATGGACCGGGAGAAGGGCAGGGTCATCCGCACCGAAGAGAACAAACAACAGCGCTGGATCAGAGAGGCCATTGAGATCTGCAAGCGAGGCATAAAAACCATGAACAGAGACAAGGGAGCCTTCATCCTCTCTACCACCTGGAGCAGCATCTTGGCGGAGTGAACGGACAGCGGGGGCGTGACTTGCCTTCATTCTTGTGACAGGTAAGTCACGCCCTCATGGAACATCAGCTGATAAAGACGGGCCACAAGACACCATCATGTGACACTCTGAAGAAGGCGAAAGACTTTCGTATTGTGACATCCTCAAGGCCTAAACACTCATCCGATCAAAAATAAGTTGGCAGCCGTCTTCAGGGCCTGAATATCCTCAAATGTGAAAAATTTCGAGAAGATGGATCATCTGAATCATTTTGCAGGAACTTTTGTTGCCACGGAGAATAATCAGACTCTGCGGCACCGTAATAGCCACGCCCTTCGAAGGAAAGTCACAAAAATAGGGATAGAGTAAGATCAATGTCTTGAGTCTTTTCTAGCCAATTTTCAATCGGATTCGTTAAAAGGGCACCGTGCAGGACGTCAAAATGTAAAAAATGATATTGATTGGCGCAAGGTGTATAACAGAATATAAACATATAGATGTCTTCAGGTACCGACTCTTTATGTACATGTGAAGTTTTGGATTTTTAGCAGCATGTGCAAGAGAGTTATTAAGCATTTTGTCCATTGCGGCGAAGGAAATCTTAAGTGAAAACTTCGAAGCCCCGCCCCCGTCATATAGTATTTTGGAAACAAAAAATTTTAGCCCCAGTGTTTGTCCCAGGTCTTAAGATGCTACAGACAGAATTTTAAGGCAATCAGATGAAGCCTTTAGGATCAGGGTGCAAAAGAATGACCCCTGTAAACATGCAAAAAAGGGCAAAAGTCGGACTTTCAAAAATTCATAACTCACTTCCTGTTCATATTAGACGTTTAAAATATCAAATTTCTCGCCATGCCCGATGAGACTGCCAAGTTTGGTGAGTTTTTGTGCATGTTTCGGGGGTCAAAAATGCAATCGAACAATCGGAAAAATAATAATAATAATAATTTCTACAAAAACAACAGGGACTTCGCAGTGGTCGCTGCTCAGGCCCTAATAATAATAATAATAATAAGAATAAAAGTAATAATATTTTCTACAAAAACAATAGGGACCTCGCAGCCGTCGCAGCTCGGGCCCTAATAACAATTTCTAGAAAAACAATAGGGACCTCGCAGCGGTCACTGCTCGGGCCCTAATAATAATAATAATAATAATTTCCACAAAAACAATGGGGACCTCGTAGCGGTCGCTGCTCGGGCCCGAATAATAATTTCTACAAAAACAATAGGGACATCGCCGCGGTCGCTGCTCGGGCCCCAATAATAATTTCTACACAAAGTCCATTGTGGTGACCCGCCCCCTTTTAAGTAAATTCAAAATGGCCGACTTCCTGTAAAACCTAGCTCATTGCTCCAAGAGACTTTTTTGTAGGTCTTGGTCTTATACATACAGTGAACCCTCGCTACTTGGCGGTTCACCTTTCGTGGGTTCAGTGCTTCGCGGGTCTAAAAAATATTCGGGGGCATTATAGTTTCGCCGAGCGGCACGACGGGGCGCTGGAGCGGTTAGACGGCCGGTGTGCGCCGAAGAAGAGCGTGGGCGAAGAGGAGAGTGGACGAAGAAGAGCACGTTCCCCCGGACACGATCGGTGGCGACGTTTCGCGCGGTTCGGACAGTACCAGAGCTCCGGCCGGCGTGCGTGGCAGTTAAGCCGTAGAGGAGAACCTTCCCAGGGCACGGGCGGTGCCAAGCGGCCCCTAAGTTTAACCGAATGGAAGCTCCGGAGGAGGAGGGCATGCTCGCGTCACAGTAAGCCGAAGAGGAGCACCTTCCCCGGGCACGGGCGGTTCCAAGCGGCCCCTAAGTTTAACCGAATGGAAGCTCCGGAGGAGGAGGGCATGCTCGCGTCACAGTAAGCCGAAGAGGAGCACCTTCCCCGGGCACGGGCGGTGCCAAGCGGCCCCTAAGTTTAACCGAATGGAAGCTCCGGGGGAGGAGGGCGGGTGTGTGTCACAGTTAAGCCGAATTGGAGCACCTCTTCCGCCCGGGCACGAGCGGAGCGCGAAGCTGTCAGTTATGAATGTATAGAAGAATAAATAAATAAATAAATAAAGAATGCCACCTTTCATTTCACAGGGCACACCGGACGGCGTACCAGCAGGTAAAAGTCGGAGTAATTAAATAAATACAAAAAGAATGGCTGGGGAATAAAAAAATAATACGTTTTAATAATAATTTGTTTTTTTTGTTATAACATGAATTTCACTCTCTCTCTCTCTCTCTCTCTCTCTCTCCCCCGTATATATATATATATATATATATATATATATATATATATATATATATATATATATATATATATATATATATATATATATATATATATATATATATATATATATATATATATATATATATATATATTTATTCTATATATTGTATTTTCTTTTAAGCATTTTTGAAGGTGCGCCGCTACTCCGCGGATTTTCAGTTTCCGCGGGTGGTCTCGGTCCCCATTAACCGCGATAACCGAGGGTTCACTGTACTCCATAAAATTTACAAAAAGCGAGGTGAAACACTCAACCAGGGCTGCTTTTTTGAACATTTCTCGAGGGCCATGGCGAGCCATTTCAAAAAAGCTGCACAACTAACGTATAAAATATTTATAAATTTGCTCTGCCTGATGTGTGTGTCAAGTTTCACGAGTTGTCGTTCATATTTAGAACCTCATAATCAGCGTTGTTTTATTGCCAAACAGTGCAATGCCACTCCCACAACTTTTCACGAAAAAGGATGAATTTCGTATTGTGACATCCTCATGGCCGAAACAGTCCTCCGAGCATATATGAGGGCGACCTTGTTGAGTTGCACGGAGAAAAACATCCAAGAAAATAACTTGTATTAGCTTTTACCAGTTGGTGGCGCTACTACTACGATGAAAAATAAGTTGGTAGATGTCTTCAGGGCTGAAGTATCCTCAAATGTGTACAACTTCGAGAAGATAGGATCATCTGAGTCATGTTGCCGGAGCTTTTATTGCCACAGAGTACAATCTGACTTTTCAGCACCGTAATAGCCACGCCTTTTGCCAAAACGTCACAAAATTCGGCAGAGAGTAAGATCATTGTCTTGAGTCTTTTCTGACTAATTTTCAGTCGGATTCGTCAAAAGGGCACGTTGCAGTACGTGAAAATTAAAATAAAAACAAATTTTTGATTCCACTTGGCGGCGCTGTGTGTATAACAAAATAATAACATTAAGATGTCTTCAGGTCGGGACATTTTATTTACAGGTGAAGGTTTGGATTTTTAGGAGCATGTGCAGGGGAGTTATTAAGCATTCATTTATTTGTATTAGGTTCATTTTGTCTTCTTATTATTGATATTTGACAGATTCATTAAAAGCAGACAATTATGTTTTCGGTAAATTTTTTACCTGACATGTTTCGGCGAGTCTTTCGCCTTCTTCAGAGTGTCGCATGATGGTGTCTTGAGACCCGTCTTTATCAGCTGATGTTCCATGAGGGTGTGACTTACCTGTCAAAAAAATGAAAAATCAGAGCAGTAAAAGAACAAGCACAACATGAACATTACAAATCAGCAATCACTGACCACTGCAAAAGGGAAAACCACATCATGGACCGGGAGAAGGGCAGGGTCATCCGCACAGAAGAGAACAAACAACAGCGCTGGATCAGAGAGGCCATTGAGATCTGCAAGCGAGGCATAAAAACCATGAACAGAGACAAGGTTGCCTTCATCCTCTCTACCACCTGGACCAGCATCTTGGCGGAGTTAACGGACAGCGGGGGGCGTGACTTGCCTTCATTCTTGTGACAGGTAAGTCACGCCCTCATGGAACATCAGCTGATAAAGACGGGCCACAAGACACCATCATGTGACACTCTGAAGAAGGCGAAAGACTTTCGTATTGTGACATCCTCAAGGCCTAAACACTCATCCGAGCAAATATAAGGTAGATTTTGTGAACCTGCCCGGAGAAAAACATCAACGAAAATAATTTGTATTTGTTTTAACCAGTTGGTGGCGCTACCACTGCGATCAAAAATAAGTTGGCAGCCGTCTTCAGGGCCTGAATATCCTCAAATGTGAAAAATTTCGAGAAGATGGATCATCTGAATCATTTTGCAGGAACTTTTGTTGCCACGGAGAATAATCAGACTCTGCGGCACCGTAATAGCCACGCCCTTCGAAGGAAAGTCACAAAAATAGGGATAGAGTAAGATCAATGTCTTGAGTCTTTTCTAGCCAATTTTCAATCGGATTCGTTAAAAGGGCACCGTGCAGTACGTCAAAATGTAAAAAATGATATTGATTGGCGCAAGGTGTATAACTGAATATAAACATATAGATGTCTTCAGGTACCGACTCTTTATGTACATGTGAAGTTTTGGATTTTTAGCAGCATGTGCAAGAGAGTTATTAAGCATTTTGTCCATTGCGGCGAAGGAAATCTTAAGTGAAAACTTCGAAGCCCCGCCCCCGTCATATAGTATTTCGGAAACAAAAAATTTTAGTCCCAGTGTTTGTCCCAGGTCTTAAGATGCTACAGACAGAATTTTAAGGCAATCAGATGAAGCCTTTAGGATCAGGGTGCAAAAGAATGACCCCTGTAAACATGCAAAAAAGGGCAAAAGTCGGACTTTCAAAAATTCATAACTCACTTCCTGTTCATATTAGACGTTAAAATATCAAATTTTTCGCCATGCCCGATGAGACTGCCAAGTTTGGTGAATTTTTGTGCATGTTTCGGGGGACAAAAATGCAATCGAACAATCGGAAAAATAATAATAATAATAATTTCTACAAAAACAATAGGGACTTCGCAGCGGTCGCTGCTCAGGCCCTAATAATAATAATAATAATAATAATAATAAAAGTAATAATATTTTCTACAAAAACAGTAGGGACCTCGCAGCCGTCGCAGCTTGGGCCCTAATAACAATTTCTAGAAAAACAATAGGGACCTCGCAGCGGTCACTGCTCGGGCCCTAATAATAATAATAATAAAAATAATAATAATTTCCACAAAAACAATGGGGACCTCGTAGCGGTCGCTGCTCGGGCCCTAATAATAATTTCTACATAAACAATAGGGACCTCGCCGCGGTCGCTGCTCGGGCCCCAATAATAATTTCTACACAAAGTCCATTGTGGTGACCCGCCCCTTTTAAGTAAATTCAAAATGGCCGACTTCCTGTAAAACCTAGCTCATTGCTCCAAGAGACTTTTTTGTAGGTCTTGGTCTTATACATACGGTGAACCCTCGCTACTTCGCGGTTCACCTTTCGCGGGTTCAGTGCTTCGCGGGTATAAAAAATATTCGGGGGCATTGTAGTTTCGCCGAGCGGCACGACGGGCGCTGGAGCGGTTAGACGGCCGGCGTGCGCCGAAGAAGAGCGTGGGCGAAGAGGAGAGTGGACGAAGAAGAGCACGTTCCCCCGGACACGATCGGTGGCGACGTTTCGCGCGGTTCGGACCGTACCAGAGCTCCGGCCGGCGTGCGTGGCAGTTAAGCCGTAGAGGAGCACCTTCCCCGGGCACGGGCGGTGCCAAGCGGCCCCTAAGTTTAACCGAATGGAAGCTCCGGAGGAGGAGGGCATGCTCGCGTCACAGTAAGCCAAAGAGGAGCACCTTCCCCGGGCACGGGCGGTTCCAAGCGGCCCCTAAGTTTAACCGAATGGAAGCTCCGGAGGAGGCGGGCATGCTCGCGTCACAGTAAGCCAAAGAGGAGCACCTTCCCCGGGCACGGGCGGTGCCAAGCGGCCCCTAAGTTTAACCGAATGGAAGCTCCGGGGCAGGAGGGCGGGCGTGTGTCACAGTATAGCCGAATTGGAACACCTCTTCCGCCCGGGCACGAACGGAGCGCGAAGCTGTCAGTTATGAATGAATAAATGAATAAATAAATAAATAAATAAAGAATGCCACCTTTCATTTCACAGGGCACACCGGACGGCGTACCAGCAGGTAAAAGTCGGAGTAATTAAATAAATACAAAAAGAATGGCTGGGGAATAAAAAAATAATACGTTTTAATAATAATTTGGTTTTTTTGTTATAACATGAATTTCACTCTCTCTCTCTGTCTATATATATATATATATATATATATATATATATATATATATATATATATATTTATTATATATATTGTATTTTTTTTTAAGCATTTTTGAAGGTGCGCCGCTACTTCGCGGATTTTCAGTTTTCGCGGGTGGTCTCTGTCCCCATTAACCGCGATAACCGAGGGTTCACTGTACTCCATAAAATTTACAAAAAGCAAGGTGAAACACTCAACCAGGGCTGCTTTTTTTAACATTTCTCGAGGGCCATGGCGAGCCATTTCAAAAAAGCTGCACAACTAACGTATAAAATATTGATAAATTTGCTCTGCCTGATGTGTGTGTAAAGTTTCACGAGTTGTCGTTCATATTTAGAACCTCATAATCAGCGTTGTTTTATTGCCGAACAGTGCAATGCCACTCCCACAACTTTTCACGAAAAAGGATGAATTTCGTATTGTGACATCCTCATGGCCGAAACAGTCATCCGAGCATATATGAGGGCGACCTTGTTGAGTTGCACGGAGAAAAACATCCAAGAAAATAACTTGTATTAGCTTTTACCAGTTGGTGGCGCTACTACTACGATGAAAAATAAGTTGGTAGATGTCTTCAGGGCTGAAGTATCCTCAAATGTGTACAACTTCGAGAAGATAGGATCATCTGAGTCATGTTGCCGGAGCTTTTGTTGCCACAAAGTACAATCGGATTTTTCAGCACCGTAATAGCCACGCCTTTTGCCAAAACGTCACAAAATTCGGCAGAGAGTAAGATCATTGTCTTGAGTCTTTTCTGACTAATTTTCAGTCGGATTCGTCAAAAGGGCACCGTGCAGTACGTGAAAATTAAAATAAAAACACATTTTTGATTCCACTTGGCGGCGCTGTGTGTATAACAAAATAATAACATTAAGATGTCTTCAGGTCGGGACGTTTTATTTACAGGTGAAGGTTTGGATTTTTAGGAGCATGTGCAGGGGCGTTATTAAGCATTCATTTATTTGTATTAGGTTCATTTTGTCTTCTTATTATTGATATTTGACTGATTCATTAAAAGCAGACAATTATGTTTTAGGTTAATTTTTTACCTGACATGTTTCGGCGAGTCTTTCGCCTTCTTCAGAGTGTCGCATGATGGTGTCTTGAGACCCGTCTTTATCAGCTGATGTTCCATGAGGGTGTGACTTACCTGTCAAAAAAATGAAAAATCAGAGCAGTAAAAGAACAAGCACAACATGAACATTACAAATCAGCAATCACTAACCACTGCAAAAGGGAAAACCACATCATGGACCGGGAGAAGGGCAGGGTCATCCGCACCGAAGAGAACAAACAACAGCGCTGGATCAGAGAGGCCATTGAGATCTGCAAGCGAGGCATAAAAACCATGAACAGAGACAAGGGAGCCTTCATCCTCTCTACCACCTGGAGCAGCATCTTGGCGGAGTGAACGGACAGCGGGGGGCGTGACTTGCCTTCATTCTTGTGACAGGTAAGTCACGCCCTCATGGAACATCAGCTGATAAAGACGGGCCACAAGACACCATCATGTGACACTCTGAAGAAGGCGAAAGACTTTCGTATTGTGACATCCTCAAGTCCTAAACACTCATCCGAGCAAATATAAGGTAGATTTTGTTAACCTGCCCGGAGAAAAACATCAACGAAAATAATTTGTATTTGTTTTAACCAGTTGGTGGCGCTACCACTGCGATCAAAAATAAGTTGGCAGCCGTCTTCAGGGCCTGAATATCCTCAAATGTGAAAAATTTCGAGAAGATGGATCATCTGAATCATTTTGAAGGAACTTTTGTTGCCACGGAGAATAATCAGACTCTGCGGCACCGCAATAGCCACGCCCTTCGAAGGAAAGTCACAAAAATAGGGATAGAGTAAGATCAATGTCTTGAGTCTTTTCTAGCCAATTTTCAATCGGATTCGTTAAAAGGGCACCGTGCAGTACGTCAAAATGTAAAAAATGATATTGATTGGCGCAAGGTGTATAACTGAATATAAACATATAGATGTCTTCAGGTACCGACTCTTTATGTACATGTGAAGTTTTGGATTTTTAGCAGCATGTGCAAGAGAGTTATTAAGCATTTTGTCCATTGCGGCGAAGGAAATCTTAAGTGAAAACTTCGAAGCCCCGCCCCCGTCATATAGTATTTCGGAAACAAAAAATTTTAGCCCCAGTGTTTGTCCCAGGTCTTAAGATGCTACAGACAGAATTTTAAGGCAATCAGATGAAGCCTTTAGGATCAGGGTGCAAAAGAATGACCCCTGTAAACATGCAAAAAAGGGCAAAAGTCGGACTTTCAAAAATTCATAACTCACTTCCTGTTCATATTAGACGTTAAAATATCAAATTTTTCGCCATGCCCGATGAGACTGCCAAGTTTGGTGAATTTTTGTGCATGTTTCGGGGGTCAAAAATGCAATCGAACAATCGGAAAAATAATAATAATAATAATTTCTACAAAAACAATAGGGACTTCGCAGCGGTCGCTGCTCAGGCCCTAATAATAATAATAATAATAATAATAATAAAAGTAATAATATTTTCTACAAAAACAGTAGGGACCTCGCAGCCGTCGCAGCTTGGGCCCTAATAACAATTTCTAGAAAAACAATAGGGACCTCGCAGCGGTCACTGCTCGGGCCCTAATAATAATAATAATAAAAATAATAATAATTTCCACAAAAACAATGGGGACCTCGTAGCGGTCGCTGCTCGGGCCCTAATAATAATTTCTACATAAACAATAGGGACCTCGCCGCGGTCGCTGCTCGGGCCCCAATAATAATTTCTACACAAAGTCCATTGTGGTGACGCGCCCCTTTTAAGTAAATTCAAAATGGCCGACTTCCTGTAAAACCTAGCTCATTGCTCCGAGAGACTTTTTTGTAGGTCTTGGTCTTATACATACAGTGAACCCTCGCTACTTCGCGGTTCACCTTTCGCGGGTTCAGTGCTTCGCGGGTATAAAAAAATATTCGGGGGCATTGTAGTTTCGCCGAGCGGCACGACGGGCGCTGGAGCGGTTAGACGGCCGGCGTGCGCCGAAGAAGAGCGTGGGCGAAGAGGAGAGTGGACGAAGAAGAGCACGTTCCCCCGGACACGATCAGTGGCGACGTTTCGCGCGGTTCGGACCGTACCAGAGCTCCGGCCGGCGTGCGTGGCAGTTAAGCCGTAGAGGAGCACCTTCCCCGGGCACGGGCGGTGCCAAGCGGCCCCTAAGTTTAACCGAATGGAAGCTCCGGAGGAGGAGGGCATGCTCGCGTCACAGTAAGCCAAAGAGGAGCACCTTCCCCGGGCACGGGCGGTTCCAAGCGGCCCCTAAGTTTAACCGAATGGAAGCTCCGGAGGAGGCGGGCATGCTCGCGTCACAGTAAGCCGAAGAGGAGCACCTTCCCCGGGCACGGGCGGTGCCAAGAGGCCCCTAAGTTTAACCGAATGGAAGCTCCGGGGCCGGAGGGCGGGCGTGTGTCACAGTAAAGCCGAATTGGAACACCTCTTCCGCCCGGGCACGAACGGAGCGCGAAGCTGTCAGTTATGAATGAATAAATGAATAAATAAATAAATAAATAAAGAATGCCACCTTTCATTTCACAGGGCACACCGGACGGCGTACCAGCAGGTAAAAGTCGGAGTAATTAAATAAATACAAAAAGAATGGCTGGGGAATAAAAAAATAATACGTTTTAATAATAATTTGGTTTTTTTGTTATAACATGAATTTCACTCTCTCTCTCTGTCTATATATACATATATATATATATATATATATCTATATATATATATATATTTATTTATTATATATATTGTATTTTTTTTTAAGCATTTTTGAAGGTGCGCCGCTACTTCGCGGATTTTCAGTTTTCGCGGGTGGTTTCTGTCCCCATTAACCGCGATAACCGAGGGTTCACTGTACTCCATAAAATTTACAAAAAGCAAGGTGAAACACTCAACCAGGGCTGCTTTTTTTAACATTTCTCGAGGGCCATGGCGAGCCATTTCAAAAAAGCTGCACAACTAACGTATAAAATATTGATAAATTTGCTCTGCCTGATGTGTGTGTAAAGTTTCACGAGTTGTCGTTCATATTTAGAACCTCATAATCAGCGTTGTTTTATTGCCGAACAGTGCAATGCCACTCGCACAACTTTTCACGAAAAAGGATGAATTTCGTATTGTGACATCCTCATGGCCGAAACAGTCCTCCGAGCATATATGAGGGCGACCTTGTTGAGTTGCACGGAGAAAAACATCCAAGAAAATAACTTGTATTAGCTTTTACCAGTTGGTGGCGCTACTACTACGATGAAAAATAAGTTGGTAGATGTCTTCAGGGCTGAAGTATCCTCAAATGTGTACAACTTCGAGAAGATAGGATCATCTGAGTCATGTTGCCGGAGCTTTTGTTGCCACAGAGTACAATCTGACTTTTCAGCACCGTAATAGCCACGCCTTTTGCCAAAACGACACAAAATTCGGCAGAGAGTAAGATCATTGTCTTGAGTCTTTTCTGACTAATTTTCAGTCGGATTCGTCAAAAGGGCACCGTGCAGTATGTGAAAATTAAAATAAAAACACATTTTTGATTCCACTTGGCGGCGCTGTGTGTATAACAAAATAATAACATTAAGATGTCTTCAGGTCGGGACGTTTTATTTACAGGTGAAGGTTTGGATTTTTAGGAGCATGTGCAGGGGAGTTATTAAGCATTCATTTATTTGTATTAGGTTCATTTTGTCTTCTTATTATTGATATTTGACTGATTCATTAAAAGCAGACAATTATGTTTTAGGTTAATTTTTTACCTGACATGTTTCGGCGAGTCTTTCGCCTTCTTCAGAGTGTCGCATGATGGTGTCTTGAGACCCGTCTTTATCAGCTGATGTTCCATGAGGGTGTGACTTACCTGTCAAAAAAATTAAAAATCAGAGCAGTAAAAGAACAAGCACAACATGAACATTACAAATCAGCAATCACTGACCACTGCAAAAGGGAAAACCACATCATGGACCGGGAGAAGGGCAGGGTCATCCGCACCGAAGAGAACAAACAACAGCGCTGGATCAGAGAGGCCATTGAGATCTGCAAGCGAGGCATAAAAACCATGAACAGAGACAAGGGAGCCTTCATCCTCTCTACCACCTGGAGCAGCATCTTGGCAGAGTGAACGGACAGCGGGGGGCGTGACTTGCCTTCATTCTTGTGACAGGTAAGTCACGCCCTCATGGAACATCAGCTGATAAAGACGGGTCACAAGACACCATCATGTGACACTCTGAAGAAGGCGAAAGACTTTCGTATTGTGACATCCTCAAGGCCTAAACACTCATCCGAACAAATATAAGGTAGATTTTGTTAACCTGCCCGGAGAAAAACATAAACGAAAATAATTTGTATTTGTTTTAACCAGTTGGTGGCGCTACCACTGCGATCAAAAATAAGTTGGCAGCCGTATTCAGGGCCTGAATATCCTCAAATGTGAAAAATTTCGAGAAGATGGATCATCTGAATCATTTTGCAGGAACTTTTGTTGCCACGGAGATTAATCAGACTCTGCGGCACCGTAATAGCCACGCCCTTCGAAGGAAAGTCACAAAAATAGGGATAGAGTAAGATCAATGTCTTGAGTCTTTTCTAGCCAATTTTCAATCGGATTCGTTAAAAGGGCACCGTGCAGTACGTCAAAATGTAAAAAATGATATTGATTGGCGCAAGGTGTATAACTGAATATAAACATATAGATGTCTTCAGGTACCGACTCTTTATGTACATGTGAAGTTTTGGATTTTTAGCTGCATGTGCAGGAGAGTTATTAAGCATTTTGTCCATTGCGGCGAAGGAAATCTTAAGTGAAAACTTCGAAGCCCCGCCCCCGTTCATATAGTATTTCGGAAACAAAAAATTTTAGCCCCAGTGTTTGTCCCAGGTCTTAAGATGCTACAGACAGAATTTTAAGGCAATCAGATGAAGCCTTTAGGATCAGGGTGCAAAAGAATGACCCCTGTAAACATGCAAAAAAGGGCAAAAGTCGGACTTTCAAAAATTCATAACTCACTTCCTGTTCATATTAGACGTTAAAATATAAAATTTTTCGCCATGCCCGATGAGACTGCCAAGTTTGGTGAATTTTTGTGCATGTTTCGGGGGTCAAAAATGCGATCGAACAATCGGAAAAATAATAATAATAATAATTTCTACAAAAACAATAGGGACTTCGCAGCGGTCGCTGCTCAGGCCCTAATAATAATAATAATAATAAAAGTAATAATATTTTCTACAAAAACAATAGGGACCTCGCAGCCGTCGCAGCTCGGGCCCTAATAACAATTTCTAGAAAAACAATAGGGACCTCGCAGCGGTCACTGCTCGGGCCCTAATAATAATAATAATAATAATTTCCACAAAAACAATGGGGACCTCGTAGCGGTCGCTGCTCGGGCCCTAATAATAATTTCTACAAAAACAATAGGGACCTCTCCGCGGTCGCTACTCGGGCCCCAATAATAATTTCTACACAAAGTCCATTGTGGTGACCCGCCCCCTTTTAAGTAAATTCAAAATGGCCGACTTCCTGTAAAACCTAGCTCATTGCTCCAAGAGACTTTTTTGTAGGTCTTGGTCTTATACATACAGTGAACCCTCGCTACTTGGCGGTTCACCTTTCGCGGGTTCAGTGTTTCGCGGGTCTAAAAAATATTCGGGGGCATTGTAGTTTCGCCGAGCGGCACGACGGGGTGCTGGAGCGGTTAGACGGCCGGCGTGCGCCGAAGAAGAGCGTGGGCGAAGAGGAGAGTGGACGAAGAAGAGCACGTTCCCCCGGACACGATGGGTGGCGACGTTTCGCGCGGTTCGGACAGTACCAGAGCTCCGGCCGGCGTGCGTGGCAGTTAAGCCGTAGAGGAGCACCTTCCCCGGGCACGGGCGGTGCCAAGCGGCCCCTAAGTTTAACCGAATGGAAGCTCCGGAAAGGGAGGGCATGCTCGCGTCACAGTAAGCCGAAGAGGAGCACCTTCCCCGGGCACGGGCGGTTCCAAGCGGCCCCTAAGTTTAACCGAATGGAAGCTCCGGAGGAGGAGGGCATGCTCGCGTCACAGTAAGCCGAAGAGGAGCACCTTCCCCGGGCACGGGCGGTTCCAAGCGGCCCCTAAGTTTAACCGAATGGAAGCTCCGGAGGAGGAGGGCATGCTCGCGTCACAGTAAGCCGAAGAGGAGCACCTTCCCCGGGCACGGGCGGTGCCAAGCGGCCCCTAAGTTTAACCGAATGGAAGCTCCGGGGGAGGAGGGCGGGTGTGTGTCACAGTTAAGCCGAATTGGAGCACCTCTTCCGCCCGGGCACGAGCGGAGCGCGAAGCTGTCAGTTATGAATGTATAAAAGAATAAATAAATAAATAAATAAAGAATGCCACCTTTCATTTCACAGGGCACACCGGACGGCGTACCAGCAGGTAAAAGTCGGAGTAATTAAATATATACAAAAAGAATGGCTGGGGAATAAAAAAATAATACGTTTTAATAATAATTTGTTTTTTTTGTTATAACATGAATTTCACTCTCTCTCTCCCCGTATATATATATATATATATATATATATATTATATATATTGTATATTTTTTTAAGCATTTTTGAAGGTGCGCCGCTACTTCGCGGATTTTCAGTTTTCGCGGGTGGTCTCTGTCCCCATTAACCGCGATAACCGAGGATTCACTGTACTCCATAAAATTTACAAAAAGCGAGGTGAAACACTCAGCCAGGGCTGCTTTTTTTAACATTTCTCGAGGGCCATGGCGAGCCATTTCAAAAAAGCTGCACAACTAACGTATAAAATATTGATAAATTTGCTCGGCCTGATGTGTGTGTAAAGTTTCACGAGTTGTCGTTCATATTTAGAACCTCATAATCAGCGTTGTTTTATTGCCGAACAGTGCAATGCCACTCCCACAACTTTACAAGAAAAAGGACGAATTTCGTATTGTGACATCCTCATGGCCGAAACAGTCATCCGAGCATATATGAGGGCGACCTTGTTGAGTTGCACGGAGAAAAACATCCAAGAAAATAACTTGTATTAGCTTTTACCAGTTGGTGGCGCTACTACTACGATGAAAAATAAGTTGGTAGATGTCTTCAGGGCTGAAGTATCCTCAAATGTGTACAACTTCGAGAAGATAGGATCATCTGAGTCATGTTGCCGGAGCTTTTATTGCCACAGAGTACAATCTGACTTTTCAGCACCGTAATAGCCACGCCTTTTGCCAAAACGTCACAAAATTCGGCAGAGAGTAAGATCATTGTCTTGAGTCTTTTCTGACTAATTTTCAGTCGGATTCGTCAAAAGGGCACCGTGCATAATGTGAAAATTTAAATAAAAACAAATTTTTGATTCCACTTGGCGGCGCTGTGTGTATAACAAAATAATAACATTAAGATGTCTTCAGGTCGGGACGTTTTATTTACAGGTGAAGGTTTGGATTTTTAGGAGCATGTGCAGGGGAGTTATTAAGCATTCGTTTATTTGTATTAGGTTCATTTTGTCTTCTTATTATTGATATTTGACTGATTCATTAAAAGCAGACAATTATGTTTTAGGTTAATTTTTTACCTGACATGTTTCGGCGAGTCTTTCGCCTTCTTCAGAGTGTCGCATGATGGTGTCTTGAGACCCGTCTTTATCAGCTGATGTTCCATGAGGGTGTGACTTACCTGTCAAAAAAATTAAAAATCAGAGCAGTAAAAGAACAAGCACAACATGAACATTACAAATCAGCAATCACTGACCACTGCAAAAGGGAAAACCACATCATGGACCGGGAGAAGGGCAGGGTCATCCGCACCGAAGAGAACAAACAACAGCGCTGGATCAGAGAGGCCATTGAGATCTGCAAGCGAGGCATAAAAACCATGAACAGAGACAAGGGACCCTTCATCCTCTCTACCACCTGGAGCAGCATCTTGGCGGAGTGAACGGACAGCGGGGGGCGTGACTTGCCTTCATTCTTGTGAATGGTAAGTCACGCCCTCATGGAACATCAGCTGATAAAGACGGGCCACAAGACACCATCATGTGACACTCTGAAGAAGGCGAAAGACTTTCGTATTGTGACATCCTCAAGGCTTAAACACTCATCCGAGCAAATATAAGGTAGATTTTGTTAACCTGCCCGGAGAAAAACATCAACGAAAATAATTTGTATTTGTTTTAACCAGTTGGTGGCGCTACCACTGCGATCAAAAATAAGTTGGCAGCCGTCTTCAGGGCCTGAATATCCTCAAATGTGAAAAATTTCAAGAAGATGGATCATCTGAATCATTTTGCAGGAACTTTTGTTGCCACGGAGAATAATCAGACTCTGCGGCACCGTAATAGCCACGCCCTTCGAAGGAAAGTCACAAAAATAGGGATAGAGTAAGATCAATGTCTTGAGTCTTTTCTAGCCAATTTTCAATCGGATTCGTTAAAAGGGCACCGTGCAGTTTGTCAAAATGTAAAAAATGATATTGATTGGCGCAAGGTGTATAACAGAATATAAACATATAGATGTTTTCAGGTACCGACTCTTTATGTACATGTGAAGTTTTGGATTTTTAGCAGCATGTGCAAGAGAGTTATTAAGCATTTTGTCCATTGCGGCGAAGGAAATCTTAAGTGAAAACTTCGAAGCCCCGCCCCCGTCATATAGTATTTCGGAAACAAAAAATTTTAGCCCCAGTGTTTGTCCCAGGTCTTAAGATGCTACAGACAGAATTTTAAGGCAATCAGATGAAGCCTTTAGGATCAGGGTGCAAAAGAATGACCCCTGTAAACATGCAAAAAAGGGCAAAAGTCGGACTTTCAAAAATTCATAACTCACTTCCTATTCATATTAGACATTAAAATATCAAATTTTTCGCCATGCCCGATGAGACTGCCAAGTTTGGTGAATTTTTGTGCATGTTTCGGGGGTCAAAAATGCAATCGAACAATCGGAAAAATAATAATAATAATAATTTCTACAAAAACAATAGGGACTTCGCAGCGGTCGCTGCTCAGGCCCTAATAATAATAATAATAAGAGAAGATAAGATAAGATGTCCTTTATTAGTCCCACAATGGGGAAATTTGAAAGTAATAATATTTTCTACAAAAACAATAGGGACCTCGCAGCCGTCGCAGCTCGGGCCCTAATAACAATTTCTAGAAAAACAATAGGGACCTCGCAGCGGTCACTGCTCGGGCCCTAATAATAATAATAATAATAATTTCCACAAAAACAATGGGGACCTCGTAGCGGTCGCTGCTCGGGCCCTAATAATAATTTCTACATAAACAATAGGGACCTCGCCGCGGTCGCTGCTCGGG
The DNA here is from genome assembly GCF_059441095.1 of Idiotropiscis lumnitzeri. Classification (NCBI taxonomy): domain Eukaryota; kingdom Metazoa; phylum Chordata; class Actinopteri; order Syngnathiformes; family Syngnathidae; genus Idiotropiscis; species Idiotropiscis lumnitzeri. Next base: position 703,951 of record NW_028283585.1, on the reverse strand, counting down.
CCCCAATAATAATTTCTACACAAAGTCCATTGTGGTGACCCGCCCCCTTTTAATAAATTCAAAATGGCCGACTTCCTGTAAAACCTAGCTCATTGCTCCAAGAGACTTTTTTGTAGGTCTTGGTCTTATACATACAGTGAACCCTCGCTACTTCGCGGTTCACCTTTCGCGGGTTCAGTGCTTCGCGGGTATAAAAAATATTCGGGGGCATTGTAGTTTCGCCGAGCGGCACGACGGGGCGCTGGAGCGGTTAGACGGCCGGCGTGCGCCGAAGAAGAGCGTGGGCGAAGAGGAGAGTGGACGAAGAAGAGCACGTTCCCCCGGACACGATCGGTGGCGACGTTTCGCGCGGTTCGGACCGTACCAGAGCTCCGGCCGGCGTGCGTGGCAGTTAAGCCGTAGAGGAGCACCTTCCCCGGGCACGGGCGGTTCCAAGCGGCCCCTAAGTTTAACCGAATGGAAGCTCCGGAGGAGGAGGGCATGCTCGCGACACAGTAAGCCGAAGAGGAGCACCTTCCCCGGGCACGGGCGGTGCCAAGCGGCCCCTAAGTTTAACCGAATGGAAGCTCCGGGGGAGGAGGGTGGGCGTGTGTCACAGTTAAGCCGAATTGGAGCACCTCTTCCGCCCGGGCACGAGCGGAGCGCGAAGCTGTCAGTTATGAATGAATAAATGAATAAATAAATAAATAAATAAAGAATGGCACCTTTCATTTCACAGGGCACACCAGACGGCGTACCAGCAGGTAAAAGTCTGAGTAATTAAATAAATACAAAAAGAATGGCTGGGGAATAAAAAAATAATACGTTTTAATAATAATTTGTTTTTTTTGTTATAACATGAATTTCACTCTCTCTCTCCCCGTATATATATATATATATATATATATATATATATATATATATATATATATATATATATATATATATATATATATATATATATATATATATATATTGTATTTTTTTTTTAAGCATTTTTGAAGGTGCGCCGCTACTTCGCGGATTTTCAGTTTTCGCGGGTGGTCTCGGTCCCCATTAACCGCGATAACCGAGGGTTCACTGTACTCCATAAAATTTACAAAAAGCGAGGTGAAACACTCAACCAGGGCTGCTCTGCATGTTGTGCTGGGCCACCTGGAACAACAGCGGAGCTATGCAAGGATGCTCTTTGTGGACTACAGCTCGGCATTCAACACGATCATCCCAGACATCCTCGTCGCCAAACTGGACACTCTCGGCCTCCCTGCCCTCACACGCATCTGGATTAAGGACTTTCTGACCAACAGACCCCAGACTGTGTTGCTCGGCCCCTACACGTCCTCCACCCTCATGCTGAGCACCGGTTCCCCCCAAGGATGCGTGCTGAGCCCTCTCCTGTACGCCCTCTACACCTACGACTGCAGCCCGGCCCACGGCAACAACACCATCGTCAAGTTTGCTGACGACACGACAGTGGTCGGTCTGATCTCGGAAGGTGACGAGACAGCCTACAGAGAGGAGGTAGGGAGACTGACAACTTGGTGCAAGGAGAACAGACTGCACCTTAACTCTGCTAAAACAAAGGAGATTGTCGTCGACTTCAGGAGGAACAAGACGCTGCCGCCCCCCCTCTGCATCGAAGGCGTGTGTGTGGAGAGGGTCCACACGTTCAAGTTCCTGGGAGTACAGATCTCCGATGACCTTTCTTGGAGTCACAACACCACAGCAGTGGTAAAGAAGGTCCGCCAACGTCTGCACTTCCTGAGAGTCCTCAGGAAATTCAACCTGGACAGGAAGCTGCTGCTGGCCTTCTACCACTCGTCCATCGAGAGCCAGCTGACGTACTGTGTCTCCACCTGGTACAGCGGCTGCACTGAGGCGGACAGAGTGAGGCTCCAGAGGACAGTCAAAACAGCGCAAAGGATTATTGGCTGCCCTCTCCCCTCGCTGTCGGACATCTACACCGCCCGGTGCCTCAGAAGGGCTCTCAACATCGTCAAAGACAATACCCACCCAAACTCACACCTGTTCGACCTGTTGCCCTCTGGCAGTCGCTACAGATGCATCAAATCAAGGACCAATAGACTGAGAAACAGTTTCTTTCCGAGAGCCATCTACATACTGAACTCTCACACACACACGAGACCACCCTAACCTTGCAAAACAGCATTGTGATGTGTTTCTATATGCCCTATTTAGTACTGAATTCCATTGCACTGTCTTATTTATTTATCTAATTTATATATTGTCTGTATTATTGTTGTATTGCACTGGAGAGGGGAGCCCTCTAATCTCGTTGCACACTTGAGTACAATGACAATAAAGGGATTTCTATTTCTATTCTATTCTTTTTTTAACTTTTCTCGAGGGCCATGGCGAGCCATTTAAAAAAAGCTGCACAACTAACGTATAAAATATTGATAAATTTGCTCTGCCTGATGTGTGTGTAAAGTTTCACGAGTTGTCGTTCATATTTAGAACCTCATAATCAGCGTTGTTTTATTGCCGAACAGTGCAATGCCACTCCCACAACTGTACACGAAAAAGGACGAATTTCGTATTGTGACATCCTCATGGCCGAAACAGTCATCCGAGCATATATGAGGGCGACCTTGTTGAGTTGCACGGAGAAAAACATCCAAGAAAATAACTTGTATTAGCTTTTACCAGTTGGTGGCGCTACTACTACGATGAAAAATAAGTTGGTCGATGTCTTCAGGGCTGAAGTATCCTCAAATGTGTACAACTTCGAGAAGATAGGATCATCTGAGTCATGTTGCCGGAGCTTTTGTTGCCACAGAGTACAATCTGACTTTTCAGCACCGTAATAGCCACGCCTTTTGCCAAAACGTCACAAAATTCGGCAGAGAGAAAGATCATTGTCTTGAGTCTTTTCTGACTAATTTTCAGTCGGATTTGTCAAAAGGGCACCGTGCAGGATGTGAAAATTAAAATAAAAACACATTTTTGATTCCACTTGGCGGCGCTGTGTGTAGAACAAAATAATAACATTAAGATGTCTTCAGGTCGGGACGTTTTATTTACAGGTGAAGGTTTGGATTTTCAGGAGCATGTGCAGGGGAGTTATTAAGCATTCATTTATTTGTATTAGGTTCATTTTGTCTTCTTATTATTGATATTTGACTGATTCATTAAAAGCAGACAATTATGTTTTAGGTTAATTTTTTACCTGACATGTTTCGGCGAGTCTTTCGCCTTCTTCAGAGTGTCGCATGATGGTGTCTTGAGACCCGTCTTTATCAGCTGATGTTCCATGAGGGTGTGACTTACCTGTCAAAAAAATGAAAAATCAGAGCAGTAAAAGAACAAGCACAACATGAACATTACAAATCAGCAATCACTGACCACTGCAAAAGGGAAAACCACATCATGGACCGGGAGAAGGGCAGGGTCATCCGCACCGAAGAGAACAAACAACAGCGCTGGATCAGAGAGGCCATTGAGATCTGCAAGCGAGGCATAAAAACCATGAACAGAGACAAGGGAGCCTTCATCCTCTCTACCACCTAGAGCAGCATCTTGGCGGAGTGAACGGACAGCGGGGGGTGTGACTTGCCTTCATTCTTGTGACAGGTAAGTCACGCCCTCATGGAACATCAGCTGATAAAGACGGGTCACAAGACACCATCATGTGACACTCTGAAGAAGGCGAAAGACTTTCGTATTGTGACATCCTCAAGGCCTAAACACTCATCCGAGCAAATATAAGGTAGATTTTGTGAACCTGCCCGGAGAAAAACATCAACGAAAATAATTTGTATTTGTTTTAACCAGTTGGTGGCGCTACCACTGCGATCAAAAATAAGTTGGCAGCCGTCTTCAGGGCCTGAATATCCTCAAATGTGAAAAATTTCGAGAAGATGGATCATCTGAATCATTTTGCAGGAACTTTTGTTGCCACGGAGAATAATCAGACTCTGCGGCACCGCAATAGCCACGCCCTTCGAAGGAAAGTCACAAAAATAGGGATAGAGTAAGATCAATGTCTTGAGTCTTTTCTAGCCAATTTTCAATCGGATTCGTTAAAAGGGCACCGTGCAGTACGTCAAAATGTAAAAAATGTTATTGATTGGCGCAAGGTGTATAACAGAATATAAACATATAGATGTCTTCAGGTACCGACTCTTTATGTACATGTGAAGTTTTGGATTTTTAGCAGCATGTGCAGGAGAGTTATTAAGCATTTTGTCCATTGCGGCGAAGGAAATCTTAAGTGAAAACTTTGAAGCCCCGCCCCCGTCATATAGTATTTCGGAAACAAAAGATTTTAGCCCCAGTGTTTGTCCCAGGTCTTAAGATGCTACAGACAGAATTTTAAGGCAATCAGATGAAGCCTTTAGGATCAGGGTGCAAAAGAATGACCCCTGTAAACATGCAAAAAAGGGCAAAAGTCGGACTTTCAAAAATTCATAACTCACTTCCTGTTCATATTAGACGTTAAAATATCAAATTTCTCGCCATGCCCGATGAGACTGCCAAGTTTGGTGAGTTTTTGTGCATGTTTCGGGGTCAAAAATGCGATCGTACAATCGGAAAAATAATAATAATAATAATTTCTACAAAAACAACAGGGACTTCGCAGCGGTCGCTGCTCAGGCCCTAATAATAATAATAATAATAATAATAAAAGTAATGATATTTTCTACAAAAACAATAGGGACCTCGCAGCCGTCGCAGCTCGGGCCCTAATAACAATTTCTAGAAAAACAATAGGGACCTCGCAGCGGTCACTGCTCGGGCCCTAATAATAATAATAATAATAATTTCCACAAAAACAATGGGGACCTCGTAGCGGTCGCTGCTCGGGCCCTAATAATAATTTCTACATAAACAATAGGGACCTCGCCGCGGTCGCTGCTCGGGCCCCAATAATAATTTCTACACAAAGTCCATTGTGGTGACCCGCCCCTTTTAAGTAAATTCAAAATGGCCGACTTCCTGTAAAACCTAGCTCATTGCTTCAAGAGACTTTTTTGTAGGTCTTGGTCTTATACATACAGTGAACCCTCGCTACTTCGCGGTTCACCTTTCGCGGGTTCAGTGCTTCGCGGGTATAAAAAATATTCGGGGGCATTGTAGTTTCGCCGAGCGGCACGACGGGCGCTGGAGCGGTTAGACGGCCGGCGTGCGCCGGAGAAGAGCGTGGGCGAAGAGGAGAGTGGACGAAGAAGAGCACGTTCCCCCGGACACGATCGGTGGCGACGTTTCGCGCGGTTCGGACCGTACCAAGGCTCCGGCCGGCGTGCGTGGCAGTTAAGCCGTAGAGGAGCACCGTCCCCGGGCACGGGCGGTGCCAAGCGGCCCCTAAGTTTAACCGAATGGAAGCTCCGGAGGAGGAGGGCATGCTCGCGTCACAGTAAGCCGAAGAGGAGCACCTTCCCCAGGCACGGGCGGTTCCAAGCGGCCCCTAAGTTTAACCAAATGGAAGCTCCGGAGGAGGAGGGCATGCTCGCGTCACAGTAAGCCGAAGAGGAGCACCTTTGCCGGGCACGGGCGGTTCCAAGCGGCCCCTAAGTTTAACCGAATGGAAGCTCCGGAGGAGGCGGGCATGCTCGCGTCACAGTAAGCCGAAGAGGAGCACCTTCCCCGGGCACGGGCGGTGCCAAGCGGCCCCTAAGTTTAACCGAATGGAAGCTCCGGGGGAGGAGGGCGGGCGTGTGTCACAGTTAAGCCGAATTGGAACACCTCTTCCGCCCGGACACGAACGGAGCGCGAAGCTGTCAGTTATGAATGAATAAATGAATAAATAAATAAATAATTAAAGAATGCCACCTTTCATTTCACAGGGAACACCGGACGGCGTACCAGCTGGTAAAAGTCGGAGTAATTAAATAAATACAAAAAGAATGGCTGGGGAATAAAAAAATAATACGTTTTAATAATAATTTGTTTTTTTTGTTATAACATGAATTTCACTCTCTCTCTCTCTCTCTCTCTCCCCGTATATATATATATATATATATATATATATATATATATATATATATATATATATATATTTATTATATATATTGTATTTTCTTTTAAGCATTTTTGAAGGTGCGCCGCTACTTCGCGGATTTTCAGTTTCCGCGGGTGGTCTCGGTCCCCATTAACCGCGATAACCGAGGGTTCACTGTACTCCATAAAATTTACAAAAAGCGAGGTGAAACACTCAACCAGGGCTGCTTTTTTTAACATTTCTCGAGGGCCATGGCGAGCCATTTCAAAAAAGCTGCACAACTAACGTATAAAATATTGATAAATTTGCTCTGCCTGATGTGTGTGTCAAGTTTCACGAGTTGTCGTTCATATTTAGAACCTCATAATCAGCGTTGTTTTATTGCCAAACAGTGCAATGCCACTCCCACAACTTTTCACGAAAAAGGATGAATTTCGTATTGTGACATCCTCATGGCCGAAACAGTCCTCGGAGCATATATGAGGGCGACCTTGTTGAGTTGCACGGAGAAAAACATCCAAGAAAATAACTTGTATTAGCTTTTACCAGTTGGTGGCGCTACTACTACGATGAAAAATAAGTTGGTAGATGTCTTCAGGGCTGAAGTATCCTCAAATGTGTACAACTTCGAGAAGATAGGATCATCTGAGTCATGTTGCCGGAGCTTTTGTTGCCACAGAGTACAATCGGACTTTTCAGCACCGTAATAGCCACGCCTTTTGCCAAAACGTCACAAAATTCGGCAGAGAGTAAGATCATTGTCTTGAGTCTTTTCTGACTAATTTTCAGTCGGATTCGTCAAAAGGGCACCGTGCAGTACGTGGAAATTAAAATAAAAACAAATTTTTGATTCCACTTGGCGGCGCTGTGTGTATAACAAAATAATAACATTAAGATGTCTTCAGGTCGGGACATTTTATTGACAGGTGAAGGTTTGGATTATTAGGAGCATGTGCAGGGGAGTTATTAAGCATTCATTTATTTGTATGAGGTTCATTTTGTCTTCTTATTATTGATATTTGACAGATTCATTAAAAGCAGACAATTATGTTTTAGGTAAATGTTTTACCTGACATGTTTCGGCGAGTCTTTCGCCTTCTTCAGAGTGTCGCATGATGGTGTCTTGAGACCCGTCTTTATCAGCTTATGTTCCATGAGGGTGTGAATTACCTGTCAAAAAAATGAAAAATCATAGCAGTAAAAGAACAAGCACAACATGAATATTACAAATCAGCAATCACTGACCACTGCAGAAGGGAAAACCATATCATGGACCGGGCGAAGGGCAGGGTCATCCGCACCGAAGAGAACAAACAACAGCGCTGGATCAGAGAGGCCATTGAGATCTGCAAGCGAGGCATAAAAACCATGAACAGAGACAAGGGAGCCTTCATCCTCTCTACCACCTGGAGCAGCATCTTGGCGGAGTGAACGGACAGCGGGGGGTGTGACTTGCCTTCATTCTTGTGACAGGTAAGTCACGCCCTCATGGAACATCAGCTGATAAAGACGGGTCACAAGACACCATCATGTGACACTCTGAAGAAGGCGAAAGACTTTCGTATTGTGACATCCTCAAGGCCTAAACACTAATCCGAGCAAATATAAGGTAGATTTTGTGAACCTGCCCGGAGAAAAACATCAACGAAAATAATTTGTATTTGTTTTACCAGTTGGTGGCGCTACCACTGCGATCAAAAATAAGTTGGCAGCCGTCTTCAGGGCCTGAATATCCTCAAATGTGAAAAATTTCGAGAAGATGGATCATCTGAATCATTTTGCAGGAACTTTTGTTGCCACGGAGAATAATCAGACTCTGCGGCACCGCAATAGCCACGCCCTTCGAAGGAAAGTCACAAAAATAGGGATAGAGTAAGATCAATGTCTTGAGTCTTTTCTCGCCAATTTTCAATCGGATTCGTTAAAAGGGCACCGTGCAGTATGTCAAAACGTAAAAAATGATATTGATTGGCGCAAGGTGTATAACAGAATATAAACATATAGATGTCTTCAGGTACCGACTCTTTATGTACATGTGAAGTTTTGGATTTTTAGCAGCATGTGCAGGAGAGTTATTAAGCATTTTGTCCATTGCGGCGAAGGAAATCTTAAGTGAAAACTTTGAAGCCCCGCCCCCGTCATATAGTATTTCGGAAACAAAAGATTTTAGCCCCAGTGTTTGTCCCAGGTCTTAAGATGCTACAGACAAAATTTTAAGGCAATCAGATGAAGCCTTTAGGATCAGGGTGCAAAAGAATGACCCCAGTAAACATGCAAAAAAGGGCAAAAGTCGGACTCTCAAAAATTCAAAACTCACTTCCTGTTCATATTAGACGTTAAAATATCAAATTTCTCGCCATGCCCGATGAGACTGCCAAGTTTGGTGAGTTTTTGTGCATGTTTCGGGGTCAAAAATGCGATCGTACAATCGGAAAAATAATAATAATAATAATAATTTCTACAAAAACAACAGGGACTTCGCAGCGGTCGCTGCTCAGGCCCTAATAATAATAATAATAATAATAATAAAAGTAATGATATTTTCTACAAAAACAATAGGGACCTCGCAGCCGTCGCAGCTCGGGCCCTAATAACAATTTCTAGAAAAACAATAGGGACCTCGCAGCGGTCACTGCTCGGGCCCTAATAATAATAATAATAATAATTTCCACAAAAACAATGGGGACCTCGTAGCGGTCGCTGCTCGGGCCCTAATAATAATTTCTACATAAACAATAGGGACCTCGCCGCGGTCGCTGCTCGGGCCCCAATAATAATTTCTACACAAAGTCCATTGTGGTGACCCGCCCCTTTTAAGTAAATTCAAAATGGCCGACTTCCTGTAAAACCTAGCTCATTGCTTCAAGAGACTTTTTTGTAGGTCTTGGTCTTATACATACAGTGAACCCTCGCTACTTCGCGGTTCACCTTTCGCGGGTTCAGTGCTTCGCGGGTATAAAAAATATTCGGGGGCATTGTAGTTTCGCCGAGCGGCACGACGGGCGCTGGAGCGGTTAGACGGCCGGCGTGCGCCGGAGAAGAGCGTGGGCGAAGAGGAGAGTGGACGAAGAAGAGCACGTTCCCCCGGACACGATCGGTGGCGACGTTTCGCGCGGTTCGGACCGTACCAAGGCTCCGGCCGGCGTGCGTGGCAGTTAAGCCGTAGAGGAGCACCGTCCCCGGGCACGGGCGGTGCCAAGCGGCCCCTAAGTTTAACCGAATGGAAGCTCCGGAGGAGGAGGGCATGCTCGCGTCACAGTAAGCCGAAGAGGAGCACCTTCCCCAGGCACGGGCGGTTCCAAGCGGCCCCTAAGTTTAACCAAATGGAAGCTCCGGAGGAGGAGGGCATGCTCGCGTCACAGTAAGCCGAAGAGGAGCACCTTTGCCGGGCACGGGCGGTTCCAAGCGGCCCCTAAGTTTAACCGAATGGAAGCTCCGGAGGAGGCGGGCATGCTCGCGTCACAGTAAGCCGAAGAGGAGCACCTTCCCCGGGCACGGGCGGTGCCAAGCGGCCCCTAAGTTTAACCGAATGGAAGCTCCGGGGGAGGAGGGCGGGCGTGTGTCACAGTTAAGCCGAATTGGAACACCTCTTCCGCCCGGACACGAACGGAGCGCGAAGCTGTCAGTTATGAATGAATAAATGAATAAATAAATAAATAATTAAAGAATGCCACCTTTCATTTCACAGGGAACACCGGACGGCGTACCAGCTGGTAAAAGTCGGAGTAATTAAATAAATACAAAAAGAATGGCTGGGGAATAAAAAAATAATACGTTTTAATAATAATTTGGTTTTTTTGTTATAACATGAATTTCACTCTCTCTCTCTCTCTCTCTCTCTCCCCGTATATATATATATATATATATATATATATATATATATATATATATATATATATATATTTATTATATATATTGTATTTTCTTTTAAGCATTTTTGAAGGTGCGCCGCTACTTCGCGGATTTTCAGTTTCCGCGGGTGGTCTCGGTCCCCATTAACCGCGATAACCGAGGGTTCACTGTACTCCATAAAATTTACAAAAAGCGAGGTGAAACACTCAACCAGGGCTGCTTTTTTGAACATTTCTCGAGGGCCATGGCGAGCCATTTCAAAAAAGCTGCACAACTAACGTATAAAATATTGATAAATTTGCTCTGCCTGATGTGTGTGTCAAGTTTCACGAGTTGTCGTTCATATTTAGAACCTCATAATCAGCGTTGTTTTATTGCCAAACAGTGCAATGCCACTCCCACAACTTTTCACGAAAAAGGATGAATTTCGTATTGTGACATCCTCATGGCCGAAACAGTCCTCGGAGCATATATGAGGGCGACCTTGTTGAGTTGCACGGAGAAAAACATCCAAGAAAATAACTTGTATTAGCTTTTACCAGTTGGTGGCGCTACTACTACGATGAAAAATAAGTTGGTAGATGTCTTCAGGGCTGAAGTATCCTCAAATGTGTACAACTTCGAGAAGATAGGATCATCTGAGTCATGTTGCCGGAGCTTTTGTTGCCACAGAGTACAATCGGACTTTTCAGCACCGTAATAGCCACGCCTTTTGCCAAAACGTCACAAAATTCGGCAGAGAGTAAGATCATTGTCTTGAGTCTTTTCTGACTAATTTTCAGTCGGATTCGTCAAAAGGGCACCGTGCAGTACGTGGAAATTAAAATAAAAACAAATTTTTGATTCCACTTGGCGGCGCTGTGTGTATAACAAAATAATAACATTAAGATGTCTTCAGGTCGGGACATTTTATTGACAGGTGAAGGTTTGGATTATTAGGAGCATGTGCAGGGGAGTTATTAAGCATTCATTTATTTGTATGAGGTTCATTTTGTCTTCTTATTATTGATATTTGACAGATTCATTAAAAGCAGACAATTATGTTTTAGGTAAATGTTTTACCTGACATGTTTCGGCGAGTCTTTCGCCTTCTTCAGAGTGTCGCATGATGGTGTCTTGAGACCCGTCTTTATCAGCTTATGTTCCATGAGGGTGTGAATTACCTGTCAAAAAAATGAAAAATCATAGCAGTAAAAGAACAAGCACAACATGAATATTACAAATCAGCAATCACTGACCACTGCAGAAGGGAAAACCATATCATGGACCGGGCGAAGGGCAGGGTCATCCGCACCGAAGAGAACAAACAACAGCGCTGGATCAGAGAGGCCATTGAGATCTGCAAGCGAGGCATAAAAACCATGAACAGAGACAAGGGAGCCTTCATCCTCTCTACCACCTGGAGCAGCATCTTGGCGGAGTGAACGGACAGCGGGGGGTGTGACTTGCCTTCATTCTTGTGACAGGTAAGTCACGCCCTCATGGAACATCAGCTGATAAAGACGGGTCACAAGACACCATCATGTGACACTCTGAAGAAGGCGAAAGACTTTCGTATTGTGACATCCTCAAGGCCTAAACACTAATCCGAGCAAATATAAGGTAGATTTTGTGAACCTGCCCGGAGAAAAACATCAACGAAAATAATTTGTATTTGTTTTACCAGTTGGTGGCGCTACCACTGCGATCAAAAATAAGTTGGCAGCCGTCTTCAGGGCCTGAATATCCTCAAATGTGAAAAATTTCGAGAAGATGGATCATCTGAATCATTTTGCAGGAACTTTTGTTGCCACGGAGAATAATCAGACTCTGCGGCACCGCAATAGCCACGCCCTTCGAAGGAAAGTCACAAAAATAGGGATAGAGTAAGATCAATGTCTTGAGTCTTTTCTCGCCAATTTTCAATCGGATTCGTTAAAAGGGCACCGTGCAGTATGTCAAAACGTAAAAAATGATATTGATTGGCGCAAGGTGTATAACAGAATATAAACATATAGATGTCTTCAGGTACCGACTCTTTATGTACATGTGAAGTTTTGGATTTTTAGCAGCATGTGCAGGAGAGTTATTAAGCATTTTGTCCATTGCGGCGAAGGAAATCTTAAGTGAAAACTTTGAAGCCCCGCCCCCGTCATATAGTATTTCGGAAACAAAAGATTTTAGCCCCAGTGTTTGTCCCAGGTCTTAAGATGCTACAGACAAAATTTTAAGGCAATCAGATGAAGCCTTTAGGATCAGGGTGCAAAAGAATGACCCCAGTAAACATGCAAAAAAGGGCAAAAGTCGGACTCTCAAAAATTCAAAACTCACTTCCTGTTCATATTAGACGTTAAAATATCAAATTTCTCGCCATGCCCGATGAGACTGCCAAGTTTGGTGAGTTTTTGTGCATGTTTCGGGGGTCAAAAATGCGATCGAACAATCGGAAAAATAATAATAATAATAATTTCTACAAAAACAACAGGGACTTCGCAGCGGTCGCTGCTCAGGCCCTAATAATAATAATAATAATAATTATAAAAAAAGTAAAAATATTTTCTAGAAAAACAATAGGGACCTCGCAGCCGTCGCAGCTCGGGCCCTAATAACAATTTCTAGAAAAACAATAGGGACCTCGCAGCGGTCACTGCTCGGGCCCTAATAATAATAATAATAATAATTTCCACAAAAACAATGGGGACCTCGTAGCGGTCGCTGCTCGGGCCCTAATAATAATTTCTACATAAACAATAGGGACCTCGCCGCGGTCGCTGCTCGGGCCCCAATAATAATTTCTACACAAAGTCCATTGTGGTGACCCGCCCCCTTTTAAGTAAATTCAAAATGGCCGACTTCCTGTAAAACCTAGCTCATTGCTCCAAGAGACTTTTTTGTAGGTCTTGGCCTTATACATACAGTGAACCCTCGCTACTTCGCGGTTCACCTTTCGCGGGTTCAGTGCTTCGCGGGTATAAAAAATATTCGGGGGCATTGTAGATTCGCCGAGCGGCACGACGGGCGCTGGAGCGGTTAAACGGCCGGCGTGCGCCGAAGAAGAGCGTGGGCGAAGAGGAGATTGGACGAAGAAGAGCACGTTCCCCCGGACACGATCGGTGGCGACGTTTCGCGCGGTTCGGACCGTACCAGAGCTCCGGCCGGCGTGCGTGGCAGTTAAGCCGTAGAGGAGCACCTTCCCCGGGCACGGGCGGTGCCAAGCGGCCCCTAAGTTTAACCGAATGGAAGCTCCGGAGGAGGAGGGCATGCTCGCGTCACAGTAAGCCGAAGAGGAGCACCTTCCCCGGGCACGGGCGGTTCCAAGCGGCCCCTAAGTTTAACCGAATGGAAGCTCCGGAGGAGGAGGGCATGCTCGCGTCACAGTAAGCCGAAGAGGAGCACCTTCGCCGGGCACGGGCGGTTCCAAGCGGCCCCTAAGTTTAACCGAATGGAAGCTCCGGAGGAGGAGGGCATGCTCGCGACACAGTAAGCCGAAGAGGAGCACCTTCCCCGGGCACGGGCGGTGCCAAGCGGCCCCTAAGTTTAACCGAATGGAAGCTCCGGGGGAGGAGGGCGGGCGTGTGTCACAGTTAAGCCGAATTGGAACACCTCTTCCGCCCGGGCACGAACGGAGCGCGAAGCTGTCAGTTATGAATGAATAAATGAATAAATAAATAAATAAATAAAGAATGCCACCTTTCATTTCACAGGGCACACCGGACGGCGTACCAGCAGGTAAAAGTCGGAGTAATTAAATAAATACAAAAAGAATGGCTGGGGAATAAAAAAATAATACGTTTTAATAATAATTTGGTTTTTTTGTTATAACATGAATTTCACTCTCTCTCTCTCTCCTCGTATATATATATATATATATATATATATAAATATATATATATATATATATTTATATATTTATTATATATATTGTATTTTTTTTTAAGCATTTTTGAAGGTGCGCCGCTACTTCGCGGATTTTCAGTTTTTGCGGGTGGTCTCGGTCCCCATTATAATATAATAATAATAATATAATATTCCCTTTATTAGTCCCACAATGGGGAAATTTGAGATTCGAACCCAGGCCTCGTGGGGAGACTGGGTCCTGAACGCGGCGCCTTAGACCACTCGGCCATCCTGGCAGCCAAAGAAATCATGCGAGGCACATCAGGTGGGGATCGAACCCGCGCCGATAATACGTGCTTGCACTGCAATTCTTGTCATTGACCATTCGACCATTTTAACATTAACCGCGATAACCGAGGGTTCACTGTACTCCATAAAATTTACAAAAAGCGAGGTGAAACACTCAACCAGGGCTGCTTTTTTGAACATTTCTCGAGGGCCATGGCGAGCCATTTCAAAAAAGCTGCACAACTAACGTATAAAATATTGATAAATTTGCTCTGCCTGATGTGTGTGTAAAGTTTCACGAGTTGTCGTTCATATTTAGAACCTCATAATCAGCGTTGTTTTATTGCCGAACAGTGCAATGCCACTCCCACAACTTTTCACGAAAAAGGATGAATTTCGTATTGTGACATCCTCATGGCCGAAACAGTCATCCGAGCATATATGAGGGCGACCTTGTTGAGTTGCACGGAGAAAAACATCCAAGAAAATAATTTGTATTAGCTTTTACCAGTTGGTGGCGCTACTACTACGATGAAAAATAAGTTGGTAGATGTCTTCAGGGCTGAAGTATCCTCAAATGTGTACAACTTCGAGAAGATAGGATCATCTGAGTCATGTTGCCGGAGCTTTTGTTGCCACAGAGTACAATCGGACTTTTCAGCACCGTAATAGCCACGCCTTTTGCCAAAACGTCACAAAATTCGGCAGAGAGTAAGTGAGTCTTTTCTGACTAATTTTCAGTCGGATTCGTCAAAAGGGCACCGTGCAGTACGTGAAAATTAAAATAAAAACAAATTTTTGATTCCACTTGGCGGCGCTGTGTGTATAACAAAATAATAACATTAAGATGTCTTCAGGTCGGGACGTTTTATTTACAGGTGAAGGTTTGGATTTTTAGGAGCATGTCCAGGGGAGTTATTAAGCATTCATTTATTTGTATTAGGTTCATTTTGTCTTCTTATTATTGATATTTGACTGATTCATTAAAAGCAGACAATTATGTTTTAGGTTAATTTTTTACCTGACATGTTTCGGCGAGTCTTTCGCCTTCTTCAGAGTGTCGCATGATGGTGTCTTGAGACCCGTCTTTATCAGCTGATGTTCCATGAGGGTGTGACTTACCTGTCAAAAAAATTAAAAAATCAGAGCAGTAAAAGAACAAGCACAACATGAACATTACAAATCAGCAATCACTGACCACTGCAAAAGGGAAAACCACATCATGGACTGGGAGAAGGGCAGGGTCATCCGCACCGGAGAGAACAAACTACAGCGCTGGATCAAAGAAGCAATTGAGATCTGCAAGCGAGGCATAAAAACCATGAACAGAGACAAGGGAGCCTTCATCCTCTCTACCACCTGGAGCAGCATCTTGGCGGAGTGAACGGACAGCGGGGGGCGTGACTTGCCTTCATTCTTGTGACAGGTAAGGCACGCCTTCATGGAACATCAGCTGATAAAGACTGGTCACAAGACACCATCACAGGGTTCGAAGTTAACTTTAAAAACTGCTTCCCCATAGGGCAAGTGCCACTAAAATTTGCCTTGCCCGAGTGGCCAAATTACTTGCCCAACTAGGGCAAGTGACAATTTTTTTTCTCTTGCCCTGAGTGACTTTTTGTATGACAAAGTGTCTAATTACAAATTGCATGAATTTTTTGTTCGGACAGTTCCCGCCTAGAAAGAATTAAAAATACGTTACAA
Source organism: Idiotropiscis lumnitzeri (assembly GCF_059441095.1). Taxonomy (NCBI): domain Eukaryota; kingdom Metazoa; phylum Chordata; class Actinopteri; order Syngnathiformes; family Syngnathidae; genus Idiotropiscis; species Idiotropiscis lumnitzeri. The sequence continues at coordinate 688,350 of NW_028283585.1, read as the reverse complement.
TCATAAGTGTTGCTTATATAAAAATGTATCATGTATTAACACATTAATTAGGTGTCTGCTGACCCAGGATTATGTTATTGTTATGTTATGTTATATATCAAAGAGAATGTGGAATGACACTGAACGATGGAAGGTGGAAGGATGTGGAAAGATCGTGAATGACATTGAATGATTTGGAATGACACTGAAAGATTTTGAATAATACTGAATGACACTGAATGAAGTAAAACTCTCTGGGAACGGGCCAATTCAAGATAGCTGCCGCACTGTGGGGGAGGCTTTGGTACCAAATTTGGAAAGAGACCCAAACGGTTGGGTCCATTTTATATCAGTGTGGGGGTGAAACGTTGGTCTTGGCGGAGCTGTCTGAATATTGGAGAAGTGAGAAGACAAAGTAAAACAGAACAATTAAAATCACTCTTCAAATACATATTGTTTGGTAAGCAGAGCATGATTTACAGCTCACCATTTTATTGCATGCACCAAGCATGTTATACATTTTTCTGTCCACGGGATGGCGTAGTCAAGAAAAATGAAGCATCTCGAAGCCCATTCGTGTGTGAAGTATTTCCCTGCAGGGCTTGGCTGCTTTATGGGGCTTCATTTTGCCATCACTAGTTTTAGATAGTTTTAATTTTTGAAAGAGCATTTTCATTTTACAGTGAACCCTCGCTACTTCGCGGTTCACCTTTCGCGGGTTCAGTGCTTCGCGGGTCTAAAAAATATTCGGGGACATTGTAGTTTCGCCGAGCGGCACGACGGGGCGCTGGAGCTGTTAGACGGCCGGCATGCGCCGAAGAAGAGCGTGGGCGAAGAGGAGAGTGGACGAAGAAGAGCACGTTCCCCCGGGCACGATTTGGGGCGACGTTTCGCGCGGTTCGGACCGTACCAGAGCTCCGGCCAGCGTGCGTGGCAGTTAAGCCGAAGAGGAACAACTTCCGCCCGGGCACTAGCGGGGCGACATTTCGCTCTGTTCGGGAGCGTACGAGAGCTCCGGAGGAGGCCGGCCGGCGTGCGTGGCAGTTAAGCCGAAGAGGAGCACCTTCCCCGGGCACGGGCGGTGTCAAGCGGCCCCTAAGTTTAACCGAATGGAAGCTCCGGAGGAGGAGGGCATGCTCGCGTCACAGTTAAGCCGAAGAGAAGCACCTTCCCCGGGCACGGGCGGTGCCAAACGGCCCTTAAGTTTAACCGAATGGAAGCTCCGGGGGAGGAGGGCGGGCGTGTGTCACAGTTAAGCCGAATAGGAGCACCTTCCCCGGGCACGGGCGGGGCGAAATGAAACCGAGTTCAATCGAACGGAGACACGCTTCGGGGGAGCAGGTCCGGCGTGCATGACAATTAAGCCGAAGAGGAGCACCTCTTCCGCCCGAGCACGAGCGGAGCGCGAGGCTGTCAGTTATGAATGAATAAATGAATAAAAAAAATAAATGAAGAATGCCACCTTTCATTTCACAGGGCACACCGGACGGCGTACCAGCAGGTAAAGGTCGAAGCAATTAAAAAAATACAAAAAGAAGTAATTGAATAAATACAAAAATAATGGCTGGGGAATAAAAAAATAATAAGTTTTAATAATAATTTTTTTTTTTTTGTTATAGCATGAATTTCACTCTCTCTCTCTCTACCCGTGTGTATATATATATATATATATATATATATATATATATATATATATTTATTAATTTTTTTTTTTTAAACATTTTTGAAGGTGCACCACTACTTCGCACTTTTTTTTTTAAGCATTTTTGAAGGTGCGCCGCTACTTCGCGGATTTTCAGTTTTCGCGGGTGGTCTCGGTCCCCATTAACCGCGATAACCGAGGGTTCACTGTATTTTTTTCATTATCGAATTTTATTTTTTTCTATTCAAGTTTTGAGTTCATTTTCGTTTACTAAAATAACCTTGGGCTGCAACTACTATCACAGCAACGGCTCATTATATTTTGGCTGCTAAATATGCCAATTTGTCAGAGAGAAGACCGTGACAAAGAATGGCCCAATCGCAATAAACACTCTACACCATACGTTCCTCGTTGACGTGTACATGGGGTGTTGCAGAGCACAGGTTCCAAGCGTACCGATATTGCAAAATTGGGACAATGCGTGTGACGACACCAACTTCCGCCTCCTATGTCATCGAGCTTGGCGGCACGTTATATTATGTATTTATTTGTAACAATTTTGACGTTGAGAGTGATATTAAAACTTAAGTAATGTGGTAGTTAGGAAAAAACCCTGGCTTGGGACCCACCGGAACAAGCTATAGCTTCATTTGTACTATTTGAGGCGCTCTCACAATCTGCGGCGCATGCACACAAGGTCGCTAAGTACGCTAGCTGCACTCGGACAAAACACGTAGGTGACTTTAAAAGAGTGACCGAAATTGCACACATGCAACTGTTTATCATAATGTCATAATTCGATATGTACATTTGAAGAGAATTTTTTTCAGCATGGGCACAAGAATTCCACCGAACATCGCCAGTTCAATGGGATTTTGGTTAAGTCCGCAAATAATTGTGGACAATATACTTTGGCTGCGCGCTCGAATAATTTTACTCGTATATACTTCAATGAGGGTGTAGTGTGGGTATCGGGATCTTTAACACGCCCTAACACGAAGCTGACTCTCCAACCGCCACAGCCTTTTAATGACGAAATTATAAAATAAACAAAAACACTGTTCAACAACATAAAATAAAATAAAAAATCACATCATACTTACATTTATAAACTTTAATCCTCAAGAACATTATTCTCAGGTTGACCGAAAGACGAGGACACGGGAGCGCCTCGGGCATGTTCTTCTTCCTTGTGTAGGCGAATGACATTTTAAGGTGCTTGTCCGCCACCTGCTGTGCTGAACTATGTATTAAATAAGAAAAGCAAATTGTTGAATGTTTTTTCCCCAATGAAGACTGAATTGTAAAATACCCGGAAATGGCTTTTCTGTTTTATTGTGCATTTAAAAAAAATTCAGATTGTCCTTTTTTGTTGAGATAATTGTTGAATATTGAAATTGCACATGTAACTGGTAATTTAGTTTTAGACATTATTTGAACCAGTGGAGGGCCATGCATTTCACACCTGGGCCTTCAATGAAGTCCTACTTCGTCCTACTTGAATAAATCCCCCTCATTATACCATAATTTATGACACCACGGGTGGACAAACAATATACAGAAAAGCACTTAGACAGCACTGACCGAGTGTTGGACGATATAGCTTCTCTTGAAAGGTCCGTGTTGAAAATGGCCTCGCAAGTGAATCTTCAATTTCTAAAGATAAAGATGTCTTTTAATTGTCCCATAACGGGGACATTTGCAGTGTTACAGCAGCAAAGATATACATCACACAGTGGCACCGACGTAATGTAGCCGTTAATGTATAACATTGGCAGCAGGCATTCATAAAAAGCATGCAAATATACACAGTATATACGTATATACACAGATCCCCATGTATATACACACTTACAGCCCACAACATATACAAGTGTAAGGAAACACTCCTAATGCCTGTCTATGGTTCAGAGGGGAAATAAATAAAAACGCTGCAATGATAAAAAAAAATACTGAATGATTGAAAATACTGCAATGATAAAAATACTGCAAGAATAAAAGTACTGTACCCAGCCAACATGTCCAACTGGGCCCCAAATGGGGTAAATGCGGGATTCCTGGGTACCAAGTGGGAATGGGCTAGAAGTGGGCAATGGTACAGGGTTCCATGTGGGCGCCATCTGGGATTGGTGGGCATGGGCTTAAACTGGGCAAATGTTGTGGGTGCAATACGGGTTGTGTATGGGCTAAGTGGGCATGGGTTAGAACTGGTAAAGATAAAGATAAAGATGTCCTTTATTAGTCCCACAATGGGGAAATTTGAGGTGTTACAGCAGCAAAGATATAGCTCACACAGAGTCGGCGGCGTAATGTAGCCGTTAATGTATAACATTAGCAGCAGACATTCATAAAAAGCATGCAAATATACACAGTATAAACGTATCTAAGTGTAAGGAAACACTCCTAATGTCTGTCCATTATACAGAGGGGAAAATGCTGTAATGATAAAAACTACTGAATCTACTACTGAAACCATTTATAGGTCCTATTTGGGTTATGTGTGGGCTAAGTGGGCATGGGTTAGAACTGGTCAACCATGTGAGGGTCTCATATGGGCTGTATATGGGCCAAGTGGGCATGGGTTAGAGCTGGTCAACCATGTCTGGGTCCTATTTGGGTTATGTGTGGGCTAAGTGGGCATGGGTTAGAAGTGGTCACCATTTATCGGTCCTGTTTGGGTTATGTGTGGGATAAGTGGGCATAGGTTAGAGCTGGTCAACCATGTCTGGGTCCTGTATGGGTTATGGATGAGCTAAGCGGGCATGGGTTTGAAAATTTGTTCTGGAGCCTTTTTGATATTTAATGCATGCTATGCTAATAGTAACCACCCGAAGACTATTCTCAGTAGAACTATTCAATGGATGCCAAAACGATAGAGACATGGCCATGGAGCCTATGCTGCGAGATTGTGAAAGGACTAAAATAAGTGTAGGATTTTTGAGGACCAGAAGTCAGCTTTTATTAGGTTTGACATTGATTTAACTTATGGAACAATGCAAATTATGGTCGGGTTGTTGTTGGACTTTTTCCGCTTTTGACTAAGGGACGGGTGTTTTTATTTTCTGGGACTCTTTAGAACAAGCGGCACGGTGGCGGACTGGTTAGCAAGTCCGCATCACAGTACAGAAGTGCAAGGTTCTCCCTGTGCCTGCTAGGGTTTTCGCCGGTTTCCTCCCACTTTCCAAAAACATTCATGATAGGTTGATTGGTCACTGGTCCAAGGTCTGAGTGTGAGAGCGGATGGTTGCTTGTCTCTGTGTGCCCTGCGATTGACTGGCAACCAGTTCAGGGTGTACCCTGTCGACTGCCCGAAGACAGCTGGGATAGGCTCCAGCACTCCCGGGGACCCTTGTGAGGACAAGAAGCAGTACAGAGGATTGATTGATTTATTAAAATTAAAATTAAATTCATGTATTTATCTATGCTAAATTTAACAAGGCTGGACGTTATATTTTGTGAATTTACATGTACCCCCAACTGTGACTTAATAACCCTTAAGGGACAAGATAACATTTTATAATATTCCAGACAGCTAAGATTGTCATCTATGAACTATTTGACAAGGCAGGTCCAGCATCGTCAGCCACATCCAACAGTCAACACAGTTACTTTTTTTTTAATAAACAAAATCAACATTATTAATTAATGTTATTTTATTAATTCTGTATGCTGTGAAAGATCTTTATTCAAAGTATATTTGAAGTTATTTCTACCTTATTGCTTGATTTTTGTAGATTCAAGTTGGAGTTGTCAAAATTACAGATTCTTTTGAAGGCAGCATATTCAAACTGTGAGAAAAGGAGCGAATGCAAGCTACGCGGTCTTTGAGGTGCGGCAGAAGAGCTGAAAGCACGGTGAGTCCCGAACGATAATTGAATTAATTAATTAATCTTGGGTAAATGTCTGGCTCTCATTTTTTAGACTTACTTTACAATGTGTTTTGTAATTTTTCAAGGTTGCCTGTGTTGGAAAACTGCTTGGTGCGTTAGCTAAAACACAGTATGCTAAAATGATAAGTGACGAGAACACAGAGGGTATATCAACAACGTACGTACTCGAATTATTTTGGGGAAAACTTAAGTACATTATAATCACCCTTTTAATAATACTGATAAGCGTTGTGTGTTTTATTTATTTTTATGAGGACCTTTACAACGAGCTACATATTGTTAGCATTGGGCCTACGACGCTAAACACAGTGTCCCTCGATCTCTCTCCAAAATTCTCCAAAAGACTTAAGCTTTCACTCAAATTAATACAATCTACTCCACTAGCTCATTTAAGGCTTTTTTGTGATGTGTTTGATTTGGGTAAGTAAAGCAAAACATATTAACTGTTGAATGTTGCCTGTTATTTAAATAATAGAAATTCAAGATGAAAGTTGAACAGATATTGAAATGCTAGATTGGCTCATTCAGAATCATGCCACAATGTGCTTTGTATGTTTTGTGTGTGGGTTTATCAAGCTCTAATTCAATGCAGTGTCCAAAACGAGCGCGCATAATTGTTGGATGAATGTTGGTTAATAGAGTCAGATAATAGTTAAAATTCCAACAGTTGAACAGATGTTGAAATGCTAGATTGGCTCATTCAGAATCATGCCACAATGTGCTTTGTATGTTTTGTGTGTAGGCTTATCAAGCTCTAATTCAATGCAGTGTTGAGCTGCATTTGAGAGGAACTACGTAAGTAACTAATGTGGAAAAATTGTGACTTCTTTGTGTACTTTTATTTTGAATATTCAAATTTTGTGGGTAAAGGTTAGAGAAAATAAGTTTAAAATGAGAGCTGTACAGGTATTTAAGTTTTTGGTTTGTAAAATACCCGAATGTGGGTTTCAGCAGGTGAGGCAATGATTGGACAGAGCAAAAGCTATGCTCCAAAATAGAAGTGATTACACCTTCACTAGACTAACCTGCAGCTAATTACATAATTATAAAATTAACACTTTAACCTGGCTTCCCCATCACAGATGTATTCTTTTAAATGCAAAGCTTTTTGTTCTAGCTTTTGTTGTTAAATGACATTCATGCCCAAGTGTCTATGCATCCATTGCAGGGATGTTTTCTCAAGTGACGAGTCTGAAGCCTGTGATGACGAAGTACCATCTACACCTCCCCATGGATTGTCACAGAGAAAAAGCTTCCTAACCAAGAGAGGCGCTGCAGAAGGTCCTTGAGTACGTCCAACGTGTTGAGTCTGTGAGTCTACTGCAGGATCTAATGCAGGTATGAAAATGATGAAATTTTAATGTATTATCTTCAAAATTATAAATAATTATTTAATTTCTTGAAATATAAAATTAGGTACCCTAAACCCAAGTAGGAACCCCAGTCCCAGTACATTCCTGATTCTGGAGCTACAGAGATCAAACCATCCTACTGTATCACTAAATAGCCCCACCTCTAAAACCCTGATTCGGAAGGCCGAGTTGAAAGACTTTAGAGTTCAAGATGGTCAACTGCAACTATGATAAGCCGAATGTGTTCACCCCAAGTCGGAAACTGAGAAAAAGACTCAATTTTCACATGATTTCAGTCCCTTCTATATTTAAAAGAATGTATTGGGGCTCTAAAAATGTGAAATATTTTTACAAGTATTTCTTTTACTACTCATAGGCAGTTTCATAATAATAGTACAATTTGGCATCGTGTATTGTTTTTTGGTTCCATTCAAAATGCACAAGACGTATAGACATATTTTGTTTGTGGATCGCTGCAGCATCACACGAGTGCACAGAGACAAACGTGGCAGCAACTTAAAACAATTAAAATATCGAATCGAAATCGAGAACTGAAAATCAAAAATCGAATCGGGGCTTGAGTGAATCGTTACCTCCCTAATCATAATCATTTTGGTAGAATGTTGGGCTCTTGCCCTTTGAGTGTATATGGCGTTACCGAAGCTGTTCACTTAATCGACAATTCCTTTCCTGTGACGTTTATCATACCCAGTTTAACTGCCAAAATATTTTTAAGTGTGTGATGATTATCTGGATCGAGTGACACCCATGTTATAATGGTTGCAGGTATTGGTGGATTGGACGATAGTGTCAGAACAATGATGGCGTTCATCATGACAAATCCTCTGTCTCTGAAGTACAATCTCTTTGGACATCGTAGCAAGAACAAGCGCCGAGACCTGCCTTTTTCGGATGTTCTATACGGTAATATATTTTTTTTTTTTTTTTTTTTTAAGGGATTGTGGTGTGAAGACATTTCAGCATGTCCCATAAGGTTTCACAATCATTAAATAGCTTTACTAAGTTGGCTTCTTGTCTTTTTTGTTTTAGGAGCACTGAAAAGGAATGGAGCCACAAAGGACATCAACGAGAAGGACACAGGCAACCCTGTCCAAGTGGTTCATGGGAGCTTGTGATCAAGGTGGGAATAGGGCAGTTCGAGCTCGGAGATCTCAAGGCAACTGTCAGGTTTAAAACGTCCTGACGCCATTTTTAGACTGAAGGTGGCATAAATCCAGACCAAACCAGTTAGAGTTTTGTTTTTGACCATTCGCGAATGGGAGAGGAAGTCAGGAGGTGAAGCAGGCGTCTTGCCAGTTCAATCTCGCGCACTCTCTCTCACTCTCTACCACCCGTTCGGTCTTTTATCAGCAACCTAAGCAGACAATGGAGGTCTGTCTGAAATTCTAGCAGGCAGGCAGGAAGCAATCAACCACAGTAGTCAGTCAGGAATTCGAAACTAAAGTGTGTGCGTGTGTTCCAGTTGTGCGCGTGTGTGCTAAAGCAATAATGTGAGTGTCTGTGTGTGTGTGCGCAATTATAACTGATACAAATAGTGTATAAAAACATGATTAGAAATACACAAACTATTTACATATCCTCATCCCATCTCACATTCCCCCGTTTGTGGGTTTAAATCATGTCCTTACGGCTTTAAGACAGATCATCATAATGAAATCATACAACAGTGTGGTCATCCGTGGAGGGGCGAAAACCCTCAGTAGGGACAAAATTCCCCTCCTCCCTTCCGGCGTGGAACGAGATTCTCATGGTATGTTGGTCACTTGGGAATAAAACATAAAAAAACTTCAATATACCTAGTGAAAAATAACAAAACTGTCTCCACGCAGAGCTTGTCTCCACGCAGAGCTTGTCTCTGCGGCGACTTGATGGAGGCCCTTGCCTCGTTGTAGGAGGGGACAGCCGTCTTTACCTCCCGGATCTTCGTGTGTGGTGTATGTGTGTGCATGTGTGGGGGCAGGGGCAAAAGGGTCCATGTGTTATTTAGGTTTCAGTGTCCAGTTCGAGTTTGTCATTGTCCAGTTCGAATTCGTCATTCTCAACATCAATCAGGTTGTAATGGTACATTTGGGCAACAAACATGCAGTTAATAATCATCTTTGTCATAAGAATAATGCAACATGAACAGACTACACATAACAAAAATGAAAACCATAATTATCCCGATATATTGTCTTTCAAATTCTTCGTAGTGGTCATAACATCAATAATTGTTTCATTTTATTAAAAATGTAAATGCAGTAATGTTCTCCAATCAAGGCTAAAATTCTTTATGTACGTCATTAATTTCCAAACAATATCTAATCTTTTTGTTCTGTGGCTTCAACATTCGTATCTGTGGCTGGTTGTGCGGTTCCGATGTGCGTGTGGTCCGATATTGTGACTCAGGTGGGCTCCTGTTCGAGGGATTCGCGTTGCTCGGCCTTTAGCTGGAAACCGGAGAAGCTTGTACTGCAACTGGTGGATCCAGCTGCCACGCCCCGCGACCTTTGCTGCCGTCGGGGTCACTGCAATCATCTGGCGAGGGCCATCTCAGCATTCACTTGTCCCAACGAAGTCGTTTCAGCACCTTGAAGAAGAGTTGGTCTCCCACACGGACGTGATTTCTCTGTGGATCAGAACACACTGGCCAGTAATTGCGTCTTTTTTTTTTTTTTTTTTTTTTTGTGGGCAAAACATGTTTCCCATGTGGACTGGGACTGATGTGCCAGTCGCTGGTGGTTCTGATGAACCTGAGAGTCGATAGGGGATAGTGTCCTAACTTCGGCTGGCACTATCCTCATTGCTGTGATTGAAACACAGTCTGGTCATTGTCTCCTTTTTTTCCCTCATATTCTTGATAAGTCTGCCCTTAACAGTCCCATTAGTGCGTTCCACAAGTCCTGCAGACTGTATGCACAATGACGCTTTGAGTCAATTTTGCAACAACTGTCCCACTTGTTACAACATCATTCACAAAATGCATAATTTTCACTTCAAATCACTTCTTGAAATTCCAAATGTCAGGATAATTTGTGTTAGGTTGAAGATGTATTTTATCCCATATTTTACTCTATTAGTATTGCAAAAGAATTGTTCCACAGCGTGACCCATGTTTGACCATATGGATGAGAAGACTTCACAGAGAAGCGGATGCCTGAAGACTGGATCAACGTCTGCAACATCAAAGGAGGTGTGCTGAGACACACCTCTGAAACAAAAGGACTGAGACTTTAGTACCAGAGCACTAAAAGGGCATATCTGCCTTTTCAATCAGTGGATGACTGCCATTGATGTCTGTCTTTCCTCTTGTGTCTGAGATGTTTACATGTTCCTGCTGGTGCTCCCCCCTTCATCTCTTAGTGCAAATACATTGTATTGTTAGGGACTTCCCTAATAAAATAGAGGGCTCGGCGGAGTGTGCTCCAGAACGAATTTGGAGATGTAACTGAGCACACCTCTGTTCGTTCTCCTCGCGAGTAAAAGATCAACTCTTGTCTTCCTTCCATTCATTTAGCCTATGTTCAGTGAATGCTTAGGTGATTGAACCTGACAATTTGATTACACAACACTTTTTCCAACTGTTTTAGCATCAACATATGTTGTCGGAAACAACTTAATCCATTTTGAAAACATATGAATTACAACCAAACAATATTGCATCTCAAACAAATAACACTGTCTAAAAAAAAGTTTTTTGTTGAAAAGTCTGTATGTGGGAACAATTTCATATCATACTACCCCTCTCTTGACTCATGGTTATGCTCGTGTGTCACTCTTATTACTTTTCCAATCAATGAATTAGGCAGCCAGGATTTGCCATCTGCCAATTTGCTGATCCTGTCCTCAGCAATGTTTGCACCTTTGTTCTCCCAATTTGTGCGTTCAATTACTGGTACCTTTTTCCCTGGCGTGGGATCAAATTGTCAAGTTGATTTTCTGCGTGTGTGTGCGTGTGGGGGTGTGTTCATTTTCCCTTTTAGCTGCGCTGTGTCGATATAAAGGCGAGGCAGTTTCCAATTGTAATTGTGTCATTTTCTGTTAAGTGAATTTTGCGTTCACAAATAACTATTTTAGACGTGCTTTATGCACAACTTTTCTTTTCCTGTTGTGGTTTTTAAAGCCCAATGTCGACAGAACGCATGAACATTTATCTTGACTGTCAGTCCACATTGTAACCATACAACTCATACAAGATGGGAAACCCCAAATTTTAATTAGCTCACACCCGCCTACGCTCTTCCTGCTTATCCTAACAATCTCTTATCCGTTGGTATCACAATGTTAGTACTCCCATCGCATAAAAGTCAGTTTGATTTCAGGCTGCGACCTTGGTTCTCAAACACTTTTACTTCTTATCAGTCTGGAATGCGCACCTGGTCTGTGTTACAAGTCTGAGTTCCTCCAGTCGGGAGGAAGGTCAAGTCGCGGTTTGGTGATAATTTGGACGGCTCCACAGTCGTGTGGCGCCTCCTAGATGATGCGGGGAAAAAATGACGCTGGGCTGAAATGCACCGCAACTTATCAGTATAATGTGTCCCTGTGACAATTAGGCCGGCGTGCAATGTGAATGTGGTGGGAAAAGAATGTAATTTTTTGATTCCTTAAAGCAGCAGTGAAAGCTCTTAATCACACTCTAAGTGGTTCTCTGCCACGAAATCCAAATTGTTGTGACTAAATATGCAAATGAATTCATTTTGCCCTGGTTCCTGCAGTAACCCAGGCTAATGAAGTCATTTTTTGCAGTCACTGTTTTGCTCAAATGGCTTATAATAATTTGGTAGTGCGTTAAGATGCTTTGTCGATACAATCTTGTAGTGTATCTTCACAAGTTCCAACATACACAACCCATTCCATGGCCATGACGATACTGTTTTAAAGATTACCAAGGCTTGTTGGACCTTTCTCTGCCACATAAATTACAGCCCTGAGAGGCACTGGGCCTCAACTTTATCTATGAAGGGTCAGGGATTTAATGGGGGTCACCGAGGCGTCCCAAGGAAAGTTTTTACAGAAAAGTGGTCTGGCAATATCTTTTCTCTTTCTTATCACTGACAATGCGCCCCTTTAAAGTTTTGACGTTTGTTTGAATTCGCCCGTGCTTATTAATTCTATTGAAGTCCAATTTTGTCAGTGTATCACGGCCTAATGAGTAAAACGCATGTTGATGTAGAACTCCTTCTACACACACTTTTATGTTTGACTTTTTACGTCACGTGATCCTCCATTGCTACCACAACTCGTCCTGAAAAGTTAATGTTTTGTAACAAGACTTACTGCTTCCTCCTTTCTTTCTTTTCTTTTTCCTTCCTTCTGCCCAACACGTTCATGCTTTCTGTGCATAATTTAGAATTTTCTTTTCCATTTTACAAGTTGGCCAATTTAAATTAGGTTGTTTTATTTGAAAAGCCTGTAATTCTCTTTTTTTTCCCCTTTTCACCTAATCACAAATTTCTTATCACAAAAATGAACATGTTAATTCTATTTTATTTCCTATTTTTCCAATCTTGTGACTCATTTCACTTCAACCAGTTCTACCTTAAAGTGGACAAGTACACATCAATGTTTTTTGTAGTTTCTATTTTCTTCTCTGCTTTAATGAAAATTATAGCCCTTCTAGCCAAATTTTTCCTGTGTCATTTCTATCTCTGCATTTCATTCCATTTCTGGCCTACCTTAATACTAAAACAAAAATGCTCTTTCAAAAATTAAAACTATCTAAAACTAGTGATGGCAAAATGAAGCCCCATAAAGCAGCCAAGCCCTGCAGGGAAATACTTCACACACGAATGGGCTTCGAGATGCTTCATTTTTCTTGACTACGCCATCCCATGGACAGAAAAATGTATAACATGCTTGGTGCATGCAATAAAATGGTGAGCTGTAAATCATGCTCTGCCCACCAAACAATATGTATTTGAAGAGTGATTTTAATTGTTCTGTTTTACTTTGTCTTCTAACTTCTCCAATATTCAGACAGCTCCGCCGAGACCAACGTTTCACCCCCACACTGATATAAAATGGACCCAACCGTTTGGGTCTCTTTCCAAATTTGGTACCAAAGCCTCCCCCACAGTGCGGCAGCTATCTTGAATTGGCCCGTTCCCAGAAAGTTTTACTTCATTCAGTGTCATTCAGTATTATTCAAAATCTTTCAGTGTCATTCCAAATCATTCAATGTCATTCACAATCTTTCCACATCCTTCCACCTTCCATCGTTCAGTGTCATTCCACATTCTCTTTCATATATAACATAACATAACAATAACATAATCCTGGGTCAGCAGACACCTAATTAATGTGTTAATACATGATACATTTTTCTATAAGCAACCCTTATGATTGTAACGTATTTTTAATTCTTTCTAGGCGGGAACTGTCCGAACAAAAAATTCATGCAATTTGTAATTAGACACTTTGTCATACAAAAAGTCACTCAGGGCAAGAGAAAAAAAATTGTCACTTGCCCAAGTTGGGCAAGTAATTTGGCCACTCGGGCAAGGCAAATTTTAGTGGCACTTGCCCTATGGGCAAGCAGTTTTTAAAGTTAACTTCGAACCCTGTGATGGTGTCTTGTGACCTGTCTTTATCAGCTGATGTTCCATGAAGGCGTGCCTTACCTGTCACAAGAATGAAGGCAAGTCACGCCCCCCGCTGTCCATTCACTCCGCCAAGACGCTGCTCCAGGTGGTAGAGAGGATGAAGGCTCCCTTGTCTCTGTTCATGGTTTTTATGCCTCGCTTGCAGATCTCAATGGCCTCTCTGATCCAGCGCTGTAGTTTGTTCTCTTCTGTGCGGATGACCCTGCCCTTCTCCCGGTCCATGATGTGGTTTTCCCTTTTGCAGTGGTCAGTGATTGCTGATTTGTAATGTTCATGTTGTGCTTGTTCTTTTACTGCTCTGATTTTTTAATTTTTTTGACAGGTAAGTCACACCCTCATGGAACATCAGCTGATAAAGACTGGTCTCAAGACACCATCATGCGACACTCTGAAGAAGGCGAAAGATTCGCCGAAACATGTCAGGTAAAAAATTAACCTAAAACATAAATGTCTGCTTTTAATGAATCAGTCAAATATCAATAATAAGAAGACAAAATGAACCTAATACAAATAAATGAATGCTTAATAACTCCCCTGCACATGCTCCTAAAAATCCAAACCTTCACCTGTAAATAAAACGTCCCGACCTGAAGACATCTTAATGTTATTATTTTGTTTTACACACAGCGCCGCCAAGTGGAATCAAAAATTTGTTTTTATTTTAATTTTCACGTACTGCACGGTGCCCTTCTGACGAATCCGACTGAAAATTAGTCAGAAAAGACTCAAGACAATGATCTTACTCTCTGCCGAATTTTGTGACGTTTTGGCAAAAGGCGTGGCTATTACGGTGCTGAAAAGTCCGATTGTACTTTGTGACAACAAAAGCTCCGGCAACATGACTCAGATGATCCTATCTTCTCGAAGTTGTACACATTTGAGGATACTTCAGCCCTGAAGACTTCTACCAACTTATTTTTCATCGTAGTAGTAGCGCCACCAACTGGTAAAAGCTAATACAAGTTATTTTCTTGGATGTTTTTCTCCGTGCAACTCAACAAGGTCGCCCTCATATATGCTCGGATTACTGTTTCGGCCATGAGGATGTCACAATACGAAATTCGTCCTTTTTCGTGAAAGGTTGTGGGAGTGGCATTGCACTGTTCGGCAATAAAACAACGCTGATTATGAGGTTGTAAATATGAACGACAACTCGTGAAACTTTACACACACATCAGGCCGAGCAAATTTATAAATATATATATATATATATATATATATATATATATATATATATATATATATATATATATATATATATACGGGGAGAGAGAGAGTGAAATTCATGTTACAACAAAAAAAAACAAATTATTATTAAAACATATTATTTTTTAATTCCCCAGCCATTCTTTTTGTATTTATTTAATTACTCCGACTTTTACCTAATGGTACGCCGTCCGGTGTGCCCTGTGAAATGAAAGGTGGCATTCTTTATTTATTTATTCATTTATTCATTCATAACTGACAGCCTCGCGCTCCGCTCGTGCCCGGGCGGAAGAGGTGCTCCAATTCGGCTTAACTGTGACACACGCCCGCCCTCCTCCCCCGGAACTTCCATTCGGTTAAACTTAGGGGCCGCTTGGCACCGCCCATGCCCGGGGAAGGTGCTCCTCTTCGGCTTACTGTGACGCGAGCATGCCCTCCTCCTCCGGAGCTTCCATTCGGTTAAACTTAGGGGCCGCTTGAAACCGCCCGTGCCCGGGGAAGGTGCTCCTCTTCGGCTTACTGTGACGCGAGCATCCCCTCCTCCTCCGGAGCTTCCATTCGGTTAAACTTAGGGGCCGCTTGGAACCGCCCGTGCCCGTGGAAGGTGCTCCTCTTCGGCTTACTGTGACGCGAGCATGCCCTCCTCCTCCGGAGCTTCCATTCGGTTAAACTTAGGGGCCGCTTGGCACCGCCCGTGCCCGGGGAAGGTGTTCCTCTACGGCTTAACTGCCACGCACGCCGGCCGGAGCTCTGGTACGGTTCAAACCGCGCGAAACGTCGCCACCGATCGTGTCCGGGGGAACGTGCTCTTCTTCGTCCACTCTCCTCTTCGCCCACGCTCTTCTTCGGCGCACGCCGGCCGTCTAACTGCTCCAGCGCCCCGTCGTGCCGCTCGGCGAAACTACAATGCCCCCGAATATTTTTTAGACCCGCGAAGCACTGAACCCGCGAAAGGTGAACCGCGAAGTAGCGAGGGTTCACTGTATGTATAAGACCAAGACCTACAAAAAAGTCTCTTGGAGCAATGAGCTAGGTTTTACAGGAAGTCGGCCATTTTTAATTTACTTAAAAGGGGGCGGGTCACCACAATGGACTTTGTGTAGAAATTATTATTGGGGCCCGAGCAGCGACGGCGGCGAGGTCCCTATTGTTTTTGAAGAAATTATTATTAGGGCCCGAGCAGCGACCGCTACGAGGTCCCCATTGTTTTTGTGGAAATTATTATTATTTTTATTATTATTATTAGGGCCCGAGCAGTGACCGCTGCGAGGTCCCTATTGTTTTTCTAGAAATTGTTATTAGGGCCCGAGCTGCGACGGCTGCGAGGTCCCTATTGTTTTTGTAGAAAATATTATTACTTTTATTATTAATAATATTATTATTATTATTATTAGGGCCTGAGCAGCGACCGCTGCGAAGTCCCTATTGTTTTTGTAGAAATTATTATTATTATTATTTTTCCGATTGTTCGATCGCATTTTTGACCCCCGAAACATGCACAAAAACTCACCAAACTTGGCAGTCTCATCGGGCATGGCGAAAAATTTGATATTTTTTAACGTCTAATATGAACAGGAAGTGAGTTATGAATTTTTGAAAGTCCGACTTTTGCCCTTTTTTGCATGTTTACAGGGGTCATTCTTTTGCACCTTGATCCTAAAGGCTTCATCTGATTGCCTTAAAGTTCTGTCTGGAGCATCTGAAGACCTGGCACAAACACTGGGGCTAAAATTTTTTGTTTCCGAAATACTATATGACGGGGGCGGGGCATCAAAGTTTTCACTTAAGATTTCCTTCGCCGCAATGGACAAAATGCTTAATAACTCTCCTGCACATGCTGCTAAAAATCCAAAACTTCTTATTCCATTCTTATTTATTCATCTAATTTATATATTTGTCTGTATTACAGTTGTATTGCACTGGAGAGGGGAGCCCTCTAATCTCGTTGCACACTTGTGTACAATGACAATAAAGGGATTTCTATTTCTATTCTATTCATGTACATAAAGAGTCTGTACCTGAAGACATCTATATGTTTATATTCAGTTATACACCTTGCGCCAATCAATATCATTTTTTACATTTTGACGTACTGCACGGTGCCCTTTTAACGAATCTGATTGAAAATTGGCTAGAAAAGACTCAAGACATTGATCTTACTCTATCCCTATTTTTGTGACTTTCCTTCGAAGGGCGTGGCTATTACGGTGCCGCAGAGTCTGATTATTCTCCGTGGCAACAAAAGTTCCTGCAAAATGATTCAGATGATCCATCTTCTCGAAATTTTTCACATTTGAGGATATTCAGGCCCTGAAGACGGCTGCCAACTTATTTTTGATCGCAGTGGTAGCGCCACCAACTGGTTAAAACAAATACAAATTATTTTCGTTGATTTTTTTCTCCGGGCAGGTTAACAAAATCTACCTTACATTTGCTCGGATGAGTGTTTAGGCCTTGAGGATGTCACAATACGAAAGTCTTTTGCCTTCTTCAGAGTGTCACATGATGGTGTCTTGTGGCCCGTCTTTATCAGCTGATGTTCCATGAGGGCGTGACTTACCTGTCACAAGAACGAAGGCAAGTCACGCCCCCGCTGTCCGTTCACTCCGCCAAAATGCTGCTCCAGGTGGTAGAGAGGATGAAGGCTCCCTTGTCTCTGTTCATGGTTTTTATGCCTCGCTTGCAGATCTCAATGGCCTCTCTGATCCAGCGCTGTTGTTTGTTCTCTTCGGTGCGGATGACCCTGCCCTTCTCCCGGTCCATGATGTGGTTTTCCCTTTTGCAGTGGTCAGTGATTGCTGATTTGTAATGTTCATGTTGTGCTTGTTCTTTTACTGCTCTGATTTTTCATTTTTTTGACAGGTAAGTCACACCCTCATGGAACATCAGCTGATAAAGACGGGTCTCAAGACACCATCATGCGACACTCTGAAGAAGGCGAAAGACTCGCCGAAACATGTCAGGTAAAAAATTAACCTAAAACATAATTGTCTGCTTTTAATGAATCAGTCAAATATCAATAATAAGAAGACAAAATGAACCTAATACAAATAAATGAATGCTTAATAACTCCCCTGCACATGCTCCTAAAAATCCAAACCTTCACCTGTAAATAAAACGTCCCGACCTGAAGACATCTTAATGCTATTATTTTGTTATACACACAGTGCCGCCAAGTGGAATCAAAAATTTGTTTTTATTTTAATTTTCACGTACTGCACGGTGCCCTTTTGACGAATCCGACTGAAAATTAGTCAGAAAAGACTCAAGACAATGATCTTACTCTCTGCCGAATTTTGTGACGTTTTGGCAAAAGGCGTGGCTATTAAGGTGCTGAAAAGTCCGATTGTACTTTGTGGCAACAAAAGCTCCGGCAACATGACTCAGATGATCCTATCTTCTCGAAGTTGTACACATTTGAGGATACTTCAGCCCTGAAGACATCTACCAACTTATTTTACATCGTAGTAGTAGCGCCACCAACTGGTAAAAGCTAATACAAGTTATTTTCTTGGATGTTTTTCTCCGTGCAACTCAACAAGGTCGCCCTCATATATGCTCGGATGACTGTTTCGGCCATGAGGATGTCACAATACGAAATTCGTGATTTTTCGTGAAAAGTTGTGGGAGTGGCATTGCACTGTTCGGCAATAAAACAAAGCTGATTATGAGGTTCTAAATATGAACGACAACTCGTAAAACTTTACACACACATCAGGCCGAGCAAATTTATCAATATTTTATAAGTTAGTTGTGCAGCTTTTTTGAAATGGCTCGCCATGGCCCTCGAGAAATGTTAAAAAAAAGCAGCTCTGGTTGAGTGTTTCACCTCGCTTTTTGTAAATTTTATGGAGTACAGTGAACCCTCGGTTATCGCGGTTAATGGGGACCGAGACCACCCGCGAAAACTGAAAATCCGCGAAGTAGCGGCGCACCTTCAAAAATGCTTAAAAAAAATATACAATATATATAATAAATATATAAATATATATATATATATATATATATATATATATAAATATATATACGGGGAGAGAGAGAGTGAAATTCATGTTATAACAAAAAAACCAAATTATTATTAAAACGTATTATTTTTTTATTCCCCAGCCATTCTTTTTGTATTTATTTAATTACTCCGACTTTTACCTGCTGGTACGCCGTCCGGTGTGCCCTGTGAAATGAAAGGTGGCATTCTTTATTTATTTATTCATTTATTCATTCATAACTGACAGCCTCGCGCTCCGCTCGTGCCCGGGCAGAAGAGGTGCACCAATTTGGCTTAACTGTGACACACGCCCGTCCTCCTCCCCCGGAGCTTCCATTCGGTTAAACTTAGGGGCCGCTTGGCACCGCCCGTGCCCGGGGAAGGTGCTCCTCTTCGGCTTACTGTGACGCGAGCATGCCCTCCTCCTCCGGAGCTTCCATTCGGTTAAACTTAGGGGCCGCTTGGAACCGCCCGTGCCCGGGGAAGGTGCTCCTCTTCGGCTTACTGTGACGCGAGCATGCCCTCCTCCTCCGGAGCTTCCATTCGGTTAAACTTAGGGGCCGCTTGGAACCGCCCGTGCCCGGGGAAGGTGCTCCTCTTCGGCTTACTGTGACGCGAGCATGCCCTCCTCCTCCGGAGCTTCCATTCGGTTAAACTTAGGGGCCGCTTGGCACCGCCCGTGCCCGGGGAAGGTGCTCCTCTACGGCTTAACTGCCACGCACGCTGGCCGGAGCTCTGGTACGGTCCGAACCGCGCGAAACGTCGCCACCGATCGTGTCCGGGGGAACGTGCTCTTCTTCGTCCACTCTCCTCTTCGCCCACGCTCTTCTTCGGCGCACGCCGGCCGTCTAACCGCTCCAGCGCCCCGTCGTGCCGCTCGGCGAAACTACAATGCCCCCGAATATTTTTTAGACCCGCGAAGCACTGAACCCGCGAAAGGTGAACCGCGAAGTAGCGAGGGTTCACTGTATGTATAAGACCAAGACCTACAAAAAAGTCTCTTGGAGCAATGAGCTAGGTTTTACAGGAAGTCGGCCATTTTGAATTTACTTAAAAGGGGGCGGGTCACCACAATGGACTTTGTGTAGAAATTATTATTGGGGCCCGAGCAGCGACCGCGGCGAGGTCCCTATTGTTTTTGTAGAAAATATTATTACTTTTATTATAATTATTATTATTATTATTAGGGCCTGAGCAGCGACCGCTGCGAAGTCCCTATTGTTTTTGTAGAAATTATTATTATTATTATTTTTCCGATTGTTCGATCGCATTTTTGACCCCCGAAACATGCACAAAAACTCACCAAAGTTGGCAGTCTCATCGGGCATGGCGAAAAATTTGATATTTTAATGTCTAATATGAACAAGAAGTGAGTTATGAATTTTTGAAAGTCCGACTTTTGCCCTTTTTTGCATGTTTACAGGGGTCATTCTTTTGCACCCTGATCCTAAAGGCTTCATCTGATTGCCTTAAAATTCTGTCTGTAGCTTCTGAAGACCTGGGACAAACACTGGGGCTAATATTTTTTGTTTCCGAAATACTATATGACGGGGGCGGGGCATCAAAGTTTTCACTTAAGATTTCCTTCGCCGCAATGGACAAAATGCTTAATAACTCTCCTGCACATGCTGCTAAAAATCCAAAACTTCACATGTACATAAAGAGTCTGTACCTGAAGACATCTATATGTTTATATTCAGTTATACACCTTGCGCCAATCAATATCATTTTTTACATTTTGACGTACTGCACGGTGCCCTTTTAACGAATCTGATTGAAAATTGGCTAGAAAAGACTCAAGACATTGATCTTACTCTATCCCTATTTTTGTGACTTTCCTTCGAAGGGCGTGGCTATTACGGTGCCGCAGAGTCTGATTATTCTCCGTGGCAACAAAAGTTCCTGCAAAATGATTCAGATGATCCATCTTCTCGAAATTTTTCACATTTGAGGATATTCAGGCCCTGAAGACGGCTGCCAACTTATTTTTGATCGCAGTGGTAGCGCCACCAACTGGTTAAAACAAATACAAATTATTTTCGTTGATTTTTTTCTCCGGGCAGGTTAACAAAATCTACCTTACATTTGCTCGGATGAGTGTTTAGGCCTTGAGGATGTCACAATACGAAAGTCTTTCGCCTTCTTCAGAGTGTCACATGATGGTGTCTTGTGGCCCGTCTTTATCAGCTGATGTTCCATGAGGGCGTGACTTACCTGTCACAAGAATGAAGGCAAGTCACGCCCCCCGCTGTCCGTTCACTCCGCCAAAATGCTGCTCCAGGTGGTAGAGAGGATGAAGGCTCCCTTGTCTCTGTTCATGGTTTTTATGCCTCGCTTGCAGATCTCAATGGCCTCTCTGATCCAGCGCTGTTGTTTATTCTCTTCGGTGCGGATGACCCTGCCCTTCTCCCGGTCCATGATGTGGTTTTCCCTTTTGCAGCGGTCAGTGATTGCTGATTTGTAATGTTCATGTTGTGCTTGTTCTTTTACTGCTCTGATTTTTTAATTTTTTTGACAGGTAAGTCACACCCTCATGGAACATCAGCTGATAAAGACGGGTCTCAAGACACCATCATGCGACACTCTGAAGAAGGCAAAAGACTCGCCGAAACATGTCAGGTAAAAAATTAACCTAAAACATAATTGTCTGCTTTTAATGAATCAGTCAAATATCAATAATAAGAAGACAAAATGAACCTAATACAAATAAATGAATGCTTAATAACTCCCCTGCACATGCTCCTAAAAATCCAAACCTTCACCTGTAAATAAAACGTCCCGACCTGAAGACATCTTAATGTTATTATTTTGTTATACACACAGTGCCGCCAAGTGGAATCAAAAAATTTTTTTTATTTTAATTTTCACGCACTGCACGGTGCCCTTTTGACGAATCCGACTGAAAATTAGTCAGAAAAGACTCTAGACAATGATCTTACTCTCTGCCGAATTTTGTGACGTTTTGGCAAAAGGCGTGGCTATTACGGTGCTGAAAAGTCCGATTGTACTCTGTGGCAACAAAAGCTCCAGCAACATGAGTCAGATGATCCTATCTTCTCGAAGTTGCACACATTTGAGGATACTTAAGCCCTGAAGACATCTACCAACTTATTTTTCATCGTAGTAGTAGCGCCACCAACTGCTAATAGCTAATACAAGTTATTTTCTTGGATGTTTTTCTCCGTGCAACTCAACAAGGTCGCCCTCATATATGCTCGGATGACTGTTTCGGGCCATGAGGACGTCATAATACGAAATTTGTCCTTTTTCATGAAAAGTTGTGGGAGTGGCATTGCACTGTTCGGCAATAAAACAACGCTGATTATGAGGTTCTAAATATGAACAACAACACGTGAAACTTTACACACACATCAGGCCGAGCAAATTTATCAATATTTTATACGTTAGTTGTGCAGCTTTTTTGAAATGGCTCACCATGGCCCTCGAGAAATGTTCAAAAAAGCAGCCCTGGTTGAGTGTTTCACCTCGCTTTTTGTAAATTTTATGGAGTACAGTGAACCCTCGGTTATCGCGGTTAATGGGGACCGAGACCATCCGCGAAAACTGAAAATCCGCGAAGTAGCGGCGCACCTTCAAAAATGCTTTAAAAAAATATACAATATATATAATAAATATATAAATATATATATATATATATATATATATATATATATATATATATATACGGGGGGAGAGAGAGAGAGAGAGAGTGAAATTCATGTTATAACAAAAAAAACAAATTATTATTAAAACTTATTATTTTTTTATTCCCCAACCATTCTTTTTGTATTTATTTAATTACTCCGACTTTTACCTGCTGGTACGCCGTCCGGTGTGCCCTGTGAAATGAAAGGTGGCATTCTTTATTTATTTATTACATTTATTCATTCATAACTGACAGCCTCGCGCTCCGCTCGTGCCCGGGCAGAAGAGGTGCTCCAATTCGGCTTAACTGTGACACACGCCCGCCCTCCTCCCCCGGAGCTTCCATTCGGTTAAACTTAGGGGCCGCTTGGCACCGCCCGTGCCCGGGGAAGGTGCTCCTCTTCGGCTTACTGTGACGCGAGCATGCCCTCCTCCTCCGGAGCTTCCATTCGGTTAAACTTAGGGGCCGCCTGGAACCGCCCGTGCCCGGGGAAGGTGCTCCTCTTCGACTTACTGTGACGCGAGCATGCCCTCCTCCTCCGGAGCTTCCATTCGGTTAAACTCAGGGGCCGCTTGGAACCGCCCGTGCCCGGGGAAGGTGCTCCTCTACGGCTTAACTGCCACGCACGCCGGCCGGAGCTCTGGTACGGTCCGAACCGCGCGAAACGTCGCCACCGATCGTGTCCGGGGGAACGTGCTCTTCTTTGTCCACTCTCCTCTTCGCCCACGCTCTTCTTCGGCGCCCGCCGGCCGTCTAACCGCTCCAGCGCCCCGTCGTGCCGCTCGGCGAAACTACAATGCCCCCGAATATTTTTTAGACCCGCGAAGCACTGAACCCGCGAAAGGTGAACCTCGAAGTAGCGAGGGTTCACTGTATGTATAAGACCAAGACCTACAAAAAAGTCTCTTGGAGCAATGAGCTAGGTTTTACAGGAAGTCGGCCATTTTGAATTTACTTAAAAGGGGGCGGGTCTCCACAATGGACTTTGTGTAGAAATTATTATTGGGGCCCGAGCAGCGACCGCGGCGAGGTCCCTATTGTTTTTGTAGAAATTATTATTACTTTTATTATTATTATTATTATTATTATTATTAGGGCCTGAGCAGCGACCGCTGCGAAGTCCCTATTGTTTTTGTAGAAATTATTATTATTATTATTTTTCCGATTGTTCGATCGCATTTTTGACCCCCGAAACATGCACAAAAACTCACCAAACTTGGCAGTCTCATCGGGCATGGCGAAAAATTTGATATTTTTTAACGTCTAATATGAACAGGAAGTGAGTTATGAATTTTTGAAAGTCCGACTTTTGCCCTTTTTTGCATGTTTACAGGGGTCATTCTTTTGCACCTTGATCCTAAAGGCTTCATCTGATTGCCTTAAAGTTCTGTCTGGAGCATCTGAAGACCTGGCACAAACACTGGGGCTAAAATTTTTTGTTTCCGAAATACTATATGACGGGGGCGGGGCATCAAAGTTTTCACTTAAGATTTCCTTCGCCGCAATGGACAAAATGCTTAATAACTCTCCTGCACATGCTGCTAAAAATCCAAAACTTCTTATTCCATTCTTATTTATTCATCTAATTTATATATTTGTCTGTATTACAGTTGTATTGCACTGGAGAGGGGAGCCCTCTAATCTCGTTGCACACTTGTGTACAATGACAATAAAGGGATTTCTATTTCTATTCTATTCATGTACATAAAGAGTCTGTACCTGAAGACATCTATATGTTTATATTCAGTTATACACCTTGCGCCAATCAATATCATTTTTTACATTTTGACGTACTGCACGGTGCCCTTTTAACGAATCTGATTGAAAATTGGCTAGAAAAGACTCAAGACATTGATCTTACTCTATCCCTATTTTTGTGACTTTCCTTCGAAGGGCGTGGCTATTACGGTGCCGCAGAGTCTGATTATTCTCCGTGGCAACAAAAGTTCCTGCAAAATGATTCAGATGATCCATCTTCTCGAAATTTTTCACATTTGAGGATATTCAGGCCCTGAAGACGGCTGCCAACTTATTTTTGATCGCAGTGGTAGCGCCACCAACTGGTTAAAACAAATACAAATTATTTTCGTTGATTTTTTTCTCCGGGCAGGTTAACAAAATCTACCTTACATTTGCTCGGATGAGTGTTTAGGCCTTGAGGATGTCACAATACGAAAGTCTTTTGCCTTCTTCAGAGTGTCACATGATGGTGTCTTGTGGCCCGTCTTTATCAGCTGATGTTCCATGAGGGCGTGACTTACCTGTCACAAGAACGAAGGCAAGTCACGCCCCCGCTGTCCGTTCACTCCGCCAAAATGCTGCTCCAGGTGGTAGAGAGGATGAAGGCTCCCTTGTCTCTGTTCATGGTTTTTATGCCTCGCTTGCAGATCTCAATGGCCTCTCTGATCCAGCGCTGTTGTTTGTTCTCTTCGGTGCGGATGACCCTGCCCTTCTCCCGGTCCATGATGTGGTTTTCCCTTTTGCAGTGGTCAGTGATTGCTGATTTGTAATGTTCATGTTGTGCTTGTTCTTTTACTGCTCTGATTTTTCATTTTTTTGACAGGTAAGTCACACCCTCATGGAACATCAGCTGATAAAGACGGGTCTCAAGACACCATCATGCGACACTCTGAAGAAGGCGAAAGACTCGCCGAAACATGTCAGGTAAAAAATTAACCTAAAACATAATTGTCTGCTTTTAATGAATCAGTCAAATATCAATAATAAGAAGACAAAATGAACCTAATACAAATAAATGAATGCTTAATAACTCCCCTGCACATGCTCCTAAAAATCCAAACCTTCACCTGTAAATAAAACGTCCCGACCTGAAGACATCTTAATGCTATTATTTTGTTATACACACAGTGCCGCCAAGTGGAATCAAAAATTTGTTTTTATTTTAATTTTCACGTACTGCACGGTGCCCTTTTGACGAATCCGACTGAAAATTAGTCAGAAAAGACTCAAGACAATGATCTTACTCTCTGCCGAATTTTGTGACGTTTTGGCAAAAGGCGTGGCTATTAAGGTGCTGAAAAGTCCGATTGTACTTTGTGGCAACAAAAGCTCCGGCAACATGACTCAGATGATCCTATCTTCTCGAAGTTGTACACATTTGAGGATACTTCAGCCCTGAAGACATCTACCAACTTATTTTACATCGTAGTAGTAGCGCCACCAACTGGTAAAAGCTAATACAAGTTATTTTCTTGGATGTTTTTCTCCGTGCAACTCAACAAGGTCGCCCTCATATATGCTCGGATGACTGTTTCGGCCATGAGGATGTCACAATACGAAATTCGTGATTTTTCGTGAAAAGTTGTGGGAGTGGCATTGCACTGTTCGGCAATAAAACAAAGCTGATTATGAGGTTCTAAATATGAACGACAACTCGTAAAACTTTACACACACATCAGGCCGAGCAAATTTATCAATATTTTATAAGTTAGTTGTGCAGCTTTTTTGAAATGGCTCGCCATGGCCCTCGAGAAATGTTAAAAAAAAGCAGCTCTGGTTGAGTGTTTCACCTCGCTTTTTGTAAATTTTATGGAGTACAGTGAACCCTCGGTTATCGCGGTTAATGGGGACCGAGACCACCCGCGAAAACTGAAAATCCGCGAAGTAGCGGCGCACCTTCAAAAATGCTTAAAAAAAATATACAATATATATAATAAATATATAAATATATATATATATATATATATATATATAAATATATATACGGGGAGAGAGAGAGTGAAATTCATGTTATAACAAAAAAACCAAATTATTATTAAAACGTATTATTTTTTTATTCCCCAGCCATTCTTTTTGTATTTATTTAATTACTCCGACTTTTACCTGCTGGTACGCCGTCCGGTGTGCCCTGTGAAATGAAAGGTGGCATTCTTTATTTATTTATTCATTTATTCATTCATAACTGACAGCCTCGCGCTCCGCTCGTGCCCGGGCAGAAGAGGTGCTCCAATTTGGCTTAACTGTGACACACGCCCGTCCTCCTCCCCCGGAGCTTCCATTCGGTTAAACTTAGGGGCCGCTTGGCACCGCCCGTGCCCGGGGAAGGTGCTCCTCTTCGGCTTACTGTGACGCGAGCATGCCCTCCTCCTCCGGAGCTTCCATTCGGTTAAATTTAGGGGCCGCTTGGAACCGCCCGTGCCCGGGGAAGGTGCTCCTCTTCGGCTTACTGTGACGCGAGCATGCCCTCCTCCTCCGGAGCTTCCATTCGGTTAAACTTAGGGGCCGCTTGGAACCGCCCGTGCCCGGGGAAGGTGCTCCTCTTCGGCTTACTGTGACGCGAGCATGCCCTCCTCCTCCGGAGCTTCCATTCGGTTAAACTTAGGGGCCGCTTGGCACCGCCCGTGCCCGGGGAAGGTGCTCCTCTACGGCTTAACTGCCACGCACGCTGGCCGGAGCTCTGGTACGGTCCGAACCGCGCGAAACGTCGCCACCGATCGTGTCCGGGGGAACGTGCTCTTCTTCGTCCACTCTCCTCTTCGCCCACGCTCTTCTTCGGCGCACGCCGGCCGTCTAACCGCTCCAGCGCCCCGTCGTGCCGCTCGGCGAAACTACAATGCCCCCGAATATTTTTTAGACCCGCGAAGCACTGAACCCGCGAAAGGTGAACCGCGAAGTAGCGAGGGTTCACTGTATGTATAAGACCAAGACCTACAAAAAAGTCTCTTGGAGCAATGAGCTAGGTTTTACAGGAAGTCGGCCATTTTGAATTTACTTAAAAGGGGGCGGGTCACCACAATGGACTTTGTGTAGAAATTATTATTGGGGCCCGAGCAGCGACCGCGGCGAGGTCCCTATTGTTTTTGTAGAAAATATTATTACTTTTATTATAATTATTATTATTATTATTAGGGCCTGAGCAGCGACCGCTGCGAAGTCCCTATTGTTTTTGTAGAAATTATTATTATTATTATTTTTCCGATTGTTCGATCGCATTTTTGACCCCCGAAACATGCACAAAAACTCACCAAAGTTGGCAGTCTCATCGGGCATGGCGAAAAATTTGATATTTTAATGTCTAATATGAACAAGAAGTGAGTTATGAATTTTTGAAAGTCCGACTTTTGCCCTTTTTTGCATGTTTACAGGGGTCATTCTTTTGCACCCTGATCCTAAAGGCTTCATCTGATTGCCTTAAAATTCTGTCTGTAGCTTCTGAAGACCTGGGACAAACACTGGGGCTAATATTTTTTGTTTCCGAAATACTATATGACGGGGGCGGGGCATCAAAGTTTTCACTTAAGATTTCCTTCGCCGCAATGGACAAAATGCTTAATAACTCTCCTGCACATGCTGCTAAAAATCCAAAACTTCACATGTACATAAAGAGTCTGTACCTGAAGACATCTATATGTTTATATTCAGTTATACACCTTGCGCCAATCAATATCATTTTTTACATTTTGACGTACTGCACGGTGCCCTTTTAACGAATCTGATTGAAAATTGGCTAGAAAAGACTCAAGACATTGATCTTACTCTATCCCTATTTTTGTGACTTTCCTTCGAAGGGCGTGGCTATTACGGTGCCGCAGAGTCTGATTATTCTCCGTGGCAACAAAAGTTCCTGCAAAATGATTCAGATGATCCATCTTCTCGAAATTTTTCACATTTGAGGATATTCAGGCCCTGAAGACGGCTGCCAACTTATTTTTGATCGCAGTGGTAGCGCCACCAACTGGTTAAAACAAATACAAATTATTTTCGTTGATTTTTTTCTCCGGGCAGGTTAACAAAATCTACCTTACATTTGCTCGGATGAGTGTTTAGGCCTTGAGGATGTCACAATACGAAAGTCTTTCGCCTTCTTCAGAGTGTCACATGATGGTGTCTTGTGGCCCGTCTTTATCAGCTGATGTTCCATGAGGGCGTGACTTACCTGTCACAAGAATGAAGGCAAGTCACGCCCCCCGCTGTCCGTTCACTCCGCCAAAATGCTGCTCCAGGTGGTAGAGAGGATGAAGGCTCCCTTGTCTCTGTTCATGGTTTTTATGCCTCGCTTGCAGATCTCAATGGCCTCTCTGATCCAGCGCTGTTGTTTATTCTCTTCGGTGCGGATGACCCTGCCCTTCTCCCGGTCCATGATGTGGTTTTCCCTTTTGCAGCGGTCAGTGATTGCTGATTTGTAATGTTCATGTTGTGCTTGTTCTTTTACTGCTCTGATTTTTTAATTTTTTTGACAGGTAAGTCACACCCTCATGGAACATCAGCTGATAAAGACGGGTCTCAAGACACCATCATGCGACACTCTGAAGAAGGCAAAAGACTCGCCGAAACATGTCAGGTAAAAAATTAACCTAAAACATAATTGTCTGCTTTTAATGAATCAGTCAAATATCAATAATAAGAAGACAAAATGAACCTAATACAAATAAATGAATGCTTAATAACTCCCCTGCACATGCTCCTAAAAATCCAAACCTTCACCTGTAAATAAAACGTCCCGACCTGAAGACATCTTAATGTTATTATTTTGTTATACACACAGTGCCGCCAAGTGGAATCAAAAAATTTTTTTTATTTTAATTTTCACGCACTGCACGGTGCCCTTTTGACGAATCCGACTGAAAATTAGTCAGAAAAGACTCTAGACAATGATCTTACTCTCTGCCGAATTTTGTGACGTTTTGGCAAAAGGCGTGGCTATTACGGTGCTGAAAAGTCCGATTGTACTCTGTGGCAACAAAAGCTCCAGCAACATGAGTCAGATGATCCTATCTTCTCGAAGTTGCACACATTTGAGGATACTTAAGCCCTGAAGACATCTACCAACTTATTTTTCATCGTAGTAGTAGCGCCACCAACTGCTAATAGCTAATACAAGTTATTTTCTTGGATGTTTTTCTCCGTGCAACTCAACAAGGTCGCCCTCATATATGCTCGGATGACTGTTTCGGGCCATGAGGACGTCATAATACGAAATTTGTCCTTTTTCATGAAAAGTTGTGGGAGTGGCATTGCACTGTTCGGCAATAAAACAACGCTGATTATGAGGTTCTAAATATGAACAACAACTCGTGAAACTTTACACACACATCAGGCCGAGCAAATTTATCAATATTTTATACGTTAGTTGTGCAGCTTTTTTGAAATGGCTCACCATGGCCCTCGAGAAATGTTCAAAAAAGCAGCCCTGGTTGAGTGTTTCACCTCGCTTTTTGTAAATTTTATGGAGTACAGTGAACCCTCGGTTATCGCGGTTAATGGGGACCGAGACCATCCGCGAAAACTGAAAATCCGCGAAGTAGCGGCGCACCTTCAAAAATGCTTTAAAAAAATATACAATATATATAATAAATATATAAATATATATATATATATATATATATATATATATATATATATATATATACGGGGGGAGAGAGAGAGAGAGAGAGTGAAATTCATGTTATAACAAAAAAAACAAATTATTATTAAAACTTATTATTTTTTTATTCCCCAACCATTCTTTTTGTATTTATTTAATTACTCCGACTTTTACCTGCTGGTACGCCGTCCGGTGTGCCCTGTGAAATGAAAGGTGGCATTCTTTATTTATTTATTACATTTATTCATTCATAACTGACAGCCTCGCGCTCCGCTCGTGCCCGGGCAGAAGAGGTGCTCCAATTCGGCTTAACTGTGACACACGCCCGCCCTCCTCCCCCGGAGCTTCCATTCGGTTAAACTTAGGGGCCGCTTGGCACCGCCCGTGCCCGGGGAAGGTGCTCCTCTTCGGCTTACTGTGACGCGAGCATGCCCTCCTCCTCCGGAGCTTCCATTCGGTTAAACTTAGGGGCCGCCTGGAACCGCCCGTGCCCGGGGAAGGTGCTCCTCTTCGACTTACTGTGACGCGAGCATGCCCTCCTCCTCCGGAGCTTCCATTCGGTTAAACTCAGGGGCCGCTTGGAACCGCCCGTGCCCGGGGAAGGTGCTCCTCTACGGCTTAACTGCCACGCACGCCGGCCGGAGCTCTGGTACGGTCCGAACCGCGCGAAACGTCGCCACCGATCGTGTCCGGGGGAACGTGCTCTTCTTCGTCCACTCTCCTCTTCGCCCACGCTCTTCTTCGGCGCCCGCCGGCCGTCTAACCGCTCCAGCGCCCCGTCGTGCCGCTCGGCGAAACTACAATGCCCCCGAATATTTTTTAGACCCGCGAAGCACTGAACCCGCGAAAGGTGAACCTCGAAGTAGCGAGGGTTCACTGTATGTATAAGACCAAGACCTACAAAAAAGTCTCTTGGAGCAATGAGCTAGGTTTTACAGGAAGTCGGCCATTTTGAATTTACTTAAAAGGGGGCGGGTCTCCACAATGGACTTTGTGTAGAAATTATTATTGGGGCCCGAGCAGCGACCGCGGCGAGGTCCCTATTGTTTTTGTAGAAATTATTATTACTTTTATTATTATTATTATTATTATTATTATTAGGGCCTGAGCAGCGACCGCTGCGAAGTCCCTATTGTTTTTGTAGAAATTATTATTATTATTATTTTTCCGATTGTTCGATCGCATTTTTGACCCCCGAAACATGCACAAAAACTCACCAAACTTGGCAGTCTCATCGGGCATGGCGAAAAATTTGATATTTTTTAACGTCTAATATGAACAGGAAGTGAGTTATGAATTTTTGAAAGTCCGACTTTTGCCCTTTTTTGCATGTTTACAGGGGTCATTCTTTTGCACCTTGATCCTAAAGGCTTCATCTGATTGCCTTAAAGTTCTGTCTGGAGCATCTGAAGACCTGGCACAAACACTGGGGCTAAAATTTTTTGTTTCCGAAATACTATATGACGGGGGCGGGGCATCAAAGTTTTCACTTAAGATTTCCTTCGCCGCAATGGACAAAATGCTTAATAACTCTCCTGCACATGCTGCTAAAAATCCAAAACTTCTTATTCCATTCTTATTTATTCATCTAATTTATATATTTGTCTGTATTACAGTTGTATTGCACTGGAGAGGGGAGCCCTCTAATCTCGTTGCACACTTGTGTACAATGACAATAAAGGGATTTCTATTTCTATTCTATTCATGTACATAAAGAGTCTGTACCTGAAGACATCTATATGTTTATATTCAGTTATACACCTTGCGCCAATCAATATCATTTTTTACATTTTGACGTACTGCACGGTGCCCTTTTAACGAATCTGATTGAAAATTGGCTAGAAAAGACTCAAGACATTGATCTTACTCTATCCCTATTTTTGTGACTTTCCTTCGAAGGGCGTGGCTATTACGGTGCCGCAGAGTCTGATTATTCTCCGTGGCAACAAAAGTTCCTGCAAAATGATTCAGATGATCCATCTTCTCGAAATTTTTCACATTTGAGGATATTCAGGCCCTGAAGACGGCTGCCAACTTATTTTTGATCGCAGTGGTAGCGCCACCAACTGGTTAAAACAAATACAAATTATTTTCGTTGATTTTTTTCTCCGGGCAGGTTAACAAAATCTACCTTACATTTGCTCGGATGAGTGTTTAGGCCTTGAGGATGTCACAATACGAAAGTCTTTTGCCTTCTTCAGAGTGTCACATGATGGTGTCTTGTGGCCCGTCTTTATCAGCTGATGTTCCATGAGGGCGTGACTTACCTGTCACAAGAACGAAGGCAAGTCACGCCCCCGCTGTCCGTTCACTCCGCCAAAATGCTGCTCCAGGTGGTAGAGAGGATGAAGGCTCCCTTGTCTCTGTTCATGGTTTTTATGCCTCGCTTGCAGATCTCAATGGCCTCTCTGATCCAGCGCTGTTGTTTGTTCTCTTCGGTGCGGATGACCCTGCCCTTCTCCCGGTCCATGATGTGGTTTTCCCTTTTGCAGTGGTCAGTGATTGCTGATTTGTAATGTTCATGTTGTGCTTGTTCTTTTACTGCTCTGATTTTTCATTTTTTTGACAGGTAAGTCACACCCTCATGGAACATCAGCTGATAAAGACGGGTCTCAAGACACCATCATGCGACACTCTGAAGAAGGCGAAAGACTCGCCGAAACATGTCAGGTAAAAAATTAACCTAAAACATAATTGTCTGCTTTTAATGAATCAGTCAAATATCAATAATAAGAAGACAAAATGAACCTAATACAAATAAATGAATGCTTAATAACTCCCCTGCCCATGCTCCTAAAAATCCAAACCTTCACCTGTAAATAAAACGTCCCGACCTGAAGACATCTTAATGCTATTATTTTGTTATACACACAGTGCCGCCAAGTGGAATCAAAAATTTGTTTTTATTTTAATTTTCACGTACTGCACGGTGCCCTTTTGACGAATCCGACTGAAAATTAGTCAGAAAAGACTCAAGACAATGATCTTACTCTCTGCCGAATTTTGTGACGTTTTGGCAAAAGGCGTGGCTATTAAGGTGCTGAAAAGTCCGATTGTACTTTGTGGCAACAAAAGCTCCGGCAACATGACTCAGATGATCCTATCTTCTCGAAGTTGTACACATTTGAGGATACTTCAGCCCTGAAGACATCTACCAACTTATTTTACATCGTAGTAGTAGCGCCACCAACTGGTAAAAGCTAATACAAGTTATTTTCTTGGATGTTTTTCTCCGTGCAACTCAACAAGGTCGCCCTCATATATGCTCGGATGACTGTTTCGGCCATGAGGATGTCACAATACGAAATTCGTGATTTTTCGTGAAAAGTTGTGGGAGTGGCATTGCACTGTTCGGCAATAAAACAAAGCTGATTATGAGGTTCTAAATATGAACGACAACTCGTAAAACTTTACACACACATCAGGCCGAGCAAATTTATCAATATTTTATAAGTTAGTTGTGCAGCTTTTTTGAAATGGCTCGCCATGGCCCTCGAGAAATGTTAAAAAAAAGCAGCTCTGGTTGAGTGTTTCACCTCGCTTTTTGTAAATTTTATGGAGTACAGTGAACCCTCGGTTATCGCGGTTAATGGGGACCGAGACCACCCGCGAAAACTGAAAATCCGCGAAGTAGCGGCGCACCTTCAAAAATGCTTAAAAAAAATATACAATATATATAATAAATATATAAATATATATATATATATATATATATATATATATAAATATATATACGGGGAGAGAGAGAGTGAAATTCATGTTATAACAAAAAAAACAAATTATTATTAAAACGTATTATTTTTTTATTCCCCAGCCATTCTTTTTGTATTTATTTAATTACTCCGACTTTTACCTGCTGGTACGCCGTCCGGTGTGCCCTGTGAAATGAAAGGTGGCATTCTTTATTTATTTATTCATTTATTCATTCATAACTGACAGCCTCGCGCTCCGCTCGTGCCCGGGCAGAAGAGGTGCTCCAATTTGGCTTAACTGTGACACACGCCCGTCCTCCTCCCCCGGAGCTTCCATTCGGTTAAACTTAGGGGCCGCTTGGCACCGCCCGTGCCCGGGGAAGGTGCTCCTCTTCGGCTTACTGTGACGCGAGCATGCCCTCCTCCTCCGGAGCTTCCATTCGGTTAAACTTAGGGGCCGCTTGGAACCGCCCGTGCCCGGGGAAGGTGCTCCTCTTCGGCTTACTGTGACGCGAGCATGCCCTCCTCCTCCGGAGCTTCCATTCGGTTAAACTTAGGGGCCGCTTGGAACCGCCCGTGCCCGGGGAAGGTGCTCCTCTTCGGCTTACTGTGACGCGAGCATGCCCTCCTCCTCCGGAGCTTCCATTCGGTTAAACTTAGGGGCCGCTTGGCACCGCCCGTGCCCGGGGAAGGTGCTCCTCTACGGCTTAACTGCCACGCACGCTGGCCGGAGCTCTGGTACGGTCCGAACCGCGCGAAACGTCGCCACCGATCGTGTCCGGGGGAACGTGCTCTTCTTCGTCCACTCTCCTCTTCGCCCACGCTCTTCTTCGGCGCACGCCGGCCGTCTAACCGCTCCAGCGCCCCGTCGTGCCGCTCGGCGAAACTACAATGCCCCCGAATATTTTTTAGACCCGCGAAGCACTGAACCCGCGAAAGGTGAACCGCGAAGTAGCGAGGGTTCACTGTATGTATAAGACCAAGACCTACAAAAAAGTCTCTTGGAGCAATGAGCTAGGTTTTACAGGAAGTCGGCCATTTTGAATTTACTTAAAAGGGGGCGGGTCACCACAATGGACTTTGTGTAGAAATTATTATTGGGGCCCGAGCAGCGACCGCGGCGAGGTCCCTATTGTTTTTGTAGAAAATATTATTACTTTTATTATAATTATTATTATTATTATTAGGGCCTGAGCAGCGACCGCTGCGAAGTCCCTATTGTTTTTGTAGAAATTATTATTATTATTATTTTTCCGATTGTCCGATCGCATTTTTGACCCCCGAAACATGCACAAAAACTCACCAAAGTTGGCAGTCTCATCGGGCATGGCGAAAAATTTGATATTTTAATGTCTAATATGAACAAGAAGTGAGTTATGAATTTTTGAAAGTCCGACTTTTGCCCTTTTTTGCATGTTTACAGGGGTCATTCTTTTGCACCCTGATCCTAAAGGCTTCATCTGATTGCCTTAAAATTCTGTCTGTAGCTTCTGAAGACCTGGGACAAACACTGGGGCTAATATTTTTTGTTTCCGAAATACTATATGACGGGGGCGGGGCATCAAAGTTTTCACTTAAGATTTCCTTCGCCGCAATGGACAAAATGCTTAATAACTCTCCTGCACATGCTGCTAAAAATCCAAAACTTCACATGTACATAAAGAGTCTGTACCTGAAGACATCTATATGTTTATATTCAGTTATACACCTTGCGCCAATCAATATCATTTTTTACATTTTGACGTACTGCACGGTGCCCTTTTAACGAATCTGATTGAAAATTGGCTAGAAAAGACTCAAGACATTGATCTTACTCTATCCCTATTTTTGTGACTTTCCTTCGAAGGGCGTGGCTATTACGGTGCCGCAGAGTCTGATTATTCTCCGTGGCAACAAAAGTTCCTGCAAAATGATTCAGATGATCCATCTTCTCGAAATTTTTCACATTTGAGGATATTCAGGCCCTGAAGACGGCTGCCAACTTATTTTTGATCGCAGTGGTAGCGCCACCAACTGGTTAAAACAAATACAAATTATTTTCGTTGATTTTTTTCTCCGGGCAGGTTAACAAAATCTACCTTACATTTGCTCGGATGAGTGTTTAGGCCTTGAGGATGTCACAATACGAAAGTCTTTCGCCTTCTTCAGAGTGTCACATGATGGTGTCTTGTGGCCCGTCTTTATCAGCTGATGTTCCATGAGGGCGTGACTTACCTGTCACAAGAATGAAGGCAAGTCACGCCCCCCGCTGTCCGTTCACTCCGCCAAAATGCTGCTCCAGGTGGTAGAGAGGATGAAGGCTCCCTTGTCTCTGTTCATGGTTTTTATGCCTCGCTTGCAGATCTCAATGGCCTCTCTGATCCAGCGCTGTTGTTTATTCTCTTCGGTGCGGATGACCCTGCCCTTCTCCCGGTCCATGATGTGGTTTTCCCTTTTGCAGCGGTCAGTGATTGCTGATTTGTAATGTTCATGTTGTGCTTGTTCTTTTACTGCTCTGATTTTTTAATTTTTTTGACAGGTAAGTCACACCCTCATGGAACATCAGCTGATAAAGACGGGTCTCAAGACACCATCATGCGACACTCTGAAGAAGGCAAAAGACTCGCCGAAACATGTCAGGTAAAAAATTAACCTAAAACATAATTGTCTGCTTTTAATGAATCAGTCAAATATCAATAATAAGAAGACAAAATGAACCTAATACAAATAAATGAATGCTTAATAACTCCCCTGCACATGCTCCTAAAAATCCAAACCTTCACCTGTAAATAAAACGTCCCGACCTGAAGACATCTTAATGTTATTATTTTGTTATACACACAGCGCCGCCAAGTGGAATCAAAAATTTGTTTTTATTTTAATTTTCACGTACTGCACGGTGCCCTTTTGACGAATCCGACTGAAAATTAGTCAGAAAAGACTCAAGACAATGATCTTACTCTCTGCCGAATTTTGTGACGTTTTGGCAAAAGGCGTGGCTATTACGGTGCTGAAAAGTCCGATTGTACTCTGTGGCAACAAAAGCTCCGGCAACATGACTCAGATGATCCTATCTTCTCGAAGTTGTACACATTTGAGGATACTTCAGCCCTGAAGACATCTACCGACTTATTTTTCATCGTAGTAGTAGCGCCACCAACTGGTAAAAGCTAATACAAGTTATTTTCTTGGATGTTTTTCTCCGTGCAACTCAACAAGGTCGCCCTCATATATGCTCGGATGACTGTTTCGGCCATGAGGATGTCACAATACGAAATTAGTCCTTTTTCGTGAAAAGTTGTGGGAGTGGCATTGCACTGTTCGGCAATAAAACAACGCTGATTATGAGGTTCTAAATATGAACGACAACTCGTGAAACTTTACACACACATCAGGCCGAGCAAATTTATCAATATTTTATACGTTAGTTGTGCAGCTTTTTTTAAATGGCTCGCCATGGCCCTTGAGAAATGTTCAAAAAAGCAGCCCTGATTGAGTGTTTCACCTCGCTTTTTGTAAATTTTATGGAGTACAGTGAACCCTCGGTTATCGCGGTTAATGGGGACCGAGACCACCCGCGAAAACTGAAAATCCGCGAAGTAGCGGCGCACCTTCAAAAATGCTTAAAAAAAATATACAATATATATAATAAATATATATATATATATATATATATATATATATATATATATATATATATATATATATATATACGGGGAGAGAGAGAGTGAAATTCATGTTATAACAAAAAAACCAAATTATTATTAAAACGTATTATTTTTTTATTCCCCAGCCATTCTTTTTGTATTTATTTAATTACTCCGACTTTTACCTGCTGGTACGCCGTCCGGTGTGCCCTGTGAAATGAAAGGTGGCATTCTTTATTTATTTATTCATTTATTCATTCATCACTGACAGCCTCGCGCTCCGCTCGTGCCCGGGCGGAAGAGGTGCTCCAATTCGGCTTAACTGTGACACACGCCCGCCCTCCTCCCCCGGAACTTCCATTCGGTTAAACTTAGGGGCCGCTTGGCACCGCCCGTGCCCGGGGAAGGTGCTCCTCTTCGGCTTACTGTGACGCGAGAATGCCCTCCTCCTCCGGAGCTTCCATTCAGTTAAACTTAGGGGCCGCTTGGAACCGCCCGTGCCCGGGGAAGGTGCTCCTCTTCGGCTTACTGTGACGCGAGCATGCCCTCCTCCTCCGGAGCTTCCATTCGGTTAAACTTAGGGGCCGCTTGGAACCGCCCGTGCCCGGGGAAGGTGCTCCTCTTCGGCTTACTGTGACGCGAGCATGCCCTCCTCCTCCGGAGCTTCCATTCGGTTAAACTTAGGGGCCGCTTGGCACCGCCCGTGCCCGGGGAAGGTGCTCCTCTACGGCTTAACTGCCACGCACGCCGGCCGGAGCTCTGGTACGGTCCGAACCGCGCGAAACGTCGCCACCGATCGTGTCCGGGAGAACGTGCTCTTCTTCGTCCACTCTCCTCTTCGCCCACGCTCTTCTTCGGCGCACGCCGGCCGTCTAACCGCTCCAGCGCCCCGTCGTGCCGCTCGGCGAAACTACAATGCCCCCGAATATTTTTTAGACCCGCGAAGCACTGAACCCGCGAAAGGTGAACCGCGAAGTAGCGAGGGTTCACTGTATGTATAAGACCAAGACCTACAAAAAAGTCTCTTGGAGCAATGAGCTAGGTTTTACAGGAAGTCGGCCATTTTGAATTTACTTAAAAGGGGGCGGGTCACCACAATGGACTTTGTGTAGAAATTATTATTGGGGCCCGAGCAGCGACGGCGGCGAGGTCCCTATTGTTTTTGTAGAAATTATTATTAGGGCCTGAGCAGCGACCGCTCCGAGGTCCCCATTGTTTTTGTGGAAATTATTATTATTTTTATTATTATTATTATTAGGGCCCGAGCAGTGACCGCTGCGAGGTCCCTATTGTTTTTCTAGAAATTGTTATTAGGGCCCGAGCTGCGACGGCTGCGAGGTCCCTATTGTTTTTGTAGAAAATATTATTACTTTTATTATTATTAATATTATTATTATTATTATTTGGGCCTGAGCAGCGACCGCTGCGAAGTCCCTATTGTTTTTGTAGAAATTATTATTATTATTATTTTTCCGATTGTTCGATCGCATTTTTGACCCCCGAAACATGCACAAAAACTCACCAAACTTGGCAGTCTCATCGGGCATGGCGAAAAATTTGATATTTTAACGTCTAATATGAACAGGAAGTGAGTTATGAATTTTTGAAAGTCCGACTTTTGCCCTTTTTTGCATGTTTACAGGGGTCATTCTTTTGCACCCTGATCCTAAAGGCTTCATCTGATTGCCTTAAAATTCTGTC
The DNA here is from genome assembly GCF_059441095.1 of Idiotropiscis lumnitzeri. Lineage (NCBI taxonomy): Eukaryota > Metazoa > Chordata > Actinopteri > Syngnathiformes > Syngnathidae > Idiotropiscis > Idiotropiscis lumnitzeri. The sequence continues at coordinate 649,705 of NW_028283585.1, read as the reverse complement.
TGTAGCATCTGAAGACCTGGGACAAACACTGGGGCTAAAAGTTTTTGTTTCCGAAATACTATATGACGGGGGCGGGGCTTCAAAGTTTTCACTTAAGATTTCCTTCGCCGCAATGGACAAAATGCTTAATAACTCTCCTGCACATGCTGCTAAAAATCCAAAACTTCACATGTACATAAAAAGTCTGTACCTGAAGACATCTATATGTTTATATTCAGTTATACACCTTGCGCCAATCAATATCATTTTTTACATTTTGACGTACTGCACGGTGCCCTTTTAACGAATCTGATTGAAAATTGGCTAGAAAAGACTCAAGACATTGATCTTACTCTATCCCTATTTTTGTGACTTTCCTTCGAAGGGCGTGGCTATTACGGTGCCGCAGAGTCTGATTATTCTCCGTGGCAACAAAAGTTCCTGCAAAATGATTCAGATGATCCATCTTCTCGAAATTTTTCACATTTGAGGATATTCAGGCCCTGAAGACGGCTGCCAACTTATTTTTGATCGCAGTGGTAGCGCCACCAACTGGTTAAAACAAATACAAATTATTTTCGTTGATGTTTTTCTCCGGGCAGGTGAACAAAATCTACCTTATATTTGCTCGGATGAGTGTTTAGGCCTTGAGCATGTCACAATACGAAAGTCTTTCGCCTTCTTCAGAGTGTCACATGATGCTGTCTTGTGACCCGTCTTTATCAGCTGATGTTCCATGAGGGCGTGACTTACCTGTCACAAGAATGAAGGCAAGTCACGCCCCCCGCTGTCCGTTCACTCCGCCAAGATGCTGGTCCAGGTGGTAGAGAGGATGAAGGCTCCCTTGTCTCTGTTCATGGTTTTTATGCCTCGCTTGCAGATCTCAATGGCCTCTCTGATCCAGCGCTGTTGTTTGTTCTCTTCTGTGCGGATGACCCTGCCCTTCTCCCGGTCCATGATGTGGTTTTCCCTTTTGCAGTGGTCAGTGATTGCTGATTTGTAATGTTCATGTTGTGCTTGTTCTTTTACTGCTCTGATTTTTTTTCATTTTTTTGACAGGTAAGTCACACCCTCATGGAACATCAGCTCAAGACACCATCATGCGACACTCTGAAGAAGGCGAAAGACTCGCCGAAACATGTCAGGTAAAAAATTAACCTAAAACATAATTGTCTGCTTTTAATGAATCAGTCAAATATCAATAATAAGAAGACAAAATGAACCTAATACAAATAAATGAATGCTTAATAACTCCCCTGCACATGCTCCTAAAAATCCAAACCTTCACCTGTAAATAAAACGTCCCGACCTGAAGACATCGTAATGTTATTATTTTGTTATACACACAGTGCCGCCAAGTGGAATCAAAAATTTGTTTTTATTTTAATTTTCACGTACTGCACGGTGCCCTTTTGACGAATCCGACTGAAAATGAGTCAGAAAAGACTCAAGACAATGATCTTACTCTCTGCCGAATTTTGTGGCGTTTTGGCAAAAGGCGTGGCTATTAAGGTGCTGAAAAGTCCGATTGTACTCTGTGGCAACAAAAGCTCCGGCAACATGACTCAGATGATCTTATCTTCTCGAAGTTGTACACATTTGAGGATACTTCAGCCCTGAAGACATCTACCAACTTATTTTACATCGTAGTAGTAGCGCCACCAACTGGTAAAAGCTAATACAAGTTATTTTCTTGGATGTTTTTCTCCGTGCAACTCAACAAGGTCGCCCTCATATATGCTCGGATGACTGTTTCGGCCATGAGGATGTCACAATACGAAATTCGTCCTTTTTCGTGAAAAGTTGTGGGAGTGGCATTGCACTGTTCGGCAATAAAACAAAGCTGATTATGAGGTTCTAAATATGAACGACAACTCGTAAAACTTTACACACACATCAGGCCGAGCAAATTTATCAATATTTTATACGTTAGTTGTGCAGCTTTTTTGAAATGGCTCGCCATGGCCCTCGAGAAATGTTAAAAAAAGCAGCTCTGGTTGAGTGTTTCACCTCGCTTTTTGTAAATTTTATGGAGTACAGTGAACCCTCGGTTATCGCGGTTAATGGGGACCGAGACCACCCGCGAAAACTGAAAATCCGCGAAGTAGCGGCGCACCTTCAAAAATGCTTAAAAAAAATATACAATAAATATAATAAATATATATATATATATATATATATATATATATATATATATATATATATATATATATATATATATATATATATATATATATATATATATATACGGGGAGAGAGAGAGTGAAATTCATGTTATAACAAAAAAAACAAATTATTATTAAAACGTATTATTTTTTTATTCCCCAGCCATTCTTTTAGTATTTATTTAATTACTCCGACTTTTACCTGCTGGTACGCCGTCCGGTGTGCCCTGTGAAATGAAAGGTGGCATTCTTTATTTATTTATTCATTTATTCATTCATAACTGACAGCCTCGCGCTCCGCTCGTGCCCGGGCAGAAGAGGTGCTCCAATTTGGCTTAACTGTGACACACGCCCGCCCTCCTCCCCCGGAGCTTCCATTCGGTTAAACTTAGGGGCCGCTTGGCACCGCCCGTGCCCGGGGAAGGTGCTCCTCTTCGGCTTACTGTGACGCGAGCATGCCCTCCTCCTCCGGAGCTTCCATTCGGTTAAACTTAGGGGCCGCTTGGAACCGCCCGTGCCCGGGGAAGGTGCTCCTCTACAGCTTAACTGCCACGCACGCCGGCCGGAGCTCTGGTACGGTCCGAACCGCGCGAAACGTCGCCACCGATCGTGTCCGGGGGAACGTGCTCTTCTTCGTCCACTCTCCTCTTCGCCCACGCTCTTCTTCGGCGCACGGCGGCCGTCTAACCGCTCCAGCGCCCCGTCGTGCCGCTCGGCGAAACTACAATGCCCCCGAATATTTTTTAGACCCGCGAAGCACTGAACCCGCGAAAGGTGAACCGCGAAGTAGCGAGGGTTCACTGTATGTATAAGACCAAGACCTACAAAAAAGTCTCTTGGAGCAATGAGCTAGGTTTTACAGGAAGTCGGCCATTTTGAATTTACTTAAAAGGGGGCGGGTCACCACAATGGACTTTGTGTAGAAATTATTATTGGGGCCCGAGCACCGACCGCGGCGAGGTCCCTATTGTTTTTGTAGAAAACATTATTACTTTTATTATTATTATTATTATTATTATTAGGGCCTGAGCAGCGACCGCTGCGAAGTCCCTATTGTTTTTGTAGAAATTATTATTATTATTATTTTTCCGATTGTTCGATCGCATTTTTGACCCCCGAAACATGCACAAAAACTAACCAAACTTGGCAGTCTCATCGGGCATGGCGAAAAATTTGATATTTTAACGTCTAATATGAACAGGAAGTGAGTTATGAATTTTTGAAAGTCCGACTTTTGCCCTTTTTTGCATGTTTACAGGGGTCATTCTTTTGCACCCTGATCCTAAAGGCTTCATCTGATTGCCTTAAAATTCTGTCTGTAGCATCTGAAGACCTGGGACAAACACTGGGGCTAAAAGTTTTTGTTTCCGAAATACTATATGACGGGGGCGGGGCTTCAAAGTTTTCACTTAAGATTTCCTTCGCCGCAATGGACAAAATGCTTAATAACTCTCCTGCACATGCTGCTAAAAATCCAAAACTTCACATGTACATAAAGAGTCTGTACCTGAAGACATCTATATGTTTATATTCAGTTATACACCTTGCGCCAATCAATATCATTTTTTACATTTTGACGTACTGCATGGTGCCCTTTTAACGAATCCGATTGAAAATTGGCTAGAAAAGACTCAAGACATTGATCTTACTCTATCCCTATTTTTATGACTTTCCTTCAAAGGGCGTGGCTATTACGGTGCCGCAGAGTCTGATTATTCTCCGTGGCAACAAAAGTTCCTGCAAAATGATTCAGATGATCCATCTTCTGGAAATCTTTCACATTTGAGGATATTCAGGCCCTGAAGACGGCTGCCAACTTATTTTTGATCGCAGTGGTAGCGCCACCAACTGGTTAAAACAAATACAAATTATTTTCGTTGATGTTTTTCTCCGGGCAGGTGAACAAAATCTACCTTATATTTGCTCGGATGAGTGTTTAGGCCTTGAGCATGTCACAATACAAAAGTCTTTCGCCTTCTTCAGAGTGTCACATGATGCTGTCTTGTGACCCGTCTTTATCAGCTGATGTTCCATGAGGGCGTGACTTACCTGTCACAAGAATGAAGGCAAGTCACGCCCCCCGCTGTCCGTTCACTCCGCCAAGATGCTGGTCCAGGTGGTAGAGAGGATGAAGGCTCCCTTGTCTCTGTTCATGGTTTTTATGCCTCGCTTGCAGATCTCAATGGCCTCTCTGATCCAGCGCTGTTGTTTGTTCTCTTCTGTGCGGATGACCCTGCCCTTCTCCCGGTCCATGATGTGGTTTTCCCTTTTGCAGTGGTCAGTGATTGCTGATTTGTAATGTTCATGTTGTGCTTGTTCTTTTACTGCTCTGATTTTTTCATTTTTTTGACAGGTAAGTCACACCCTCATGGAACATCAGCTGATAAAGACGGGTCTCAAGACACCATCATGCGACACTCTGAAGAAGGCGAAAGACTCGCCGAAACATGTCAGGTAAAAAATTAACCTAAAACATAATTGTCTGCTTTTAATGAATCAGTCAAATATCAATAATAAGAAGACAAAATGAACCTAATACAAATAAATGAATGCTTAATAACTCCCCTGCACATGCTCCTAAAAATCCAAACCTTCACCTGTAAATAAAACGTCCCGACCTGAAGACATCTTAATGTTATTATTTTGTTATACACACAGTGCCGCCAAGTGGAATAAAAATTTTTTTTTTATTTTAATTTTCACGTACTGCACGGTGCCCTTTTGACGAATCCGACTGAAAATTAGTCAGAAAAGACTCAAGACAATGATCTTACTCTCTGCCGAATTTTGTGACGTTTTGGCAAAAGGCGTGGCTATTAAGGTGCTGAAAAGTCCGATTGTACTCTGTGGCAACAAAAGCTCCGGCAACATGACTCAGATGATCCTATCTTCTCGAAGTTGTACACATTTGAGGATACTTCAGCCCTGAAGACATCTACCAACTTATTTTACATTGTAGTAGTAGCGCCACCAACTGGTAAAAGCTAATACAAGTTATTTTCTTGGATGTTTTTCTCCGTGCAACTCAACAAGGTCGCCCTCATATATGCTCGGATGACTGTTTCGGCCATGAGGATGTCACAATACGAAATTTGTGATTTTTCGTGAAAGTTGTGGGAGTGGCATTGCACTGTTCGGCAATAAAACAAAGCTGAATATGAGGTTCTAAATATGAACGACAACTCGTAAAACTTTACACACACATCAGGCCGAGCAAATTTATCAATATTTTATACGTTAGTTGTGCAGCTTTTTTGAAATGGCTCGCCATGGCCCTCGAGAAATGTTAAAAAAAAGCAGCTCTGGTTGAGTGTTTCACCTCGCTTTTTGTAAATTTAATGGAGTACAGTGAACCCTCGGTTATCGCGGTTAATGGGGACCGAGACCACCCGCGAAAACTGAAAATCCGCGAAGTAGCGGCGCACCTTAAAAAATGCTTAAAAAAAATATACAATATATACAATAAATATATAAATATATATATATATATATATATATATATATATATATATATATATATATATATATATATATATATATATATATATATATATATATATATATATATATATATACGGGGAGAGAGAGAGTGAAATTCATGTTATAACAAAAAAACCAAATTATTATTAAAACGTATTATTTTTTTATTCCCCAGCCATTCTTTTTGTATTTATTTAATTACTCCGACTTTTACCTGCTGGTACGCCGTCCGGTGTGCCCTGTGAAATGAAAGGTGGCATTCTTTATTTATTTATTCATTTATTCATTCATAACTGACAGCCTCGCGCTCCGCTCGTGCCCGGGCAGAAGAGGTGCTCCAATTTGGCTTAACTGTGACACACGCCCGTCCTCCTCCCCCGGAGATTCCATTCGGTTAAACTTAGGGGCCGCTTGGCACCGCCCGTGCCCGGGGAAGGTGCTCCTCTTCGGCTTACTGTGACGCGAGCATGCCCTCCTCCTCCGGAGCTTCCATTCGGTTAAACTTAGGGGCCGCTTGGAACCGCCCGTGCCCGGGGAAGGTGCTCCTCTACGGCTTAACTGCCACGCACGCCGGCCGGAGCTCGGGTACGGTCCGAACCGCGCGAAACGTCGCCACCGATCGTGTCCGGGGGAACGTGCTCTTCTTCGTCCACTCTCCTCTTCGCCCACGCTCTTCTTCGGCGCACGCCGGCCGTCTAACCGCTCCAGCGCCCCGTCGTGCCGCTCGGCGAAACTACAATGCCCCCGAATATTTTTTAGACCCGCGAAGCACTGAACCCGCGAAAGGTGAACCGCGAAGTAGCGAGGGTTCACTGTATGTATAAGACCAAGACCTACAAAAAAGTCTCTTGGAGCAATGAGCTAGGTTTTACAGGAAGTCGGCCATTTTGAATTTACTTAAAAGGGGGCGGGTCACCACAATGGACTTTGTGTAGAAATTATTATTGGGGCCCGAGCAGCGACCGCGGCGAGGTCCCTATTGTTTTTGTAGAAAATATTATTACTTTTATTATTATTATTATTATTATTATTAGGGCCTGAGCAGCGACCGCTGCGAAGTCCCTATTGTTTTTGTAGAAATTATTATTATTATTATTTTTCCGATTGTTCGATCGCATTTTTGACCCCCGAAACATGCACAAAAACTCACCAAACTTGGCAGTCTCATCGGGCATGACGAAAAATTTGATATTTTAACGTCTAATATGAACAGGAATTGAGTTATGAATTTTTGAAAGTCCGACTTTTGCCCTTTTTTGCATGTTTACAGGGGTCATTCTTTTGCACCCTGATCTAAAGGCTTCATCTGATTGCCTTAAAATTCTGTCTGTAGCATCTGAAGACCTGGCACAAACACTGGGGCTAAAATTTTTTGTTTCCGAAATACTATATGACGGGGGCGGGGCATCAAAGTTTTCACTTAAGATTTCCTTCGCCGCAATGGACAAAATGCTTAATAACTCTCCTGCACATGCTGCTAAAAATCCAAAACTTCACATGTACATAAAGAGTCTGTACCTGAAGACATCTATATGTTTATATTCAGTTATACACCTTGCGCCAATCAATATCATTTTTTACATTTTGACGTACTGCACGGTGCCCTTTTAACGAATCTGATTGAAAATTGGCTAGAAAAGACTCAAGACATTGATCTTACTCTATCCCTATTTTTGTGACTTTCCTTCGAAGGGCGTGGCTATTACGGTGCCGCAGAGTCTGATTATTCTCCGTGGCAACAAAAGTTCCTGCAAAATGATTCAGATGATCCATCTTCTCGAAATTTTTCACATTTGAGGATATTCAGGCCCTGAAGACGGCTGCCAACTTATTTTTGATCGCAGTGGTCGCGCCACCAACTGGTTAAAACAAATACAAATTATTTTCGTTGATTTTTTTCTCCGGGCAGGTTAACAAAATCTACCTTACATTTGCTCGGATGAGTGTTTAGGCCTTGAGGATGTCACAATACGTAAGTCTTTCGCCTTCTTCAGAGTGTCACATGATGGTGTCTTGTGGCCCGTCTTTATCAGCTGATGTTCCATGAGGGCGTGACTTACCTGTCACAAGAATGAAGGCAAGTCACGCCCCCCGCTGTCCGTTCACTCCGCCAAAATGCTCCTCCAGGTGGTAGAGAGGATGAAGGCTCCCTTGTCTCTGTTCATGGTTTTTATGCCTCGCTTGCAGATCTCAATGGCCTCTCTGATCCAGCGCTGTTGTTTGTTCTCTTCGGTGCGGATGACCCTGCCCTTCTCCCGGTCCATGATGTGGTTTTCCCTTTTGCAGTGGTCAGTGATTGCTGATTTGTAATGTTCATGTTGTGCTTGTTCTTTTACTGCTCTGATTTTTCATTTTTTTGACAGGTAAGTCACACCCTCATGGAACATCAGCTGATAAAGACGGGTCTCAAGACACCATCATGCGACACTCTGAAGAAGGCGAAAGACTCGCCGAAACATGTCAGGTAAAAAATTAACCTAAAACATAATTGTCTGCTTTTAATGAATCAGTCAAATATCAATAATAAGAAGACAAAATGAACCTAATACAAATAAATGAATGCTTAATAACTCCCCTGCACATGCTCCTAAAAATCCAAACCTTCACCTGTAAATAAAACGTCCCGACCTGAAGACATCTTAATGTTATTATTTTGTTATACACACAGTGCCGCCAAGTGGAATCAAAAATTTGTTTTTATTTTAATTTTCACGTACTGCACGGTGCCCTTTTGACGAATCCGACTGAAAATGAGTCAGAAAAGACTCAAGACAATGATCTTACTCTCTGCCGAATTTTGTGACGTTTTGGCAAAAGGCGTGGCTATTAGGGTGCTGAAAAGTCCGATTGTACTCTGTGGCAACAAAAGCTCCGGCAACATGACTCAGATGATCCTATCTTCTCGAAGTTGTACACATTTGAGGATACTTCAGCCCTGAAGACATCTACCAACTTATTTTACATCGTAGTAGTAGCGCCACCAACTGGTAAAAGCTAATACAAGTTATTTTCTTGGATGTTTTTCTCCGTGCAACTCAACAAGGTCGCCCTCATATATGCTCGGATGACTGTTTCGGCCATGAGGATGTCACAATACGAAATTCGTGATTTTTCGTGAAAAGTTGTGGGAGTGGCATTGCACTGTTCGGCAATAAAACAAAGCTGATTATGAGGTTCTAATAATGAACGACAACTCGTAAAACTTTACACACACATCAGGCCGAGCAAATTTATCAATATTTTATACGTTAGTTGTGCAGCTTTTTTGAAATGGCTCGCCATGGCCCTCGAGAAATGTTAAAAAAAAGCAGCTCTGGTTGAGTGTTTCACCTCGCTTTTTGTAAATTTTATGGAGTACAGTGAACCCTCGGTTATCGCGGTTAATGGGGACCGAGACCATCCGCGAAAACTGAAAATCCGCGAAGTAGCGGCGCACCTTCAAAAATGCTTAAAAAAAATATACAATATATATAATAAATATATAAATATATATATATATATATATATATATATATATATATATATATATATATATATATATATATATACGGGGAGAGAGAGAGTGAAATTCATGTTATAACAAAAAAACCAAATTATTATTAAAACGTATTGTTTTTTTATTCCCCAGCCATTCTTTTTGTATTTATTTAATTACTCCGACTTTTACCTGCTGGTACGCCGTCCGGTGTGCCCTGTGAAATGAAAGGTGGCATTCTTTATTTATTTATTCATTTATTCATTCATAACTGACAGCCTCGCGCTCCGCTCGTGCCCGGGCAGAAGAGGTGCTCCAATTTGGCTTAACTGTGACACACGCCCGTCCTCCTCCCCCGGAGCTTCCATTCGGTTAAACTTAGGGGCCGCTTGGCACCGCCCGTGCCCGGGGAAGGTGCTCCTCTACGGCTTAACTGCCACGCACACTGGCCGGAGCTCTGGTACGGTCCGAACCGCGCGAAACGTCGCCACCGATCGTGTCCGGGGGAACGTGCTCTTCTTCGTCCACTCTCCTCTTCGCCCACGCTCTTCTTCGGCGCACGCCGGCCGTCTAACCGCTCCAGCGCCCCGTCGTGCCGCTCGGCGAAACTACAATGCCCCCGAATATTTTTTAGACCCGCGAAGCACTGAACCCGCGAAAGGTGAACCGCGAAGTAGCGAGGGTTCACTGTATGTATAAGACCAAGACCTACAAAAAAGTCTCTTGGAGCAATGAGCTAGGTTTTACAGGAAGTCGGCCATTTTGAATTTACTTAAAAGGGGGCGGGTCACCACAATGGACTTTGTGTAGAAATTATTATTGGGGCCCGAGCAGCGACCGCGGCGAGGTCCCTATTGTTTTTGTAGAAGATATTATTACTTTTATTATTATTATTATTATTATTATTAGGGCCTGAGCAGCGACCGCTGCGAAGTCCCTATTGTTTTTGTAGAAATTATTATTATTATTATTTTTCCGATTGTTCGATCGCATTTTTGACCCCCGAAACATGCACAAAAACTCACCAAACTTGGCAGTCTCATCGGGCATGGCGAAAAATTTGATATTTTAACGTCTAATATGAACAGGAAGTGAGTTATGAATTTTTGAAAGTCCGACTTTTGCCCTTTTTTGCATGTTTACAGGGGTCATTCTTTTGCACCCTGATCCTAAAGGCTTCATCTGATTGCCTTAAAATTCTGTCTGTAGCATCTGAAGACCTGGCACAAACACTGGGGCTAAAATTTTTTGTTTCCAAAATACTATATGACGGGGGCGGGGCATCAAAGTTTTCACTTAAGATATCCTTCGCCGCAATGGACAAAATGCTTAATAACTCTCCTGCACATGCTGCTAAAAATCCAAAACTTCACATGTACATAAAGAGTCTGTACCTGAAGACATCTATATGTTTATATTCAGTTATACACCTTGCGCCAATCAATATCATTTTTTACATTTTGACGTACTGCACGGTGCCCTTTTAACGAATCTGATTGAAAATTGGCTAGAAAAGACTCAAGACATTGATCTTACTCTATCCCTATTTTTGTGACTTTCCTTCGAAGGGCGTGGCTATTACGGTGCCGCAGAGTCTGATTATTCTCCGTGGCAACAAAAGTTCCTGCAAAATGATTCAGATGATCCATCTTCTCGAAATTTTTCACATTTGAGGATATTCAGGCCCTGAAGACGGCTGCCAACTTATTTTTGATCGCAGTGGTAGCGCCACCAACTGGTTAAAACAAATACAAATTATTTTCGTTGATTTTTTTCTCCGGGCAGGTTAACAAAATCTACCTTACATTTGCTCGGATGAGTGTTTAGGCCTTGAGGATGTCACAATACGAAAGTCTTTCGCCTTCTTCAGAGTGTCACATGATGGTGTCTTGTGGCCCGTCTTTATCAGCTGATGTTCCATGAGGGCGTGACTTACCTGTCACAAGAATGAAGGCAAGTCACGCCCCCCGCTGTCCGTTCACTCCGCCAAAATGCTGCTCCAGGTGGTAGAGAGGATGAAGGCTCCCTTGTCTCTGTTCATGGTTTTTATGCCTCGCTTGCAGATCTCAATGGCCTCTCTGATCCAGCGCTGTTGTTTGTTCTCTTCGGTGCGGATGACCCTGCCCTTCTCCCGGTCCATGATGTGGTTTTCCCTTTTGCAGTGGTCAGTGATTGCTGATTTGTAATGTTCATGTTGTGCTTGTTCTTTGACTGCTCTGATTTTTCATTTTTTTGACAGGTAAGTCACACCCTCATGGAACATCAGCTGATAAAGACGGGTCTCAAGACACCATCATGCGACACTCTGAAGAAGGCGAAAGACTCGCCGAAACATGTCAGGTAAAAAATTTACCTAAAACATAATTGTCTGCTTTTAATGAATCAGTCAAATATCAATAATAAGAAGACAAAATGAACCTAATACAAATAAACGAATGCTTAATAACTCCCCTGCACATGCTCCTAAAAATCCAAACCTTCACCTGTAAATAAAACGTCCCGACCTGAAGACATCTTAATGTTATTATTTTGTTATACACACAGTGCCGCCAAGTGGAATCAAAAATTTGTTTTTATTTTAATTTTCACGTACTGCACGGTGCCCTTTTGACAAATCCGACTGAAAATTAGTCAGAAAAGACTCAAGACAATGATCTTACTCTCTGCCGAATTTTGTGACGTTTTGGCAAAAGGCGTGGCTATTAAGGTGCTGAAAAGTCCGATTGTACTCTGTGGCAACAAAAGCTCCGGCAACATGACTCAGATGATCCTATCTTCTCGAAGTTGTACACATTTGAGGATACCTCAGCCCTGAAGACATCTACCAACTTATTTTACATCGTAGTAGTAGCGCCACCAACTGGTAAAAGCTAATACAAGTTATTTTCTTGGATGTTTTTCTCCGTGCAACTCAACAAGGTCGCCCTCATATATGCTCGGATGACTGTTTCGGCCATGAGGATGTCACAATACGAAATTCGTGATTTTTCGTGAAAAGTTGTGGGAGTGGCATTGCACTGTTCGGCAATAAAACAAAGCTGATTATGAGGTTCTAAATATGAACGACAACTCGTAAAACTTTACACACACATCAGGCCGAGCAAATTTATCAATATTTTATACGTTAGTTGTGCAGCTTTTTTGAAATGGCTCGCCATGGCCCTCGAGAAATGTTAAAAAAAAGCAGCTCTGGTTGAATGTTTCACCTCGCTTTTTGTAAATTTTATGGAGTACAGTGAACTCTCTGTTATCGCGGTTAATGGGGACCGAGACCATCCGCGAAAACTGAAAATCCGCGAAGTAGCGGCGCACCTTAAAAAATGCTTAAAAAAAATATACAATATATATAATAAATATATATATATATATACGGGGAGAGAGAGAGTGAAATTCATGTTATAACAAAAAAAACAAATTATTATTAAAACGTATTATTTTTTTATTCCCCAGCCATTCTTTTTGTATTTATTTAATTACTCCGACTTTTACCTGCTGGTACGCCGTCCGGTGTGCCCTCTGAAATGAAAGGTGGCATTCTTTATTTATTTATTCATTTATTCATTCATAACTGACAGCCTCGCGCTCCGCTCGTGCCCGGGCAGAAGAGGTGCTCCAATTTGGCTTAACTGTGACACACGCCCGTCCTCCTCCCCCGGAGCTTCCATTCGGTTAAACTTAGGGGCCGCTTGGCACCGCCCGTGCCCGGGGAAGGTGCTCCTCTTCGGCTTACTGTGACGCGAGCATGCCCTCCTCCTCCGGAGCTTCCATTCGGTTAAACTTAGGGGCCGCTTGGAACCGCCCGTGCCCGGGGAAGGTGCTCCTCTTCGGCTTAGTGTGACGCGAGCATGCCCTCCTCCTCCGGAGCTTCCATTCGGTTAAACTTAGGGGCCGCTTGGCACCGCCCGTGCCCGGGGAAGGTGCTCCTCTACGACTTAACTGCCACGCACGCTGGCCGGAGCTCTGGTACGGTCCGAACCGCGCGAAACGTCGCCACCGATCGTGTCCGGGGGAACGTGCTCTTCTTCGTCCACTCTCCTCTTCGCCCACGCTCTTCTTCGGCGCATGCCGGCCGTCTAACCGCTCCAGCGCCCCGTCGTGCCGCTCGGCGAAACTACAATGCCCCCGAATATTTTTTAGACCCGCGAAGCACTGAACCCGCGAAAGGTGAACCGCGAAGTAGCGAGGGTTCACTGTATGTATAAGACCAAGACCTACAAAAAAGTCTCTTGGAGCAATGAGCTAGGTTTTACAGGAAGTCGGCCATTTTGAATTTACTTAAAAGGGGGCGGGTCACCACAATGGACTTTGTGTAGAAATTATTATTGGGGCCCGAGCAGCGACCGCGGCGAGGTCCCTATTGTTTTTGTAGAAAATATTATTACTTTTATTATTATTATTATTATTATTATTAGGGCCTGAGCAGCGACCGCTGCGAAGTCCCTATTGTTTTTGTAGAAATTATTATTATTATTATTTTTCCGATTGTTCGATCGCATTTTTGACCCCCCGAAACATGCACAAAAACTCACCAAACTTGGCAGTCTCATCGGGCATGGCGAAAAATTTGATATTTTAACGTCTAATATGAACAGGAAGTGAGTTATGAATTTTTGAAAGTCCGACTTTTGCCCTTTTTTGCATGTTTACAGGGGTCATTCTTTTGCACCCTGATCCTAAAGGCTTCATCTGATTGCCTTAAAATTCTGTCTGTAGCATCTGAAGACCTGGCACAAACACTGGGGCTAAAATTTTTTGTTTCCGAAATACTATATGACGGGGGCGGGGCATCAAAGTTTTCACTTAAGATTTCCTTCGCCGCAATGGACAAAATGCTTAATAACTCTCCTGCACATGCTGCTAAAAATCCAAAACTTCACATGTACATAAAGAGTCTGTACCTGAAGACATCTATATGTTTATATTCAGTTATACACCTTGCGCCAATCAATATCATTTTTTACATTTTGACGTACTGCACGGTGCCCTTTTAACGAATCTGATTGAAAATTGGCTAGAAAAGACTCAAGACATTGATCTTACTCTATCCCTATTTTTGTGACTTTCCTTCGAAGGGCGTGGCTATTACGGTGCCGCAGAGTCTGATTATTCTCCGTGGCAACAAAAGTTCCTGCAAAATGATTCAGATGATCCATCTTCTCGAAATTTTTCACATTTGAGGATATTCAGGCCCTGAAGACGGCTGCCAACTTATTTTTGATCGCAGTGGTAGCGCCACCAACTGGTTAAAACAAATACAAATCATTTTCGTTGATTTTTTTCTCCGGGCAGGTTAACAAAATCTACCTTACATTTGCTCGGATGAGTGTTTAGGCCTTGAGGATGTCACAATACGAAAGTCTTTCGCCTTCTTCAGAGTGTCACATGATGGTGTCTTGTGGCCCGTCTTTATCAGCTGATGTTCCATGAGGGCGTGACTTACCTGTCACAAGAATGAAGGCAAGTCACGCCCCCCGCTGTCCGTTCACTCCGCCAAAATGCTGCTCCAGGTGGTAGAGAGGATGAAGGCTCCCTTGTCTCTGTTCATGGTTTTTATGCCTCGCTTGCAGATCTCAATGGCCTCTCTGATCCAGCGCTGTTGTTTGTTCTCTTCGGTGCGGATGACCCTGCCCTTCTCCCGGTCCATGATGTGGTTTTCCCTTTTGCAGTGGTCAGTGATTGCTGATTTGTAATGTTCATGTTGTGCTTGTTCTTTTACTGCTCTGATTTTTCATTTTTTTGACAGGTAAGTCACACCCTCATGGAACATCAGCTCAAGACACCATCATGCGACACTCTGAAGAAGGCGAAAGACTCGCCGAAACATGTCAGGTAAAAAATTAACCTAAAACATAATTGTCTGCTTTTAATGAATCAGTCAAATATCAATAATAAGAAGACAAAATGAACCTAATACAAATAAATGAATGCTTAATAACTCCCCTGCACATGCTCCTAAAAATCCAAACCTTCACCTGTAAATAAAACGTCCCGACCTGAAGACATCTTAATGTTATTATTTTGTTATACACACAGTGCCGCCAAGTGGAATCAAAAATTTGTTTTTATTTTAATTTTCACGTACTGCATGGTGCCCTTTTGACGAATCCGACTGAAAATTAGTCAGAAAAGACTTAAGACAATGATCTTACTCTCTGCCGAATTTTGTGACGTTTTGGCAAAAGGCGTGGCTATTAAGGTGCTGAAAAGTCCGATTGTACTCTGTGGCAACAAAAGCTCCGGCAACATGACTCAGATGATCCTATCTTCTCGAAGTTGTACACATTTGAGGATACTTCAGCCCTGAAGACATCTACCAACTTATTTTACATCGTAGTAGTAGCGCCACCAACTGGTAAAAGCTAATACAAGTTATTTTCTTGGATGTTTTTCTCCGTGCAACTCAACAAGGTCGCCCTCATATATGCTCGGATGACTGTTTCGGCCATGAGGATGTCACAATACGAAATTCGTGATTTTTCGTGAAAAGTTGTGGGAGTGGCATTGCACTGTTCAGCAATAAAACAAAGCTGATTATGAGGTTCTAAATATGAACGACAACTCGTAAAACTTTACACACACATCAGGCCGAGCAAATTTATCAATATTTTATACGTTAGTTGTGCAGCTTTTTTGAAATGGCTCGCCATGGCCCTCGAGAAATGTTAAAAAAAAGCAGCTCTGGTTGAGTGTTTCACCTCGCTTTTTGTAAATTTTATGGAGTACAGTGAACCCTCGGTTATCGCGGTTAATGGGGACCGAGACCACCCGCGAAAACTGAAAATCCGCGAAGTAGCGGCGCACCTTCAAAAATGCTTAAAAAAAATATACAATATATATAATAAATATATAAATATATATATATATATATATATATATATATATATATATATATATACGGGGAGAGAGAGAGTGAAATTCATGTTATAACAAAAAAACCAAATTATTATTAAAACGTATTATTTTTTTATTCCCCAGCCATTCTTTTTGTATTTATTTAATTACTCCGACTTTTACCTGCTGGTACGCCGTCCGGTGTGCCCTGTGAAATGAAAGGTGGCATTCTTTATTTATTTATTCATTTATACATTCATAACTGACAGCCTCGCGCTCCGCTCGTGCCCGGGCAGAAGAGGTGCTCCAATTTGGCTTAACTGTGACACACGCCCGTCCTCCTCCCCCGGAGCTTCCATTCGGTTAAACTTAGGGGCCGCTTGGCACCGCCCGTGCCCGGGGAAGGTGCTCCTCTTCGGCTTACTGTGACGCGAGCATGCCCTCCTCCTCCGGAGCTTCCATTCGGTTAAACTTAGGGGCCGCTTGGAACCGCCCGTGCCCGGGGAAGGTGCTCCTCTTCGGCTTACTGTGACGCGAGCATGCCCTCCTCCTCCGGAGCTTCCATTCGGTTAAACTTAGGGGCCGCTTGGCACCGCCCGTGCCCGGGGAAGGTGCTCCTCTACGGCTTAACTGCCACGCACGCTGGCCGGAGCTCTGGTACGGTCCGAACCGCGCGAAACGTCGCCACCGATCGTGTCCGGGGGAACGTGCTCTTCTTCGTCCACTCTCCTCTTCGCCCACGCTCTTCTTCGGCGCACGCCGGCCGTCTAACCGCTCCAGCGCCCCGTCGTGCCGCTCGGCGAAACTACAATGCCCCCGAATATTTTTTAGACCCGCGAAGCACTGAACCCGCGAAAGGTGAACCTCGAAGTAGCGAGGGTTCACTGTATGTATAAGACCAAGACCTACAAAAAAGTCTCTTGGAGCAATGAGCTAGGTTTTACAGGAAGTCGGCCATTTTGAATTTACTTAAAAGGGGGCGGGTCTCCACAATGGACTTTGTGTAGAAATTATTATTGGGGCCCGAGCAGCGACCGCGGCGAGGTCCCTATTGTTTTTGTAGAAAATATTATTACTTTTATTATTATTATTATTATTATTATTATTAGGGCCTGAGCAGCGACCGCTGCGAAGTCCCTATTGTTTTTGTAGAAATTATTATTATTATTATTTTTCCGATTGTTCGATCGCATTTTTGACCCCCGAAACATGCACAAAAAACTCACCAAACTTGGCAGTCTCATCGGGCATGGCGAAAAATTTGATATTTTTTAACGTCTAATATGAACAGGAAGTGAGTTATGAATTTTTGAAAGTCCGACTTTTGCCCTTTTTTGCATGTTTACAGGGGTCATTCTTTTGCACCCTGATCCTAAAGGCTTCATCTGATTGCCTTAAAGTTCTGTCTGGAGCATCTTAAGACCTGGGACAAACACTGGGGCTAAAATTTTTTGTTTCCGAAATACTATATGACGGGGGCGGGGCTTCAAAGTTTTCACTTAAGATTTCCTTCGCCGCAATGGACAAAATGCTTAATAACTCTCCTGCCCGTGCTGCTAAAAATCCAAAACTTCACATGTACATAAAGAGTCGGTACCTGAAGACATCTATATGTTTATATTCAGTTATACACCTTGCGCCAATCAATATAAATGTTTACATTTTGACGTACTGCACGGTGCCCTTTTAACGAATCCGACTGAAAATTGGCTAGAAAAGACTCAAGACATTGATCTTACTCTATCCCTATTTTTATGACTTTCCTTCAAAGGGCGTGGCTATTACGGTGCCGCAGAGTCTGATTATTCTCCGTGGCAACAAAAGTTCCTGCAAAATGATTCAGATGATCCATCTTCTGGAAATCTTTCACATTTGAGGATATTCAGGCCCTGAAGACGGCTGCCAACTTATTTTTGATCGCAGTGGTAGCGCCACCAACTGGTTAAAACAAATACAAATTATTTTCGTTGATGTTTTTCTCCGGGCAGGTTAACAAAATCTACCTTATATTTGCTCGGATGAGTGTTTAGGCCTTGAGCATGTCACAATACGAAAGTCTTTCGCCTTCTTCAGAGTGTCACATGATGGTGTCTTGTGACCCGTCTTTATCAGCTGATGTTCCATGAGGGCGTGACTTACCTGTCACAAGAATGAAGGCAAGTCACGCCCCCCGCTGTCCGTTCACTCCGCCAAGATGCTGGTCCAGGTGGTAGAGAGGATGAAGGCTCCCTTGTCTCTGTTCATGGTTTTTATGCCTCGCTTGCAGATCTCAATGGCCTCTCTGATCCAGCGCTGTTGTTTGTTCTCTTCTGTGCGGATGACCCTGCCCTTCTCCCGGTCCATGATGTGGTTTTCCCTTTTGCAGTGGTCAGTGATTGCTGATTTGTAATGTTCATGTTGTGCTTGTTCTTTTACTGCTCTGATTTTTTCATTTTTTTGACAGGTAAGTCACACCCTCATGGAACATCAGCTCAAGACACCATCATGCGACACTCTGAAGAAGGCGAAAGACTCGCCGAAACATGTCAGGTAAAAAATTAACCTAAAACATAATTGTCTGCTTTTAATGAATCAGTCAAATATCAATAATAAGAAGACAAAATGAACCTAATACAAATAAATGAATGCTTAATAACTCCCCTGCACATGCTCCTAAAAATCCAAACCTTCACCTGTAAATAAAACGTCCCGACCTGAAGACATCTTAATGTTATTATTTTGTTATACACACAGTGCCGCCAAGTGGAATAAAAATTTTTTTTTTATTTTAATTTTCACGTACTGCACGGTGCCCTTTTGACGAATCCGACTGAAAATTAGTCAGAAAAGACTCAAGACAATGATCTTACTCTCTGCCGAATTTTGTGACGTTTTGGCAAAAGGCGTGGCTATTAAGGTGCTGAAAAGTCCGATTGTACTCTGTGGCAACAAAAGCTCCGGCAACATGACTCAGATGATCCTATCTTCTCGAAGTTGTACACATTTGAGGATACTTCAGCCCTGAAGACATCTACCAACTTATTTTACATTGTAGTAGTAGCGCCACCAACTGGTAAAAGCTAATACAAGTTATTTTCTTGGATGTTTTTCTCCGTGCAACTCAACAAGGTCGCCCTCATATATGCTCGGATGACTGTTTCGGCCATGAGGATGTCACAATACGAAATTTGTGATTTTTCGTGAAAGTTGTGGGAGTGGCATTGCACTGTTCGGCAATAAAACAAAGCTGAATATGAGGTTCTAAATATGAACGACAACTCGTAAAACTTTACACACACATCAGGCCGAGCAAATTTATCAATATTTTATACGTTAGTTGTGCAGCTTTTTTGAAATGGCTCGCCATGGCCCTCGAGAAATGTTAAAAAAAAGCAGCTCTGGTTGAGTGTTTCACCTCGCTTTTTGTAAATTTAATGGAGTACAGTGAACCCTCGGTTATCGCGGTTAATGGGGACCGAGACCACCCGCGAAAACTGAAAATCCGCGAAGTAGCGGCGCACCTTAAAAAATGCTTAAAAAAAATATACAATATATACAATAAATATATAATATATATATATATATATATATATATATATATATATATATATACGGGGAGAGAGAGAGTGAAATTCATGTTATAACAAAAAAACCAAATTATTATTAAAACGTATTATTTTTTTATTCCCCAGCCATTCTTTTTGTATTTATTTAATTACTCCGACTTTTACCTGCTGGTACGCCGTCCGGTGTGCCCTGTGAAATGAAAGGTGGCATTCTTTATTTATTTATTCATTTATTCATTCATAACTGACAGCCTCGCGCTCCGCTCGTGCCCGGGCAGAAGAGGTGCTCCAATTTGGCTTAACTGTGACACACGCCCGTCCTCCTCCCCCGGAGATTCCATTCGGTTAAACTTAGGGGCCGCTTGGCACCGCCCGTGCCCGGGGAAGGTGCTCCTCTTCGGCTTACTGTGACGCGAGCATGCCCTCCTCCTCCGGAGCTTCCATTCGGTTAAACTTAGGGGCCGCTTGGAACCGCCCGTGCCCGGGGAAGGTGCTCCTCTACGGCTTAACTGCCACGCACGCCGGCCGGAGCTCGGGTACGGTCCGAACCGCGCGAAACGTCGCCACCGATCGTGTCCGGGGGAACGTGCTCTTCTTCGTCCACTCTCCTCTTCGCCCACGCTCTTCTTCGGCGCACGCCGGCCGTCTAACCGCTCCAGCGCCCCGTCGTGCCGCTCGGCGAAACTACAATGCCCCCGAATATTTTTTAGACCCGCGAAGCACTGAACCCGCGAAAGGTGAACCGCGAAGTAGCGAGGGTTCACTGTATGTATAAGACCAAGACCTACAAAAAAGTCTCTTGGAGCAATGAGCTAGGTTTTACAGGAAGTCGGCCATTTTGAATTTACTTAAAAGGGGGCGGGTCACCACAATGGACTTTGTGTAGAAATTATTATTGGGGCCCGAGCAGCGACCGCGGCGAGGTCCCTATTGTTTTTGTAGAAAATATTATTACTTTTATTATTATTATTATTATTATTATTAGGGCCTGAGCAGCGACCGCTGCGAAGTCCCTATTGTTTTTGTAGAAATTATTATTATTATTATTTTTCCGATTGTTCGATCGCATTTTTGACCCCCGAAACATGCACAAAAACTCACCAAACTTGGCAGTCTCATCGGGCATGACGAAAAATTTGATATTTTAACGTCTAATATGAACAGGAATTGAGTTATGAATTTTTGAAAGTCCGACTTTTGCCCTTTTTTGCATGTTTACAGGGGTCATTCTTTTGCACCCTGATCTAAAGGCTTCATCTGATTGCCTTAAAATTCTGTCTGTAGCATCTGAAGACCTGGCACAAACACTGGGGCTAAAATTTTTTGTTTCCGAAATACTATATGACGGGGGCGGGGCATCAAAGTTTTCACTTAAGATTTCCTTCGCCGCAATGGACAAAATGCTTAATAACTCTCCTGCACATGCTGCTAAAAATCCAAAACTTCACATGTACATAAAGAGTCTGTACCTGAAGACATCTATATGTTTATATTCAGTTATACACCTTGCGCCAATCAATATCATTTTTTACATTTTGACGTACTGCACGGTGCCCTTTTAACGAATCTGATTGAAAATTGGCTAGAAAAGACTCAAGACATTGATCTTACTCTATCCCTATTTTTGTGACTTTCCTTCGAAGGGCGTGGCTATTACGGTGCCGCAGAGTCTGATTATTCTCCGTGGCAACAAAAGTTCCTGCAAAATGATTCAGATGATCCATCTTCTCGAAATTTTTCACATTTGAGGATATTCAGGCCCTGAAGACGGCTGCCAACTTATTTTTGATCGCAGTGGTCGCGCCACCAACTGGTTAAAACAAATACAAATTATTTTCGTTGATTTTTTTCTCCGGGCAGGTTAACAAAATCTACCTTACATTTGCTCGGATGAGTGTTTAGGCCTTGAGGATGTCACAATACGTAAGTCTTTCGCCTTCTTCAGAGTGTCACATGATGGTGTCTTGTGGCCCGTCTTTATCAGCTGATGTTCCATGAGGGCGTGACTTACCTGTCACAAGAATGAAGGCAAGTCACGCCCCCCGCTGTCCGTTCACTCCGCCAAAATGCTCCTCCAGGTGGTAGAGAGGATGAAGGCTCCCTTGTCTCTGTTCATGGTTTTTATGCCTCGCTTGCAGATCTCAATGGCCTCTCTGATCCAGCGCTGTTGTTTGTTCTCTTCGGTGCGGATGACCCTGCCCTTCTCCCGGTCCATGATGTGGTTTTCCCTTTTGCAGTGGTCAGTGATTGCTGATTTGTAATGTTCATGTTGTGCTTGTTCTTTTACTGCTCTGATTTTTCATTTTTTTGACAGGTAAGTCACACCCTCATGGAACATCAGCTGATAAAGACGGGTCTCAAGACACCATCATGCGACACTCTGAAGAAGGCGAAAGACTCGCCGAAACATGTCAGGTAAAAAATTAACCTAAAACATAATTGTCTGCTTTTAATGAATCAGTCAAATATCAATAATAAGAAGACAAAATGAACCTAATACAAATAAATGAATGCTTAATAACTCCCCTGCACATGCTCCTAAAAATCCAAACCTTCACCTGTAAATAAAACGTCCCGACCTGAAGACATCTTAATGTTATTATTTTGTTATACACACAGTGCCGCCAAGTGGAATCAAAAATTTGTTTTTATTTTAATTTTCACGTACTGCACGGTGCCCTTTTGACGAATCCGACTGAAAATGAGTCAGAAAAGACTCAAGACAATGATCTTACTCTCTGCCGAATTTTGTGACGTTTTGGCAAAAGGCGTGGCTATTAAGGTGCTGAAAAGTCCGATTGTACTCTGTGGCAACAAAAGCTCCGGCAACATGACTCAGATGATCCTATCTTCTCGAAGTTGTACACATTTGAGGATACTTCAGCCCTGAAGACATCTACCAACTTATTTTACATCGTAGTAGTAGCGCCACCAACTGGTAAAAGCTAATACAAGTTATTTTCTTGGATGTTTTTCTCCGTGCAACTCAACAAGGTCGCCCTCATATATGCTCGGATGACTGTTTCGGCCATGAGGATGTCACAATACGAAATTCGTGATTTTTCGTGAAAAGTTGTGGGAGTGGCATTGCACTGTTCGGCAATAAAACAAAGCTGATTATGAGGTTCTAAATATGAACGACAACTCGTAAAACTTTACACACACATCAGGCCGAGCAAATTTATCAATATTTTATACGTTAGTTGTGCAGCTTTTTTGAAATGGCTCGCCATGGCCCTCGAGAAATGTTAAAAAAAAGCAGCTCTGGTTGAGTGTTTCACCTCGCTTTTTGTAAATTTTATGGAGTACAGTGAACCCTCGGTTATCGCGGTTAATGGGGACCGAGACCATCCGCGAAAACTGAAAATCCGCGAAGTAGCGGCGCACCTTCAAAAATGCTTAAAAAAAATATACAATATATATAATAAATATATAAATATATATATATATATATATATATATATATATATATATATATATATATATATATACGGGGAGAGAGAGAGTGAAATTCATGTTATAACAAAAAAACCAAATTATTATTAAAACGTATTGTTTTTTTATTCCCCAGCCATTCTTTTTGTATTTATTTAATTACTCCGACTTTTACCTGCTGGTACGCCGTCCGGTGTGCCCTGTGAAATGAAAGGTGGCATTCTTTATTTATTTATTCATTTATTCATTCATAACTGACAGCCTCGCGCTCCGCTCGTGCCCGGGCAGAAGAGGTGCTCCAATTTGGCTTAACTGTGACACACGCCCGTCCTCCTCCCCCGGAGCTTCCATTCGGTTAAACTTAGGGGCCGCTTGGCACCGCCCGTGCCCGGGGAAGGTGCTCCTCTTCGGCTTACTGTGACGCGAGCATGCCCTCCTCCTCCGGAGCTTCCATTCGGTTAAACGTAGGGGCCGCTTGGCACCGCCCGTGCCCGGGGAAGGTGCTCCTCTACGGCTTAACTGCCACGCACGCTGGCCGGAGCTCTGGTACGGTCCGAACCGCGCGAAACGTCGCCACCGATCGTGTCCGGGGGAACGTGCTCTTCTTCGTCCACTCTCCTCTTCGCCCACGCTCTTCTTCGGCGCACGCCGGCCGTCTAACCGCTCCAGCGCCCCGTCGTGCCGCTCGGCGAAACTACAATGCCCCCGAATATTTTTTAGACCCGCGAAGCACTGAACCCGCGAAAGGTGAACCGCGAAGTAGCGAGGGTTCACTGTATGTATAAGACCAAGACCTACAAAAAAGTCTCTTGGAGCAATGAGCTAGGTTTTACAGGAAGTCGGCCATTTTGAATTTACTTAAAAGGGGGCGGGTCACCACAATGGACTTTGTGTAGAAATTATTATTGGGGCCCGAGCAGCGACCGCGGCGAGGTCCCTATTGTTTTTGTAGAAGATATTATTACTTTTATTATTATTATTATTATTATTATTAGGGCCTGAGCAGCGACCGCTGCGAAGTCCCTATTGTTTTTGTAGAAATTATTATTATTATTATTTTTCCGATTGTTCGATCGCATTTTTGACCCCCGAAACATGCACAAAAACTCACCAAACTTGGCAGTCTCATCGGGCATGGCGAAAAATTTGATATTTTAACGTCTAATATGAACAGGAAGTGAGTTATGAATTTTTGAAAGTCCGACTTTTGCCCTTTTTTGCATGTTTACAGGGGTCATTCTTTTGCACCCTGATCCTAAAGGCTTCATCTGATTGCCTTAAAATTCTGTCTGTAGCATCTGAAGACCTGGCACAAACACTGGGGCTAAAATTTTTTGTTTCCAAAATACTATATGACGGGGGCGGGGCATCAAAGTTTTCACTTAAGATATCCTTCGCCGCAATGGACAAAATGCTTAATAACTCTCCTGCACATGCTGCTAAAAATCCAAAACTTCACATGTACATAAAGAGTCTGTACCTGAAGACATCTATATGTTTATATTCAGTTATACACCTTGCGCCAATCAATATCATTTTTTACATTTTGACGTACTGCACGGTGCCCTTTTAACGAATCTGATTGAAAATTGGCTAGAAAAGACTCAAGACATTGATCTTACTCTATCCCTATTTTTGTGACTTTCCTTCGAAGGGCGTGGCTATTACGGTGCCGCAGAGTCTGATTATTCTCCGTGGCAACAAAAGTTCCTGCAAAATGATTCAGATGATCCATCTTCTCGAAATTTTTCACATTTGAGGATATTCAGGCCCTGAAGACGGCTGCCAACTTATTTTTGATCGCAGTGGTAGCGCCACCAACTGGTTAAAACAAATACAAATTATTTTCGTTGATTTTTTTCTCCGGGCAGGTTAACAAAATCTACCTTACATTTGCTCGGATGAGTGTTTAGGCCTTGAGGATGTCACAATACGAAAGTCTTTCGCCTTCTTCAGAGTGTCACATGATGGTGTCTTGTGGCCCGTCTTTATCAGCTGATGTTCCATGAGGGCGTGACTTACCTGTCACAAGAATGAAGGCAAGTCACGCCCCCCGCTGTCCGTTCACTCCGCCAAAATGCTGCTCCAGGTGGTAGAGAGGATGAAGGCTCCCTTGTCTCTGTTCATGGTTTTTATGCCTCGCTTGCAGATCTCAATGGCCTCTCTGATCCAGCGCTGTTGTTTGTTCTCTTCGGTGCGGATGACCCTGCCCTTCTCCCGGTCCATGATGTGGTTTTCCCTTTTGCAGTGGTCAGTGATTGCTGATTTGTAATGTTCATGTTGTGCTTGTTCTTTGACTGCTCTGATTTTTCATTTTTTTGACAGGTAAGTCACACCCTCATGGAACATCAGCTGATAAAGACGGGTCTCAAGACACCATCATGCGACACTCTGAAGAAGGCGAAAGACTCGCCGAAACATGTCAGGTAAAAAATTTACCTAAAACATAATTGTCTGCTTTTAATGAATCAGTCAAATATCAATAATAAGAAGACAAAATGAACCTAATACAAATAAACGAATGCTTAATAACTCCCCTGCACATGCTCCTAAAAATCCAAACCTTCACCTGTAAATAAAACGTCCCGACCTGAAGACATCTTAATGTTATTATTTTGTTATACACACAGTGCCGCCAAGTGGAATCAAAAATTTGTTTTTATTTTAATTTTCACGTACTGCACGGTGCCCTTTTGACAAATCCGACTGAAAATTAGTCAGAAAAGACTCAAGACAATGATCTTACTCTCTGCCGAATTTTGTGACGTTTTGGCAAAAGGCGTGGCTATTAAGGTGCTGAAAAGTCCGATTGTACTCTGTGGCAACAAAAGCTCCGGCAACATGACTCAGATGATCCTATCTTCTCGAAGTTGTACACATTTGAGGATACCTCAGCCCTGAAGACATCTACCAACTTATTTTACATCGTAGTAGTAGCGCCACCAACTGGTAAAAGCTAATACAAGTTATTTTCTTGGATGTTTTTCTCCGTGCAACTCAACAAGGTCGCCCTCATATATGCTCGGATGACTGTTTCGGCCATGAGGATGTCACAATACGAAATTCGTGATTTTTCGTGAAAAGTTGTGGGAGTGGCATTGCACTGTTCGGCAATAAAACAAAGCTGATTATGAGGTTCTAAATATGAACGACAACTCGTAAAACTTTACACACACATCAGGCCGAGCAAATTTATCAATATTTTATACGTTAGTTGTGCAGCTTTTTTGAAATGGCTCGCCATGGCCCTCGAGAAATGTTAAAAAAAAGCAGCTCTGGTTGAATGTTTCACCTCGCTTTTTGTAAATTTTATGGAGTACAGTGAACTCTCTGTTATCGCGGTTAATGGGGACCGAGACCATCCGCGAAAACTGAAAATCCGCGAAGTAGCGGCGCACCTTCAAAAATGCTTAAAAAAAATATACAATATATATAATAATATATATATATATATATATATATATATATATATACGGGGAGAGAGAGAGTGAAATTCATGTTATAACAAAAAAAACAAATTATTATTAAAACGTATTATTTTTTTATTCCCCAGCCATTCTTTTTGTATTTATTTAATTACTCCGACTTTTACCTGCTGGTACGCCGTCCGGTGTGCCCTCTGAAATGAAAGGTGGCATTCTTTATTTATTTATTCATTTATTCATTCATAACTGACAGCCTCGCGCTCCGCTCGTGCCCGGGCAGAAGAGGTGCTCCAATTTGGCTTAACTGTGACACACGCCCGTCCTCCTCCCCCGGAGCTTCCATTCGGTTAAACTTAGGGGCCGCTTGGCACCGCCCGTGCCCGGGGAAGGTGCTCCTCTTCGGCTTACTGTGACGCGAGCATGCCCTCCTCCTCCGGAGCTTCCATTCGGTTAAACTTAGGGGCCGCTTGGAACCGCCCGTGCCCGGGGAAGGTGCTCCTCTTCGGCTTAGTGTGACGCGAGCATGCCCTCCTCCTCCGGAGCTTCCATTCGGTTAAACTTAGGGGCCGCTTGGCACCGCCCGTGCCCGGGGAAGGTGCTCCTCTACGACTTAACTGCCACGCACGCTGGCCGGAGCTCTGGTACGGTCCGAACCGCGCGAAACGTCGCCACCGATCGTGTCCGGGGGAACGTGCTCTTCTTCGTCCACTCTCCTCTTCGCCCACGCTCTTCTTCGGCGCATGCCGGCCGTCTAACCGCTCCAGCGCCCCGTCGTGCCGCTCGGCGAAACTACAATGCCCCCGAATATTTTTTAGACCCGCGAAGCACTGAACCCGCGAAAGGTGAACCGCGAAGTAGCGAGGGTTCACTGTATGTATAAGACCAAGACCTACAAAAAAGTCTCTTGGAGCAATGAGCTAGGTTTTACAGGAAGTCGGCCATTTTGAATTTACTTAAAAGGGGGCGGGTCACCACAATGGACTTTGTGTAGAAATTATTATTGGGGCCCGAGCAGCGACCGCGGCGAGGTCCCTATTGTTTTTGTAGAAAATATTATTACTTTTATTATTATTATTATTATTATTATTAGGGCCTGAGCAGCGACCGCTGCGAAGTCCCTATTGTTTTTGTAGAAATTATTATTATTATTATTTTTCAGATTGTTCGATCGCATTTTTGACCCCCGAAACATGCACAAAAACTCACCAAACTTGGCAGTCTCATCGGGCATGGCGAAAAATTTGATATTTTAACGTCTAATATGAACAGGAAGTGAGTTATGAATTTTTGAAAGTCCGACTTTTGCCCTTTTTTGCATGTTTACAGGGGTCATTCTTTTGCACCCTGATCCTAAAGGCTTCATCTGATTGCCTTAAAATTCTGTCTGTAGCATCTGAAGACCTGGCACAAACACTGGGGCTAAAATTTTTTGTTTCCGAAATACTATATGACGGGGGCGGGGCATCAAAGTTTTCACTTAAGATTTCCTTCGCCGCAATGGACAAAATGCTTAATAACTCTCCTGCACATGCTGCTAAAAATCCAAAACTTCACATGTACATAAAGAGTCTGTACCTGAAGACATCTATATGTTTATATTCAGTTATACACCTTGCGCCAATCAATATCATTTTTTACATTTTGACGTACTGCACGGTGCCCTTTTAACGAATCTGATTGAAAATTGGCTAGAAAAGACTCAAGACATTGATCTTACTCTATCCCTATTTTTGTGACTTTCCTTCGAAGGGCGTGGCTATTACGGTGCCGCAGAGTCTGATTATTCTCCGTGGCAACAAAAGTTCCTGCAAAATGATTCAGATGATCCATCTTCTCGAAATTTTTCACATTTGAGGATATTCAGGCCCTGAAGACGGCTGCCAACTTATTTTTGATCGCAGTGGTAGCGCCACCAACTGGTTAAAACAAATACAAATCATTTTCGTTGATTTTTTTCTCCGGGCAGGTTAACAAAATCTACCTTACATTTGCTCGGATGAGTGTTTAGGCCTTGAGGATGTCACAATACGAAAGTCTTTCGCCTTCTTCAGAGTGTCACATGATGGTGTCTTGTGGCCCGTCTTTATCAGCTGATGTTCCATGAGGGCGTGACTTACCTGTCACAAGAATGAAGGCAAGTCACGCCCCCCGCTGTCCGTTCACTCCGCCAAAATGCTGCTCCAGGTGGTAGAGAGGATGAAGGCTCCCTTGTCTCTGTTCATGGTTTTTATGCCTCGCTTGCAGATCTCAATGGCCTCTCTGATCCAGCGCTGTTGTTTGTTCTCTTCGGTGCGGATGACCCTGCCCTTCTCCCGGTCCATGATGTGGTTTTCCCTTTTGCAGTGGTCAGTGATTGCTGATTTGTAATGTTCATGTTGTGCTTGTTCTTTTACTGCTCTGATTTTTCATTTTTTTGACAGGTAAGTCACACCCTCATGGAACATCAGCTCAAGACACCATCATGCGACACTCTGAAGAAGGCGAAAGACTCGCCGAAACATGTCAGGTAAAAAATTAACCTAAAACATAATTGTCTGCTTTTAATGAATCAGTCAAATATCAATAATAAGAAGACAAAATGAACCTAATACAAATAAATGAATGCTTAATAACTCCCCTGCACATGCTCCTAAAAATCCAAACCTTCACCTGTAAATAAAACGTCCCGACCTGAAGACATCTTAATGTTATTATTTTGTTATACACACAGTGCCGCCAAGTGGAATCAAAAATTTGTTTTTATTTTAATTTTCACGTACTGCATGGTGCCCTTTTGACGAATCCGACTGAAAATTAGTCAGAAAAGACTTAAGACAATGATCTTACTCTCTGCCGAATTTTGTGACGTTTTGGCAAAAGGCGTGGCTATTAAGGTGCTGAAAAGTCCGATTGTACTCTGTGGCAACAAAAGCTCCGGCAACATGACTCAGATGATCCTATCTTCTCGAAGTTGTACACATTTGAGGATACTTCAGCCCTGAAGACATCTACCAACTTATTTTACATCGTAGTAGTAGCGCCACCAACTGGTAAAAGCTAATACAAGTTATTTTCTTGGATGTTTTTCTCCGTGCAACTCAACAAGGTCGCCCTCATATATGCTCGGATGACTGTTTCGGCCATGAGGATGTCACAATACGAAATTCGTGATTTTTCGTGAAAAGTTGTGGGAGTGGCATTGCACTGTTCAGCAATAAAACAAAGCTGATTATGAGGTTCTAAATATGAACGACAACTCGTAAAACTTTACACACACATCAGGCCGAGCAAATTTATCAATATTTTATACGTTAGTTGTGCAGCTTTTTTGAAATGGCTCGCCATGGCCCTCGAGAAATGTTAAAAAAAAGCAGCTCTGGTTGAGTGTTTCACCTCGCTTTTTGTAAATTTTATGGAGTACAGTGAACCCTCGGTTATCGCGGTTAATGGGGACCGAGACCACCCGCGAAAACTGAAAATCCGCGAAGTAGCGGCGCACCTTCAAAAATGCTTAAAAAAAATATACAATATATATAATAAATATATAAATATATATATATATATATATATATATATATATATATATATACGGGGAGAGAGAGAGTGAAATTCATGTTATAACAAAAAAACCAAATTATTATTAAAACGTATTATTTTTTTATTCCCCAGCCATTCTTTTTGTATTTATTTAATTACTCCGACTTTTACCTGCTGGTACGCCGTCCGGTGTGCCCTGTGAAATGAAAGGTGGCATTCTTTATTTATTTATTCATTTATACATTCATAACTGACAGCCTCGCGCTCCGCTCGTGCCCGGGCAGAAGAGGTGCTCCAATTTGGCTTAACTGTGACACACGCCCGTCCTCCTCCCCCGGAGCTTCCATTCGGTTAAACTTAGGGGCCGCTTGGCACCGCCCGTGCCCGGGGAAGGTGCTCCTCTTCGGCTTACTGTGACGCGAGCATGCCCTCCTCCTCCGGAGCTTCCATTCGGTTAAACTTAGGGGCCGCTTGGAACCGCCCGTGCCCGGGGAAGGTGCTCCTCTTCGGCTTACTGTGACGCGAGCATGCCCTCCTCCTCCGGAGCTTCCATTCGGTTAAACTTAGGGGCCGCTTGGCACCGCCCGTGCCCGGGGAAGGTGCTCCTCTACGGCTTAACTGCCACGCACGCTGGCCGGAGCTCTGGTACGGTCCGAACCGCGCGAAACGTCGCCACCGATCGTGTCCGGGGGAACGTGCTCTTCTTCGTCCACTCTCCTCTTCGCCCACGCTCTTCTTCGGCGCACGCCGGCCGTCTAACCGCTCCAGCGCCCCGTCGTGCCGCTCGGCGAAACTACAATGCCCCCGAATATTTTTTAGACCCGCGAAGCACTGAACCCGCGAAAGGTGAACCTCGAAGTAGCGAGGGTTCACTGTATGTATAAGACCAAGACCTACAAAAAAGTCTCTTGGAGCAATGAGCTAGGTTTTACAGGAAGTCGGCCATTTTGAATTTACTTAAAAGGGGGCGGGTCTCCACAATGGACTTTGTGTAGAAATTATTATTGGGGCCCGAGCAGCGACCGCGGCGAGGTCCCTATTGTTTTTGTAGAAAATATTATTACTTTTATTATTATTATTATTATTATTATTATTATTATTATTAGGGCCTGAGCAGCGACCGCTGCGAAGTCCCTATTGTTTTTGTAGAAATTATTATTATTATTATTTTTCCGATTGTTCGATCGCATTTTTGACCCCCGAAACATGCACAAAAACTCACCAAACTTGGCAGTCTCATCGGGCATGGCGAAAAATTTGATATTTTTTAACGTCTAATATGAACAGGAAGTGAGTTATGAATTTTTGAAAGTCCGACTTTTGCCCTTTTTTGCATGTTTACAGGGGTCATTCTTTTGCACCCTGATCCTAAAGGCTTCATCTGATTGCCTTAAAGTTCTGTCTGGAGCATCTTAAGACCTGGGACAAACACTGGGGCTAAAATTTTTTGTTTCCGAAATACTATATGACGGGGGCGGGGCTTCAAAGTTTTCACTTAAGATTTCCTTCGCCGCAATGGACAAAATGCTTAATAACTCTCCTGCCCGTGCTGCTAAAAATCCAAAACTTCACATGTACATAAAGAGTCGGTACCTGAAGACATCTATATGTTTATATTCAGTTATACACCTTGCGCCAATCAATATAAATGTTTACATTTTGACGTACTGCACGGTGCCCTTTTAACGAATCCGACTGAAAATTGGCTAGAAAAGACTCAAGACATTGATCTTACTCTATCCCTATTTTTATGACTTTCCTTCAAAGGGCGTGGCTATTACGGTGCCGCAGAGTCTGATTATTCTCCGTGGCAACAAAAGTTCCTGCAAAATGATTCAGATGATCCATCTTCTGGAAATCTTTCACATTTGAGGATATTCAGGCCCTGAAGACGGCTGCCAACTTATTTTTGATCGCAGTGGTAGCGCCACCAACTGGTTAAAACAAATACAAATTATTTTCGTTGATGTTTTTCTCCGGGCAGGTTAACAAAATCTACCTTATATTTGCTCGGATGAGTGTTTAGGCCTTGAGCATGTCACAATACGAAAGTCTTTCGCCTTCTTCAGAGTGTCACATGATGGTGTCTTGTGACCCGTCTTTATCAGCTGATGTTCCATGAGGGCGTGACTTACCTGTCACAAGAATGAAGGCAAGTCACGCCCCCCGCTGTCCGTTCACTCCGCCAAGATGCTGGTCCAGGTGGTAGAGAGGATGAAGGCTCCCTTGTCTCTGTTCATGGTTTTTATGCCTCGCTTGCAGATCTCAATGGCCTCTCTGATCCAGCGCTGTTGTTTGTTCTCTTCTGTGCGGATGACCCTGCCCTTCTCCCGGTCCATGATGTGGTTTTCCCTTTTGCAGTGGTCAGTGATTGCTGATTTGTAATGTTCATGTTGTGCTTGTTCTTTTACTGCTCTGATTTTTTCATTTTTTTGACAGGTAAGTCACACCCTCATGGAACATCAGCTCAAGACACCATCATGCGACACTCTGAAGAAGGCGAAAGACTCGCCGAAACATGTCAGGTAAAAAATTAACCTAAAACATAATTGTCTGCTTTTAATGAATCAGTCAAATATCAATAATAAGAAGACAAAATGAACCTAATACAAATAAATGAATGCTTAATAACTCCCCTGCACATGCTCCTAAAAATTCAAACCTTCACCTGTAAATAAAACGTCCCGACCTGAAGACATCTTAATGTTATTATTTTGTTATACACACAGTGCCGCCAAGTGGAATCAAAAATTTGTTTTTATTTTAATTTTCACGTACTGCATGGTGCCCTTTTGACGAATCCGACTGAAAATTAGTCAGAAAAGACTTAAGACAATGATCTTACTCTCTGCCGAATTTTGTGACGTTTTGGCAAAAGGCGTGGCTATTAAGGTGCTGAAAAGTCCGATTGTACTCTGTGGCAACAAAAGCTCCGGCAACATGACTCAGATGATCCTATCTTCTCGAAGTTGTACACATTTGAGGATACTTCAGCCCTGAAGACATCTACCAACTTATTTTACATCGTAGTAGTAGCGCCACCAACTGGTAAAAGCTAATACAAGTTATTTTCTTGGATGTTTTTCTCCGTGCAACTCAACAAGGTCGCCCTCATATATGCTCGGATGACTGTTTCGGCCATGAGGATGTCACAATACGAAATTCGTGATTTTTCGTGAAAAGTTGTGGGAGTGGCATTGCACTGTTCAGCAATAAAACAAAGCTGATTATGAGGTTCTAAATATGAACGACAACTCGTAAAACTTTACACACACATCAGGCCGAGCAAATTTATCAATATTTTATACGTTAGTTGTGCAGCTTTTTTGAAATGGCTCGCCATGGCCCTCGAGAAATGTTAAAAAAAAGCAGCTCTGGTTGAGTGTTTCACCTCGCTTTTTGTAAATTTTATG
Source organism: Idiotropiscis lumnitzeri (assembly GCF_059441095.1). Classification (NCBI taxonomy): domain Eukaryota; kingdom Metazoa; phylum Chordata; class Actinopteri; order Syngnathiformes; family Syngnathidae; genus Idiotropiscis; species Idiotropiscis lumnitzeri. The sequence goes on along the minus strand of NW_028283585.1, from coordinate 616,441 downwards.
GAGTACAGTGAACCCTCGGTTATCGCGGTTAATGGGGACCGAGACCACCCGCGAAAACTGAAAATCCGCGAAGTAGCGGCGCACCTTCAAAAATGCTTAAAAAAAATATACAATATATATAATAAATATATAAATATATATATATATATATATATATATATATATATATATACGGGGAGAGAGAGAGTGAAATTCATGTTATAACAAAAAAAACAAATTATTATTAAAACGTATTATTTTTTTATTCCCCAGCCATTCTTTTTGTATTTATTTAATTACTCCGACTTTTACCTGCTGGTACGCCGTCCGGTGTGCCCTGTGAAATGAAAGGTGGCATTCTTTATTTATTTATTCATTTATACATTCATAACTGACAGCCTCGCGCTCCGCTCGTGCCCGGGCAGAAGAGGTGCTCCAATTTGGCTTAACTGTGACACACGCCCGTCCTCCTCCCCCGGAGCTTCCATTCGGTTAAACTTAGGGGCCGCTTGGCACCGCCCGTGCCCGGGGAAGGTGCTCCTCTTCGGCTTACTGTGACGCGAGCATGCCCTCCTCCTCCGGAGCTTCCATTCGGTTAAACTTAGGGGCCGCTTGGCACTGCCCGTGCCCGGGGAAGGTGCTCCTCTACGGCTTAACTGCCACGCACGCTGGCCGGAGCTCTGGTACGGTCCGAACCGCGCGAAACGTCGCCACCGATCGTGTCCGGGGGAACGTGCTCTTCTTCGTCCACTCTCCTCTTCGCCCACGCTCTTCTTCGGCGCACGCCGGCCGTCTAACCGCTCCAGCGCCCCGTCGTGCCGCTCGGCGAAACTACAATGCGCCCGAATATTTTTTAGACCCGCGAAGCACTGAACCCGCGAAAGGTGAACCGCGAAGTAGCGAGGGTTCACTGTATGTATAAGACCAAGACCTACAAAAAAGTCTCTTGGAGCAATGAGCTAGGTTTTACAGGAAGTCGGCCATTTTGAATTTACTTAAAAGGGGGCGGGTCACCACAATGGACTTTGTGTAGAAATTATTATTGGGGCCCGAGCAGCGACCGCGGCGAGGTCCCTATTGTTTTTGTAGAAAATATTATTACTTTTATTATTATTATTATTATTATTATTAGGGCCTGAGCAGCGACCGCTGCGAAGTCCCTATTGTTTTTGTTGAAATTATTATTATTATTATTTTTCCGATTGTTCGATCGCATTTATGACCCCTGAAACATGCACAAAAACTCACCAAACTTGGCAGTCTCATCGGGCATGGCGAAAAATTTGATATTTTAACGTCTAATATGAACAGGAAGTGAGTTATGAATTTTTGAAAGTCCGACTTTTGCCCTTTTTTGCATGTTTACAGGGGTCATTCTTTTGCACCCTGATCCTAAAGGCTTCATCTGATTGCCTTAAAATTCTGTCTGTAGCATCTGAAGACCTGGCACAAACACTGGGGCTAAAATTTTTTGTTTCCGAAATACTATATGACGGGGGCGGGGCATCAAAGTTTTCACTTAAGATTTCCTTCGCCGCAATGGACAAAATGCTTAATAACTCTCCTGCACATGCTGCTAAAAATCCAAAACTTCACATGTACATAAAGAGTCTGTACCTGAAGACATCTATATGTTTATATTCAGTTATACACCTTGCGCCAATCAATATCATTTTTTACATTTTGACGTACTGCACGGTGCCCTTTTAACGAATCTGATTGAAAATTGGCTAGAAAAGACTCAAGACATTGATCTTACTCTATCCCTATTTTTGTGACTTTCCTTCGAAGGGCGTGGCTATTACGGTGCCGCAGAGTCTGATTATTCTCCGTGGCAACAAAAGTTCCTGCAAAATGATTCAGATGATCCATCTTCTCGAAATTTTTCACATTTGAGGATATTCAGGCCCTGAAGACGGCTGCCAACTTATTTTTGATCGCAGTGGTAGCGCCACCAACTGGTTAAAACAAATACAAATCATTTTCGTTGATTTTTTTCTCCGGGCAGGTTAACAAAATCTACCTTACATTTGCTCGGATGAGTGTTTAGGCCTTGAGGATGTCACAATACGAAAGTCTTTCGCCTTCTTCAGAGTGTCACATGATGGTGTCTTGTGGCCCGTCTTTATCAGCTGATGTTCCATGAGGGCGTGACTTACCTGTCACAAGAATGAAGGCAAGTCACGCCCCCCGCTGTCCGTTCACTCCGCCAAAATGCTGCTCCAGGTGGTAGAGAGGATGAAGGCTCCCTTGTCTCTGTTCATGGTTTTTATGCCTCGCTTGCAGATCTCAATGGCCTCTCTGATCCAGCGCTGTTGTTTGTTCTCTTCGGTGCGGATGACCCTGCCCTTCTCCCGGTCCATGATGTGGTTTTCCCTTTTGCAGTGGTCAGTGATTGCTGATTTGTAATGTTCATGTTGTGCTTGTTCTTTTACTGCTCTGATTTTTCATTTTTTTGACAGGTAAGTCACACCCTCATGGAACATCAGCTGATAAAGACGGGTCTCAAGACACCATCATGCGACACTCTGAAGAAGGCGAAAGACTCGCCGAAACATGTCAGGTAAAAAATTAACCTAAAACATAATTGTCTGCTTTTAATGAATCAGTCAAATATCAATAATAAGAAGACAAAATGAACCTAATACAAATAAATGAATGCTTAATAACTCCCCTGCACATGCTCCTAAAAATCCAAACCTTCACCTGTAAATAAAACGTCCCGACCTGAAGACATCTTAATGTTATTATTTTGTTATACACACAGTGCCGCCAAGTGGAATCAAAAATTTGTTTTTATTTTAATTTTCACGTACTGCACGGTGCCCTTTTGACGAATACGACTGAAAATTAGTCAGAAAAGACTCAAGACAATGATCTTACTCTCTGCCGAATTTTGTGACGTTTTGGCAAAAGGCGTGGCTATTAAGGTGCTGAAAAGTCCGATTGTACTCTGTGGCAACAAAAGCTCCGGCAACATGACTCAGATCATCCTATCTTCTCGAAGTTGTACACATTTGAGGATACTTCAGCCCTGAAGACATCTACCAACTTATTTTATATCGTAGTAGTAGCGCCACCAACTGGTAAAAGCTAATACAAGTTATTTTCTTGGATGTTTTTCTCCGTGCAACTCAACAAGGTCGCCCTCATATATGCTCGGATGACTGTTTCGGCCATGAGGATGTCACAATACGAAATTCGTGATTTTTCGTGAAAAGTTGTGGGAGTGGCATTGCACTGTTCGGCAATAAAACAAAGCTGATTATGAGGTTCTAAATATGAACGACAACTCGTAAAACTTTACACACACATCAGGCCGAGCAAATTTATCAATATTTTATACGTTAGTTGTGCAGCTTTTTTGAAATGGCTCGCCATGGCCCTCGAGAAATGTTAAAAAAAAGCAGCTCTGGTTGAGTGTTTCACCTCGCTTTTTGTAAATTTTATGGAGTACAGTGAACCCTCGGTTATCGCGGTTAATGGGGACCGAGACCACCCGCGAAAACTGAAAATCCGCGAAGTAGCGGCGCACCTTCAAAAATGCTTAAAAAAAATATACAATATATATAATAAATATATATATATATATATATATATATATATATATATATATATATATATATATACGGGGAGAGAGAGAGTGAAATTCATGTTATAACAAAAAAACCAAATTATTATTAAAACGTATTATTTTTTTATTCCCCAGCCATTCTTTTTGTATTTATTTAATTACTCCGACTTTTACCTGCTGGTACGCCGTCCGGTGTGCCCTGTGAAATGAAAGGTGGCATTCTTTATTTATTTATTCATTTATTCATTCATAACTGACAGCCTCGCGCTCAGCTCGTGCCCGGGCAGAAGAGGTGCTCCAATTTGGCTTAACTGTGACACACGCCCGTCCTCCTCCCCCGGAGCTTCCATTCGGTTAAACTTAGGGGCCGCTTGGCACCGCCCGTGCCCGGGGAAGGTGCTCCTCTTCGGCTTACTGTGACGCGAGCATGCCCTCCTCCTCCGGAGCTTCCATTCGGTTAAACTTAGGGGCCGCTTGGAACCGCCCGTGCCCGGGGAAGGTGCTCCTCTTCGGCTTACTGTGACGCGAGCATGCCCTCCTCCTCCGGAGCTTCCATTCGGTTAAACTTAGGGGCCGCTTGGCACCGCCCGTGCCCGGGGAAGGTGCTCCTCTACGGCTTAACTGCCACGCACGCTGGCCGGAGCTCTGGTACGGTCCGAACCGCGCGAAACGTCGCCACCGATCGTGTCCGGGGGAACGTGCTCTTCTTCGTCCACTCTCCTCTTCGCCCACGCTCTTCTTCGGCGCACGCCGGCCGTCTAACCGCTCCAGCGCCCCGTCGTGCCGCTCGGCGAAACTACAATGCCCCCGAATATTTTTTAGACCCGCGAAGCACTGAACCTGCGAAAGGTGAACCGCGAAGTAGCGAGGGTTCACTGTATGTATAAGACCAAGACCTACAAAAAAGTCTCTTGGAGCAATGAGCTAGGTTTTACAGGAAGTCGGCCATTTTGAATTTACTTAAAAGGGGGCGGGTCACCACAATGGACTTTGTGTAGAAATTATTATTGGGGCCCGAGCAGCGACCGCGGCGAGGTCCCTATTGTTTTTGTAGAAAATATTATTACTTTTATTATTATTATTATTATTATTATTAGGGCCTGAGCAGCGACCGCTGCGAAGTCCCTATTGTTTTTGTAGAAATTATTATTATTATTTTTCCGATTGTTCGATCGCATTTTTGACCCCCGAAACATGCACAAAAACTCACCAAACCTGGCAGTCTCATCGGGCATGGCGAAAAATTTGATATTTTAACGTCTAATATGAACAGGAAGTGAGTTATGAATTTTTGAAAGTCCGACTTTTGCCCTTTTTTGCATGTTTACAGGGGTCATTCTTTTGCACCCTGATCCTAAAGGCTTCATCTGATTGCCTTAAAATTCTGTCTGTAGCATCTGAAGACCTGGGACAAACACTGGGGCTAAAATTTTTTGTTTCCGAAATACTATATGACGGGGGCGGGGCATCAAAGTTTTCACTTAAGATTTCCTTCGCCGCAATGGACAAAATGCTTAATAACTCTCCTGCACATGCTGCTAAAAATCCAAAACTTCACATGTACATAAAGAGTCTGTACCTGAAGACATCTATATGTTTATATTCAGTTATACACCTTGCGCCAATCAATATCATTTTTTACATTTTGACGTACTGCACGGTGCCCTTGTAACGAATCTGATTGAAAATTGGCTAGAAAAGACTCAAGACATTGATCTTACTCTATCCCTATTTTTGTGACTTTCCTTCGAAGGGCGTGGCTATTACGGTGCCGCAGAGTCTGATTATTCTCCGTGGCAACAAAAGTTCCTGCAAAATGATTCAGATGATCCATCTTCTCGAAATTTTTCACATTTGAGGATATTCAGGCCCTGAAGACGGCTGCCAACTTATTTTTGATCGCAGTGGTAGCGCCACCAACTGGTTAAAACAAATATAAATTATTTTCGTTTATGTTTTTCTCCGGGCATGTTAACAAAATCTACCTTATATTTGCTCGGATGAGTGTTTAGGCCTTGAGCATGTCACAATACGAAAGTCTTTCGCCTTCTTCAGAGTGTCACATGATGGTGTCTTGTGACCCGCCTTTATCAGCTGATGTTCCATGAGGGCGTGACTTACCTGTCACAAGAATGAAGGCAAGTCACGCCCCCCGCTGTCCGTTCACTCCGCCAAGATGCTGGTCCAGGTGGTAGAGAGGATGAAGGCTCCCTTGTCTCTGTTCATGGTTTTTATGCCTCGCTTGCAGATCTCAATGGCCTCTCTGATCCAGCGCTGTTGTTTGTTCTCTTCTGTGCGGATGACCCTGCCCTTCTCCCGGTCCATGATGTGGTTTTCCCTTTTGCAGTGGTCAGTGATTGCTGATTTGTAATGTTCATGTTGTGCTTGTTCTTTTACTGCTCTGATTTTTTTCATTTTTTTGACAGGTAAGTCACACCCTCATGGAACATCAGCTCAAGACACCATCATGCGACACTCTGAAGTAGGCGAAAGACTCGCCGAAACATGTCAGGTAAAAAATTAACCTAAAACATAATTGTCTGCTTTTAATGAATCAGTCAAATATCAATAATAAGAAGACAAAATGAACCTAATACAAATAAATGAATGCTTAATAACTCCCCTGCACATGCTCCTAAAAATCCAAACCTTCACCTGTAAATAAAACGTCCCGACCTGAAGACATCTTAATGTTATTATTTTGTTATACACACAGTGCCGCCAAGTGGAATCAAAAATTTGTTTTTATTTTAATTGTCACGTACTGCACGGTGCCCTTTCGACGAATCCGACTGAAAATTAGTCAGAAAAGACTCAAGACAATGATCTTACTCTCTGCCGAATTTTGTGACGTTTTGGCAAAAGGCGTGGCTATTACGGTGCTGAAAAGTCCGATTGTACTCTGTGGCAACAAAAGCTCCAGCAACATGACTCAGATGATCCTATCTTCTCGAAGTTGCACACATTTGAGGATACTTCAGCCCTGAAGACATCTACCAACTTATTTTTCATCGTAGTAGTAGCGCCCCCAACTGGTAAAAGCTAATACAAGTTATTTTCTTGGATGTTTTTCTCCGTGCAACTCAACAAGGTCGCCCTCATATATGCTCGGATGACTGTTTCGGCCATGAGGATGTCACAATACGAAATTCGTCCTTTTTCATGAAAAGTTGTGGGAGTGGCATTGCACTGTTCGGCAATAAAACAAAGCTGATTATGAGGTTCTAAATATGAACGACAACTCGTGAAACTTTACACACACATCAGGCCGAGCAAATTTATCAATATTTTATACGTTAGTTGTGCAGCTTTTTTGAAATGGCTCGCCATGGCCCTCGAGAAATGTTCAAAAAAGCAGCCCTGGTTGAGTGTTTCACCTCGCTTTTTGTAAATTTTATGGAGTACAGTGAACCCTCGGTTATCGCGGTTAATGGGGACCGAGACCACCCGCGAAAACTGAAAATCCGCGAAGTAGCGGCGCACCTTCAAAAATGCTTAAAAAAAATATATAATAAATATATAAATATATATATATATATATATATATATATATATATATATATATATATATATATATATATACGGGGGGAGAGAGAGAGAGAGAGAGTGAAATTCATGTTATAACAAAAAAAACAAATTATTATTAAAACTTATTATTTTTTTATTCCCCAACCATTCTTTTTGTATTTATTTAATTACTCCGACTTTTACCTGCTGGTACGCCGTCCGGTGTGCCCTGTGAAATGAAAGGTGGCATTCTTTATTTATTTATTCATTTATTCATTCATAACTGACAGCCTCGCGCTCCGCTTGTGCCCGGCAGAAGAGGTGCTCCAATTCGGCTTAACTGTGACACACGCCCGCCCTCCTCCCCCGGAGCTTCCATTCGGTTAAACTTAGGGGCCGCTTGGCACCGCCCGTGCCCGGGGAAGGTGCTCCTCTTCGGCTTACTGTGACGCGAGCATGCCCTCCTCCTCCGGAGCTTCCATTCGGTTAAACTTAGGGGCCGCTTGGAACCGCCCGTGCCCGGGGAAGGTGCTCCTCTTCGGCTTACTGTGACGCGAGCATGCCCTCCTCCTCCGGAGCTTCCATTCGGTTAAACTCAGGGGCCGCTTGGAACCGCCCGTGCCCGGGGAAGGTGCTCCTCTACGGCTTAACTGCCACGCACGCCGGCCGGAGCTCTGGTACGGTCCGAACCGCGCGAAACGTCGCCACCGATCGTGTCCGGGGGAACGTGCTCTTCTTCGTCCACTCTCCTCTTCGCCCACGCTCTTCTTCGGCGCACGCCGGCCGTCTAACCGCTCCAGCGCCCCGTCGTGCCGCTCGGCGAAACTACAATGCCCCCGAATATTTTTTAGACCCGCGAAGCACTGAACCCGCGAAAGGTGAACCTCGAAGTAGCGAGGGTTCACTGTATGTATAAGACCAAGACCTACAAAAAAGTCTCTTGGAGCAATGAGCTAGGTTTTACAGGAAGTCGGCCATTTTGAATTTACTTAAAAGGGGGCGGGTCTCCACAATGGACTTTGTGTAGAAATTATTATTGGGGCCCGAGCAGCGACCGCGGCGAGGTCCCTATTGTTTTTGTAGAAAATATTATTACTTTTATTATTATTATTATTATTATTATTATTATTATTAGGGCCTGAGCAGCGACCGCTGCGAAGTCCCTATTGTTTTTGTAGAAATTATTATTATTATTATTTTTCCGATTGTTCGATCGCATTTTTGACCCCCGAAACATGCACAAAAACTCACCAAACTTGGCAGTCTCATCGGGCATGGCGAAAAATTTGATATTTTTTAACGTCTAATATGAACAGGAAGTGAGTTATGAATTTTTGAAAGTCCGACTTTTGCCCTTTTTTGCATGTTTACAGGGGTCATTCTTTTGCACCCTGATCCTAAAGGCTTCATCTGATTGCCTTAAAGTTCTGTCTGGAGCATCTTAAGACCTGGGACAAACACTGGGGCTAAAATTTTTTGTTTCCGAAATACTATATGACGGGGGCGGGGCTTCAAAGTTTTCACTTAAGATTTCCTTCGCCGCAATGGACAAAATGCTTAATAACTCTCCTGCCCGTGCTGCTAAAAATCCAAAACTTCACATGTACATAAAGAGTCGGTACCTGAAGACATCTATATGTTTATATTCAGTTATACACCTTGCGCCAATCAATATAAATGTTTACATTTTGACGTACTGCACGGTGCCCTTTTAACGAATCCGACTGAAAATTGGCTAGAAAAGACTCAAGACATTGATCTTACTCTATCCCTATTTTTATGACTTTCCTTCAAAGGGCGTGGCTATTACGGTGCCGCAGAGTCTGATTATTCTCCGTGGCAACAAAAGTTCCTGCAAAATGATTCAGATGATCCATCTTCTGGAAATCTTTCACATTTGAGGATATTCAGGCCCTGAAGACGGCTGCCAACTTATTTTTGATCGCAGTGGTAGCGCCACCAACTGGTTAAAACAAATACAAATTATTTTCGTTGATGTTTTTCTCCGGGCAGGTTAACAAAATCTACCTTATATTTGCTCGGATGAGTGTTTAGGCCTTGAGCATGTCACAATACGAAAGTCTTTCGCCTTCTTCAGAGTGTCACATGATGGTGTCTTGTGACCCGTCTTTATCAGCTGATGTTCCATGAGGGCGTGACTTACCTGTCACAAGAATGAAGGCAAGTCACGCCCCCCGCTGTCCGTTCACTCCGCCAAGATGCTGGTCCAGGTGGTAGAGAGGATGAAGGCTCCCTTGTCTCTGTTCATGGTTTTTATGCCTCGCTTGCAGATCTCAATGGCCTCTCTGATCCAGCGCTGTTGTTTGTTCTCTTCTGTGCGGATGACCCTGCCCTTCTCCCGGTCCATGATGTGGTTTTCCCTTTTGCAGTGGTCAGTGATTGCTGATTTGTAATGTTCATGTTGTGCTTGTTCTTTTACTGCTCTGATTTTTTCATTTTTTTGACAGGTAAGTCACACCCTCATGGAACATCAGCTCAAGACACCATCATGCGACACTCTGAAGAAGGCGAAAGACTCGCCGAAACATGTCAGGTAAAAAATTAACCTAAAACATAATTGTCTGCTTTTAATGAATCAGTCAAATATCAATAATAAGAAGACAAAATGAACCTAATACAAATAAATGAATGCTTAATAACTCCCCTGCACATGCTCCTAAAAATCCAAACCTTCACCTGTAAATAAAACGTCCCGACCTGAAGACATCTTAATGTTATTATTTTGTTATACACACAGTGCCGCCAAGTGGAATCAAAAATTTGTTTTTATTTTAATTTTCACGTACTGCATGGTGCCCTTTTGACGAATCCGACTGAAAATTAGTCAGAAAAGACTTAAGACAATGATCTTACTCTCTGCCGAATTTTGTGACGTTTTGGCAAAAGGCGTGGCTATTAAGGTGCTGAAAAGTCCGATTGTACTCTGTGGCAACAAAAGCTCCGGCAACATGACTCAGATGATCCTATCTTCTCGAAGTTGTACACATTTGAGGATACTTCAGCCCTGAAGACATCTACCAACTTATTTTACATCGTAGTAGTAGCGCCACCAACTGGTAAAAGCTAATACAAGTTATTTTCTTGGATGTTTTTCTCCGTGCAACTCAACAAGGTCGCCCTCATATATGCTCGGATGACTGTTTCGGCCATGAGGATGTCACAATACGAAATTCGTGATTTTTCGTGAAAAGTTGTGGGAGTGGCATTGCACTGTTCAGCAATAAAACAAAGCTGATTATGAGGTTCTAAATATGAACGACAACTCGTAAAACTTTACACACACATCAGGCCGAGCAAATTTATCAATATTTTATACGTTAGTTGTGCAGCTTTTTTGAAATGGCTCGCCATGGCCCTCGAGAAATGTTAAAAAAAAGCAGCTCTGGTTGAGTGTTTCACCTCGCTTTTTGTAAATTTTATGGAGTACAGTGAACCCTCGGTTATCGCGGTTAATGGGGACCGAGACCACCCGCGAAAACTGAAAATCCGCGAAGTAGCGGCGCACCTTCAAAAATGCTTAAAAAAAATATACAATATATATAATAAATATATAAATATATATATATATATATATATATATATATATATATATATATATATATACGGGGAGAGAGAGAGTGAAATTCATGTTATAACAAAAAAAACAAATTATTATTAAAACGTATTATTTTTTTATTCCCCAGCCATTCTTTTTGTATTTATTTAATTACTCCGACTTTTACCTGCTGGTACGCCGTCCGGTGTGCCCTGTGAAATGAAAGGTGGCATTCTTTATTTATTTATTCATTTATACATTCATAACTGACAGCCTCGCGCTCCGCTCGTGCCCGGGCAGAAGAGGTGCTCCAATTTGGCTTAACTGTGACACACGCCCGTCCTCCTCCCCCGGAGCTTCCATTCGGTTAAACTTAGGGGCCGCTTGGCACCGCCCGTGCCCGGGGAAGGTGCTCCTCTTCGGCTTACTGTGACGCGAGCATGCCCTCCTCCTCCGGAGCTTCCATTCGGTTAAACTTAGGGGCCGCTTGGAACCGCCCGTGCCCGGGGAAGGTGCTCCTCTTCGGCTTACTGTGACGCGAGCATGCCCTCCTCCTCCGGAGCTTCCATTCGGTTAAACTTAGGGGCCGCTTGGCACTGCCCGTGCCCGGGGAAGGTGCTCCTCTACGGCTTAACTGCCACGCACGCTGGCCGGAGCTCTGGTACGGTCCGAACCGCGCGAAACGTCGCCACCGATCGTGTCCGGGGGAACGTGCTCTTCTTCGTCCACTCTCCTCTTCGCCCACGCTCTTCTTCGGCGCACGCCGGCCGTCTAACCGCTCCAGCGCCCCGTCGTGCCGCTCGGCGAAACTACAATGCGCCCGAATATTTTTTAGACTCGCGAAGCACTGAACCCGCGAAAGGTGAACCGCGAAGTAGCGAGGGTTCACTGTATGTATAAGACCAAGACCTACAAAAAAGTCTCTTGGAGCAATGAGCTAGGTTTTACAGGAAGTCGGCCATTTTGAATTTACTTAAAAGGGGGCGGGTCACCACAATGGACTTTGTGTAGAAATTATTATTGGGGCCCGAGCAGCGACCGCGGCGAGGTCCCTATTGTTTTTGTAGAAAATATTATTACTTTTATTATTATTATTATTATTATTATTAGGGCCTGAGCAGCGACCGCTGCGAAGTCCCTATTGTTTTTGTTGAAATTATTATTATTATTATTTTTCCGATTGTTCGATCGCATTTTTGACCCCTGAAACATGCACAAAAACTCACCAAACTTGGCAGTCTCATCGGGCATGGCGAAAAATTTGATATTTTAACGTCTAATATGAACAGGAAGTGAGTTATGAATTTTTGAAAGTCCGACTTTTGCCCTTTTTTGCATGTTTACAGGGGTCATTCTTTTGCACCCTGATCCTAAAGGCTTCATCTGATTGCCTTAAAATTCTGTCTGTAGCATCTGAAGACCTGGCACAAACACTGGGGCTAAAATTTTTTGTTTCCGAAATACTATATGACGGGGGCGGGGCATCAAAGTTTTCACTTAAGATTTCCTTCGCCGCAATGGACAAAATGCTTAATAACTCTCCTGCACATGCTGCTAAAAATCCAAAACTTCACATGTACATAAAGAGTCTGTACCTGAAGACATCTATATGTTTATATTCAGTTATACACCTTGCGCCAATCAATATCATTTTTTACATTTTGACGTACTGCACGGTGCCCTTTTAACGAATCTGATTGAAAATTGGCTAGAAAAGACTCAAGACATTGATCTTACTCTATCCCTATTTTTGTGACTTTCCTTCGAAGGGCGTGGCTATTACGGTGCCGCAGAGTCTGATTATTCTCCGTGGCAACAAAAGTTCCTGCAAAATGATTCAGATGATCCATCTTCTCGAAATTTTTCACATTTGAGGATATTCAGGCCCTGAAGACGGCTGCCAACTTATTTTTGATCGCAGTGGTAGCGCCACCAACTGGTTAAAACAAATACAAATCATTTTCGTTGATTTTTTTCTCCGGGCAGGTTAACAAAATCTACCTTACATTTGCTCGGATGAGTGTTTAGGCCTTGAGGATGTCACAATACGAAAGTCTTTCGCCTTCTTCAGAGTGTCACATGATGGTGTCTTGTGGCCCGTCTTTATCAGCTGATGTTCCATGAGGGCGTGACTTACCTGTCACAAGAATGAAGGCAAGTCACGCCCCCCGCTGTCCGTTCACTCCGCCAAAATGCTGCTCCAGGTGGTAGAGAGGATGAAGGCTCCCTTGTCTCTGTTCATGGTTTTTATGCCTCGCTTGCAGATCTCAATGGCCTCTCTGATCCAGCGCTGTTGTTTGTTCTCTTCGGTGCGGATGACCCTGCCCTTCTCCCGGTCCATGATGTGGTTTTCCCTTTTGCAGTGGTCAGTGATTGCTGATTTGTAATGTTCATGTTGTGCTTGTTCTTTTACTGCTCTGATTTTTCATTTTTTTGACAGGTAAGTCACACCCTCATGGAACATCAGCTGATAAAGACGGGTCTCAAGACACCATCATGCGACACTCTGAAGAAGGCGAAAGACTCGCCGAAACATGTCAGGTAAAAAATTAACCTAAAACATAATTGTCTGCTTTTAATGAATCAGTCAAATATCAATAATAAGAAGACAAAATGAACCTAATACAAATAAATGAATGCTTAATAACTCCCCTGCACATGCTCCTAAAAATCCAAACCTTCACCTGTAAATAAAACGTCCCGACCTGAAGACATCTTAATGTTATTATTTTGTTATACACACAGTGCCGCCAAGTGGAATCAAAAATTTGTTTTTATTTTAATTTTCACGTACTGCACGGTGCCCTTTTGACGAATCCGACTGAAAATTAGTCAGAAAAGACTCAAGACAATGATCTTACTCTCTGCCGAATTTTGTGACGTTTTGGCAAAAGGCGTGGCTATTAAGGTGCTGAAAAGTCCGATTGTACTCTGTGGCAACAAAAGCTCCGGCAACATGACTCAGATCATCCTATCTTCTCGAAGTTGTACACATTTGAGGATACTTCAGCCCTGAAGACATCTACCAACTTATTTTATATCGTAGTAGTAGCGCCACCAACTGGTAAAAGCTAATACAAGTTATTTTCTTGGATGTTTTTCTCCGTGCAACTCAACAAGGTCGCCCTCATATATGCTCGGATGACTGTTTCGGCCATGAGGATGTCACAATACGAAATTCGTGATTTTTCGTGAAAAGTTGTGGGAGTGGCATTGCACTGTTCGGCAATAAAACAAAGCTGATTATGAGGTTCTAAATATGAACGACAACTCGTAAAACTTTACACACACATCAGGCCGAGCAAATTTATCAATATTTTATACGTTAGTTGTGCAGCTTTTTTGAAATGGCTCGCCATGGCCCTCGAGAAATGTTAAAAAAAAGCAGCTCTGGTTGAGTGTTTCACCTCGCTTTTTGTAAATTTTATGGAGTACAGTGAACCCTCGGTTATCGCGGTTAATGGGGACCGAGACCACCCGCGAAAACTGAAAATCCGCGAAGTAGCGGCGCACCTTCAAAAATGCTTAAAAAAAATATACAATATATATAATAAATATATATATATATATATATATATATATATATATATATACGGGGAGAGAGAGAGTGAAATTCATGTTATAACAAAAAAACCAAATTATTATTAAAACGTATTATTTTTTTATTCCCCAGCCATTCTTTTTGTATTTATTTAATTACTCCGACTTTTACCTGCTGGTACGCCGTCCGGTGTGCCCTGTGAAATGAAAGGTGGCATTCTTTATTTATTTATTCATTTATTCATTCATAACTGACAGCCTCGCGCTCCGCTCGTGCCCGGGCAGAAGAGGTGCTCCAATTTGGCTTAACTGTGACACACGCCCGTCCTCCTCCGTCCGGAGCTTCCATTCGGTTAAACTTAGGGGCCGCTTGGCACCGCCCGTGCCCGGGGAAGGTGCTCCTCTTCGGCTTACTGTGACGCGAGCATGCCCTCCTCCTCCGGAGCTTCCATTCGGTTAAACTTAGGGGCCGCTTGGATGGAACCGCCCGTGCCCGGGGAAGGTGCTCCTCTTCGGCTTACTGTGACGCGAGCATGCCCTCCTCCTCCGGAGCTTCCATTCGGTTAAACTTAGGGGCCGCTTGGCACCGCCCGTGCCCGGGGAAGGTGCTCCTCTACGGCTTAACTGCCACGCACGCTGGCCGGAGCTCTGGTACGGTCCGAACCGCGCGAAACGTCGCCACCGATCGTGTCCGGGGGAACGTGCTCTTCTTCGTCCACTCTCCTCTTCGCCCACGCTCTTCTTCGGCGCACGCCGGCCGTCTAACCGCTCCAGCGCCCCGTCGTGCCGCTCGGCGAAACTACAATGCCCCCGAATATTTTTTAGACCCGCGAAGCACTGAACCTGCGAAAGGTGAACCGGGAAGTAGCGAGGGTTCACTGTATGTATAAGACCAAGACCTACAAAAAAGTCTCTTGGAGCAATGAGCTAGGTTTTACAGGAAGTCGGCCATTTTGAATTTACTTAAAAGGGGGCGGGTCACCACAATGGACTTTGTGTAGAAATTATTATTGGGGCCCGAGCAGCGACCGCGGCGAGGTCCCTATTGTTTTTGTAGAAAATATTATTACTTTTATTATTATTATTATTATTATTATTAGGGCCTGAGCAGCGACCGCTGCGAAGTCCCTATTGTTTTTGTAGAAATTATTATTATTATTTTTCCGATTGTTCGATCGCATTTTTGACCCCCGAAACATGCACAAAAACTCACCAAACCTGGCAGTCTCATCGGGCATGGCGAAAAATTTGATATTTTAACGTCTAATATGAACAGGAAGTGAGTTATGAATTTTTGAAAGTCCGACTTTTGCCCTTTTTTGCATGTTTACAGGGGTCATTCTTTTGCACCCTGATCCTAAAGGCTTCATCTGATTGCCTTAAAATTCTGTCTGTAGCATCTGAAGACCTGGGACAAACACTGGGGCTAAAATTTTTTGTTTCCGAAATACTATATGACGGGGGCGGGGCATCAAAGTTTTCACTTAAGATTTCCTTCGCCGCAATGGACAAAATGCTTAATAACTCTCCTGCACATGCTGCTAAAAATCCAAAACTTCACATGTACATAAAGAGTCTGTACCTGAAGACATCTATATGTTTATATTCAGTTATACACCTTGCGCCAATCAATATCATTTTTTACATTTTGACGTACTGCACGGTGCCCTTGTAACGAATCTGATTGAAAATTGGCTAGAAAAGACTCAAGACATTGATCTTACTCTATCCCTATTTTTGTGACTTTCCTTCGAAGGGCGGGGCTATTACGGTGCCGCAGAGTCTGATTATTCTCCGTGGCAACAAAAGTTCCTGCAAAATGATTCAGATGATCCATCTTCTCGAAATTTTTCACATTTGAGGATATTCAGGCCCTGAAGACGGCTGCCAACTTATTTTTGATCGCAGTGGTAGCGCCACCAACTGGTTAAAACAAATATAAATTATTTTCGTTGATGTTTTTCTCCGGGCATGTTAACAAAATCTACCTTATATTTGCTCGGATGAGTGTTTAGGCCTTGAGCATGTCACAATACGAAAGTCTTTCGCCTTCTTCAGAGTGTCACATGATGGTGTCTTGTGACCCGCCTTTATCAGCTGATGTTCCATGAGGGCGTGACTTACCTGTCACAAGAATGAAGGCAAGTCACGCCCCCCGCTGTCCGTTCACTCCGCCAAGATGCTGGTCCAGGTGGTAGAGAGGATGAAGGCTCCCTTGTCTCTGTTCATGGTTTTTATGCCTCGCTTGCAGATCTCAATGGCCTCTCTGATCCAGCGCTGTTGTTTGTTCTCTTCTGTGCGGATGACCCTGCCCTTCTCCCGGTCCATGATGTGGTTTTCCCTTTTGCAGTGGTCAGTGATTGCTGATTTGTAATGTTCATGTTGTGCTTGTTCTTTTACTGCTCTGATTTTTTTCATTTTTTTGACAGGTAAGTCACACCCTCATGGAACATCAGCTCAAGACACCATCATGCGACACTCTGAAGTAGGCGAAAGACTCGCCGAAACATGTCAGGTAAAAAATTAACCTAAAACATAATTGTCTGCTTTTAATGAATCAGTCAAATATCAATAATAAGAAGACAAAATGAACCTAATACAAATAAATGAATGCTTAATAACTCCCCTGCACATGCTCCTAAAAATCCAAACCTTCACCTGTAAATAAAACGTCCCGACCTGAAGACATCTTAATGTTATTATTTTGTTATACACACAGTGCCGCCAAGTGGAATCAAAAATTTGTTTTTATTTTAATTGTCACGTACTGCACGGTGCCCTTTCGACGAATCCGACTGAAAATTAGTCAGAAAAGACTCAAGACAATGATCTTACTCTCTGCCGAATTTTGTGACGTTTTGGCAAAAGGCGTGGCTATTACGGTGCTGAAAAGTCCGATTGTACTCTGTGGCAACAAAAGCTCCAGCAACATGACTCAGATGATCCTATCTTCTCGAAGTTGCACACATTTGAGGATACTTCAGCCCTGAAGACATCTACCAACTTATTTTTCATCGTAGTAGTAGCGCCCCCAACTGGTAAAAGCTAATACAAGTTATTTTCTTGGATGTTTTTCTCCGTGCAACTCAACAAGGTCGCCCTCATATATGCTCGGATGACTGTTTCGGCCATGAGGATGTCACAATACGAAATTCGTCCTTTTTCATGAAAAGTTGTGGGAGTGGCATTGCACTGTTCGGCAATAAAACAAAGCTGATTATGAGGTTCTAAATATGAACGACAACTCGTGAAACTTTACACACACATCAGGCCGAGCAAATTTATCAATATTTTATACGTTAGTTGTGCAGCTTTTTTGAAATGGCTCGCCATGGCCCTCGAGAAATGTTCAAAAAAGCAGCCCTGGTTGAGTGTTTCACCTCGCTTTTTGTAAATTTTATGGAGTACAGTGAACCCTCGGTTATCGCGGTTAATGGGGACCGAGACCACCCGCGAAAACTGAAAATCCGCGAAGTAGCGGCGCACCTTCAAAAATGCTTAAAAAAAATATATAATAAATATATAAATATATATATATATATATATATATATATATATATATATATATATATATATATATACGGGGGAGAGAGAGAGTGAAATTCATGTTATAACAAAAAAAACAAATTATTATTAAAACTTATTATTTTTTTATTCCCCAACCATTCTTTTTGTATTTATTTAATTACTCCGACTTTTACCTGCTGGTACGCCGTCCGGTGTGCCCTGTGAAATGAAAGGTGGCATTCTTTATTTATTTATTCATTTATTCATTCATAACTGACAGCCTCGCGCTCCGCTTGTGCCCGGCAGAAGAGGTGCTCCAATTCGGCTTAACTGTGACACACGCCCGCCCTCCTCCCCCGGAGCTTCCATTCGGTTAAACTTAGGGGCCGCTTGGCACCGCCCGTGCCCGGGGAAGGTGCTCCTCTTCGGCTTACTGTGACGCGAGCATGCCCTCCTCCTCCGGAGCTTCCATTCGGTTAAACTTAGGGGCCGCTTGGAACCGCCCGTGCCCGGGGAAGGTGCTCCTCTTCGGCTTACTGTGACGCGAGCATGCCCTCCTCCTCCGGAGCTTCCATTCGGTTAAACTCAGGGGCCGCTTGGAACCGCCCGTGCCCGGGGAAGGTGCTCCTCTACGGCTTAACTGCCACGCACGCCGGCCGGAGCTCTGGTACGGTCCGAACCGCGCGAAACGTCGCCACCGATCGTGTCCGGGGGAACGTGCTCTTCTTCGTCCACTCTCCTCTTCGCCCACGCTCTTCTTCGGCGCACGCCGGCCGTCTAACCGCTCCAGCGCCCCGTCGTGCCGCTCGGCGAAACTACAATGCCCCCGAATATTTTTTAGACCCGCGAAGCACTGAACCCGCGAAAGGTGAACCTCGAAGTAGCGAGGGTTCACTGTATGTATAAGACCAAGACCTACAAAAAAGTCTCTTGGAGCAATGAGCTAGGTTTTACAGGAAGTCGGCCATTTTGAATTTACTTAAAAGGGGGCGGGTCTCCACAATGGACTTTGTGTAGAAATTATTATTGGGGCCCGAGCAGCGACCGCGGCGAGGTCCCTATTGTTTTTGTAGAAAATATTATTACTTTTATTATTATTATTATTATTATTATTAGGGCCTGAGCAGCGACCGCTGCGAAGTCCCTATTGTTTTTGTAGAAATTATTATTATTATTATTTTTCCGATTGTTCGATCGCATTTTTGACCCCCGAAACATGCACAAAAACTCACCAAACTTGGCAGTCTCATCGGGCATGGCGAAAAATTTGATATTTTTTAACGTCTAATATGAACAGGAAGTGAGTTATGAATTTTTGAAAGTCCGACTTTTGCCCTTTTTTGCATGTTTACAGGGGTCATTCTTTTGCACCCTGATCCTAAAGGCTTCATCTGATTGCCTTAAAGTTCTGTCTGGAGCATCTTAAGACCTGGGACAAACACTGGGGCTAAAATTTTTTGTTTCCGAAATACTATATGACGGGGGCGGGGCTTCAAAGTTTTCACTTAAGATTTCCTTCGCCGCAATGGACAAAATGCTTAATAACTCTCCTGCCCGTGCTGCTAAAATACCAAAACTTCACATGTACATAAAGAGTCGGTACCTGAAGACATCTATATGTTTATATTCAGTTATACACCTTGCGCCAATCAATATAAATGTTTACATTTTGACGTACTGCACGGTGCCCTTTTAACGAATCCGACTGAAAATTGGCTAGAAAAGACTCAAGACATTGATCTTACTCTATCCCTATTTTTATGACTTTCCTTCAAAGGGCGTGGCTATTACGGTGCCGCAGAGTCTGATTATTCTCCGTGGCAACAAAAGTTCCTGCAAAATGATTCAGATGATCCATCTTCTGGAAATCTTTCACATTTGAGGATATTCAGGCCCTGAAGACGGCTGCCAACTTATTTTTGATCGCAGTGGTAGCGCCACCAACTGGTTAAAACAAATACAAATTATTTTCGTTGATGTATTTCTCCGGGCAGGTTAACAAAATCTACCTTATATTTGCTCGGATGAGTGTTTAGGCCTTGAGCATGTCACAATACGAAAGTCTTTCGCCTTCTTCAGAGTGTCACATGATGGTGTCAAAGTTTTCACTTAAGATTTCCTTCGCCGCAATGGACAAAATGCTTAATAACTCTCCTGCCCGTGCTGCTAAAATACCAAAACTTCACATGTACATAAAGAGTCGGTACCTGAAGACATCTATATGTTTATATTCAGTTATACACCTTGCGCCAATCAATATAAATGTTTACATTTTGACGTACTGCACGGTGCCCTTTTAACGAATCCGACTGAAAATTGGCTAGAAAAGACTCAAGACATTGATCTTACTCTATCCCTATTTTTATGACTTTCCTTCAAAGGGCGTGGCTATTACGGTGCCGCAGAGTCTGATTATTCTCCGTGGCAACAAAAGTTCCTGCAAAATGATTCAGATGATCCATCTTCTGGAAATCTTTCACATTTGAGGATATTCAGGCCCTGAAGACGGCTGCCAACTTATTTTTGATCGCAGTGGTAGCGCCACCAACTGGTTAAAACAAATACAAATTATTTTCGTTGATGTATTTCTCCGGGCAGGTTAACAAAATCTACCTTATATTTGCTCGGATGAGTGTTTAGGCCTTGAGCATGTCACAATACGAAAGTCTTTCGCCTTCTTCAGAGTGTCACATGATGGTGTCTTGTGACCCGTCTTTATCAGCTGATGTTCCATGAGGGCGTGACTTACCTGTCACAAGAATGAAGGCAAGTCACGCCCCCCGGTGTCCGTTCACTCCGCCAAAATGCTGGTCCAGGTGGTAGAGAGGATGAAGGCTCCCTTGTCTCTGTTCATGGTTTTTATGCCTCGCTTGCAGATCTCAATGGCCTCTCTGATCCAGCGCTGTTGTTTGTTCTCTTCTGTGCGGATGACCCTGCCCTTCTCCCGGTCCATGATGTGGTTTTCCCTTTTGCAGTGGTCAGTGATTGCTGATTTGTAATGTTCATGTTGTGCTTGTTCTTTTACTGCTCTGATTTTTTCATTTTTTTGACAGGTAAGTCACACCCTCATGGAACATCAGCTCAAGACACCATCATGCGACACTCTGAAGAAGGCGAAAGACTCGCCGAAACATGTCAGGTAAAAAATTAACCTAAAACATAATTGTCTGCTTTTAATGAATCAGTCAAATATCAATAATAAGAAGACAAAATGAACCTAATACAAATAAATGAATGCTTAATAACTCCCCTGCACATGCTCCTAAAAATCCAAACCTTCACCTGTAAATAAAACGTCCCGACCTGAAGACATCTTAATGTTATTATTTTGTTATACACACAGTGCCGCCAAGTGGAATCAAAAATTTGTTTTTATTTTAATTTTCACGTACTGCATGGTGCCCTTTTGACGAATCCGACTGAAAATTAGTCAGAAAAGACTTAAGACAATGATCTTACTCTCTGCCGAATTTTGTGACGTTTTGGCAAAAGGCGTGGCTATTAAGGTGCTGAAAAGTCCGATTGTACTCTGTGGCAACAAAAGCTCCGGCAACATGACTCAGATGATCCTATCTTCTCGAAGTTGTACACATTTGAGGATACTTCAGCCCTGAAGACATCTACCAACTTATTTTACATCGTAGTAGTAGCGCCACCAACTGGTAAAAGCTAATACAAGTTATTTTCTTGGATGTTTTTCTCCGTGCAACTCAACAAGGTCGCCCTCATATATGCTCGGATGACTGTTTCGGCCATGAGGATGTCACAATACGAAATTCGTGATTTTTCGTGAAAAGTTGTGGGAGTGGCATTGCACTGTTCAGCAATAAAACAAAGCTGATTATGAGGTTCTAAATATGAACGACAACTCGTAAAACTTTACACACACATCAGGCCGAGCAAATTTATCAATATTTTATACGTTAGTTGTGCAGCTTTTTTGAAATGGCTCGCCATGGCCCTCGAGAAATGTTAAAAAAAAGCAGCTCTGGTTGAGTGTTTCACCTCGCTTTTTGTAAATTTTATGGAGTACAGTGAACCCTCGGTTATCGCGGTTAATGGGGACCGAGACCACCCGCGAAAACTGAAAATCCGCGAAGTAGCGGCGCACCTTCAAAAATGCTTAAAAAAAATATACAATATATATAATAAATATATAAATATATATATATATATATATATATATATATATATATATATATATACGGGGAGAGAGAGAGTGAAATTCATGTTATAACAAAAAAAACAAATTATTATTAAAACGTATTATTTTTTTATTCCCCAGCCATTCTTTTTGTATTTATTTAATTACTCCGACTTTTACCTGCTGGTACGCCGTCCGGTGTGCCCTGTGAAATGAAAGGTGGCATTCTTTATTTATTTATTCATTTATTCATTCATAACTGACAGCCTCGCGCTCCGCTCGTGCCCGGGCAGAAGAGGTGCTCCAATTTGGCTTAACTGTGACACACGCCCGTCCTCCTCCCCCGGAGCTTCCATTCGGTTAAACTTAGGGGCCGCTTGGCACCGCCCGTGCCCGGGGAAGGTGCTCCTCTTCGGCTTACTGTGACGCGAGCATGCCCTCCTCCTCCGGAGCTTCCATTCGGTTAAACTTAGGGGCCGCTTGGAACCGCCCGTGCCCGGGGAAGGTGCTCCTCTTCGGCTTACTGTGACGCGAGCATGCCCTCCTCCTCCGGAGCTTCCATTCGGTTAAACTTAGGGGCCGCTTGGCACTGCCCGTGCCCGGGGAAGGTGCTCCTCTACGGCTTAACTGCCACGCACGCTGGCCGGAGCTCTGGTACGGTCCGAACCGCGCGAAACGTCGCCACCGATCGTGTCCGGGGGAACGTGCTCTTCTTCGTCCACTCTCCTCTTCGCCCACGCTCTTCTTCGGCGCACGCCGGCCGTCTAACCGCTCCAGCGCCCCGTCGTGCCGCTCGGCGAAACTACAATGCCCCCGAATATTTTTTAGACCCGCGAAGCACTGAACCCGCGAAAGGTGAACCGCGAAGTAGCGAGGGTTCACTGTATGTATAAGACCAAGACCTACAAAAAAGTCTCTTGGAGCAATGAGCTAGGTTTTACAGGAAGTCGGCCATTTTGAATTTACTGAAAAGGGGGCGGGTCACCACAATGGACTTTGTGTAGAAATTATTATTGGGGCCCGAGCAGCGACCGCGGCGAGGTCCCTATTGTTTTTGTAGAAGATATTATTACTTTTATTATTATTATTATTATTATTATTAGGGTCTGAGCAGCGACCGCTGCGAAGTCCCTATTGTTTTTGTAGAAATTATTATTATTATTATTTTTCCGATTGTTCGATCGCATTTTTGACCCCCGAAACATGCACAAAAACTCACCAAACTTGGCAGTCTCATCGGGCATGGCGAAAAATTTGATATTTTAACGTCTAATATGAACAGGAAGTGAGTTATGAATTTTTGAAAGTCCGACTTTTGCCCTTTTTTGCATGTTTACAGTGGTCATTCTTTTGCACCCTGATCCTAAAGGCTTCATCTGATTGCCTTAAAATTCTGTCTGTAGCATCTGAAGACCTGGCACAAACACTGGGGCTAAAATTTTTTGTTTCCGAAATACTATATGACGGGGGCGGGGCATCAAAGTTTTCACTTAAGATTTCCTTCGCCGCAATGGACAAAATGCTTAATAACTCTCCTGCACATGCTGCTAAAAATCCAAAACTTCACATGTACATAAAGAGTCTGTACCTGAAGACATCTATATGTTTATATTCAGTTATACACCTTGCGCCAATCAATATCATTTTTTACATTTTGACGTACTGCACGGTGCCCTTTTAACGAATCTGATTGAAAATTGGCTAGAAAAGACTCAAGACATTGATCTTACTCTATCCCTATTTTTGTGACTTTCCTTCGAAGGGCGTGGCTATTACGGTGCCGCAGAGTCTGATTATTCTCCGTGGCAACAAAAGTTCCTGCAAAATGATTCAGATGATCCATCTTCTCGAAATTTTTCACATTTGAGGATATTCAGGCCCTGAAGACGGCTGCCAACTTATTTTTGATCGCAGTGGTAGCGCCACCAACTGGTTAAAACAAATACAAATCATTTTCGTTGATTTTTTTCTCCGGGCAGGTTAACAAAATCTACCTTACATTTGCTCGGATGAGTGTTTAGGCCTTGAGGATGTCACAATACGAAAGTCTTTCGCCTTCTTCAGAGTGTCACATGATGGTGTCTTGTGGCCCGTCTTTATCAGCTGATGTTCCATGAGGGCGTGACTTACCTGTCACAAGAATGAAGGCAAGTCACGCCCCCCGCTGTCCGTTCACTCCGCCAAAATGCTGCTCCAGGTGGTAGAGAGGATGAAGGCTCCCTTGTCTCTGTTCATGGTTTTTATGCCTCGCTTGCAGATCTCAATGGCCTCTCTGATCCAGCGCTGTTGTTTGTTCTCTTCGGTGCGGATGACCCTGCCCTTCTCCCGGTCCATGATGTGGTTTTCCCTTTTGCAGTGGTCAGTGATTGCTGATTTGTAATGTTCATGTTGTGCTTGTTCTTTTACTGCTCTGATTTTTCATTTTTTTGACAGGTAAGTCACACCCTCATGGAACATCAGCTGATAAAGACGGGTCTCAAGACACCATCATGCGACACTCTGAAGAAGGCGAAAGACTCGCCGAAACATGTCAGGTAAAAAATTAACCTAAAACATAATTGTCTGCTTTTAATGAATCAGTCAAATATCAATAATAAGAAGACAAAATGAACCTAATACAAATAAATGAATGCTTAATAACTCCCCTGCACATGCTCCTAAAAATCCAAACCTTCACCTGTAAATAAAACGTCCCGACCTGAAGACATCTTAATGTTATTATTTTGTTATACACACAGTGCCGCCAAGTGGAATCAAAAATTTGTTTTTATTTTAATTTTCACGTACTGCACGGTGCCCTTTTGACGAATCCGACTGAAAATTAGTCAGAAAAGACTCAAGACAATGATCTTACTCTCTGCCGAATTTTGTGACGTTTTGGCAAAAGGCGTGGCTATTAAGGTGCTGAAAAGTCCGATTGTACTCTGTGGCAACAAAAGCTCCGGCAACATGACTCAGATCATCCTATCTTCTCGAAGTTGTACACATTTGAGGATACTTCAGCCCTGAAGACATCTACCAACTTATTTTATATCGTAGTAGTAGCGCCACCAACTGGTAAAAGCTAATACAAGTTATTTTCTTGGATGTTTTTCTCCGTGCAACTCAACAAGGTCGCCCTCATATATGCTCGGATGACTGTTTCGGCCATGAGGATGTCACAATACGAAATTCGTGATTTTTCGTGAAAAGTTGTGGGAGTGGCATTGCACTGTTCGGCAATAAAACAAAGCTGATTATGAGGTTCTAAATATGAACGACAACTCGTAAAACTTTACACACACATCAGGCCGAGCAAATTTATCAATATTTTATACGTTAGTTGTGCAGCTTTTTTGAAATGGCTCGCCATGGCCCTCGAGAAATGTTAAAAAAAAGCAGCTCTGGTTGAGTGTTTCACCTCGCTTTTTGTAAATTTTATGGAGTACAGTGAACCCTCGGTTATCGCGGTTAATGGGGACCGAGACCACCCGCGAAAACTGAAAATCCGCGAAGTAGCGGCGCACCTTCAAAAATGCTTAAAAAAAATATACAATATATATAATAAATATATATATATATATATATATATATATATATATACGGGGAGAGAGAGAGTGAAATTCATGTTATAACAAAAAAACCAAATTATTATTAAAACGTATTATTTTTTTATTCCCCAGCCATTCTTTTTGTATTTATTTAATTACTCCGACTTTTACCTGCTGGTACGCCGTCCGGTGTGCCCTGTGAAATGAAAGGTGGCATTATTTATTTATTTATTCATTTATTCATTCATAACTGACAGCCTCGCGCTCCGCTCGTGCCCGGGCAGAAGAGGTGCTCCAATTTGGCTTAACTGTGACACACGCCCGTCCTCCTCCGTCCGGAGCTTCCATTCGGTTAAACTTAGGGGCCGCTTGGCACCGCCCGTGCCCGGGGAAGGTGCTCCTCTTCGGCTTACTGTGACGCGAGCATGCCCTCCTCCTCCGGAGCTTCCATTCGGTTAAACTTAGGGGCCGCTTGGAACCGCCCGTGCCCGGGGAAGGTGCTCCTCTTCGGCTTACTGTGACGCGAGCATGCCCTCCTCCTCCGGAGCTTCCATTCGGTTAAACTTAGGGGCCGCTTGGCACCGCCCGTGCCCGGGAAAGGTGCTCCTCTACGGCTTAACTGCCACGCACGCTGGCCGGAGCTCTGGTACGGTCCGAACCGCGCGAAACGTCGCCACAGATCGTGTCCGGGGGAACGTGCTCTTCTTCGTCCACTCTCCTCTTCGCCCACGCTCTTCTTCGGCGCACGCCGGCCGTCTAACCGCTCCAGCGCCCCGTCGTGCCGCTCGGCGAAACTACAATGCCCCCGAATATTTTTTAGACCCGCGAAGCACTGAACCTGCGAAAGGTGAACCGCGAAGTAGCGAGGGTTCACTGTATGTATAAGACCAAGACCTACAAAAAAGTCTCTTGGAGCAATGAGCTAGGTTTTACAGGAAGTCGGCCATTTTGAATTTACTTAAAAGGGGGCGGGTCACCACAATGGACTTTGTGTAGAAATTATTATTGGGGCCCGAGCAGCGACCACGGCGAGGTCCCTATTGTTTTTGTAGAAAATATTATTACTTTTATTATTATTATTATTATTATTATTAGGGCCTGAGCAGCGACCGCTGCGAAGTCCCTATTGTTTTTGTAGAAATTATTATTATTATTTTTCCGATTGTTCGATCGCATTTTTGACCCCCGAAACATGCACAAAAACTCACCAAACCTGGCAGTCTCATCGGGCATGGCGAAAAATTTGATATTTTAACGTCTAATATGAACAGGAAGTGAGTTATGAATTTTTGAAAGTCCGACTTTTGCCCTTTTTTGCATGTTTACAGGGGTCATTCTTTTGCACCCTGATCCTAAAGGCTTCATCTGATTGCCTTAAAATTCTGTCTGTAGCATCTGAAGACCTGGGACAAACACTGGGGCTAAAAATTTTTGTTTCCGAAATACTATATGACGGGGGCGGGGCATCAAAGTTTTCACTTAAGATTTCCTTCGCCGCAATGGACAAAATGCTTAATAACTCTCCTGCACATGCTGCTAAAAATCCAAAACTTCACATGTACATAAAGAGTCTGTACCTGAAGACATCTATATGTTTATATTCAGTTATACACCTTGCGCCAATCAATATCATTTTTTACATTTTGACGTACTGCACGGTGCCCTTGTAACGAATCTGATTGAAAATTGGCTAGAAAAGACTCAAGACATTGATCTTACTCTATCCCTATTTTTGTGACTTTCCTTCGAAGGGCGTGGCTATTACGGTGCCGCAGAGTCTGATTATTCTCCGTGGCAACAAAAGTTCCTGCAAAATGATTCAGATGATCCATCTTCTCGAAATTTTTCACATTTGAGGATATTCAGGCCCTGAAGACGGCTGCCAACTTATTTTTGATCGCAGTGGTAGCGCCACCAACTGGTTAAAACAAATATAAATTATTTTCGTTGATGTTTTTCTCCGGGCATGTTAACAAAATCTACCTTATATTTGCTCGGATGAGTGTTTAGGCCTTGAGCATGTCACAATACGAAAGTCTTTCGCCTTCTTCAGAGTGTCACATG
This sequence comes from Idiotropiscis lumnitzeri, assembly GCF_059441095.1. NCBI lineage: Eukaryota > Metazoa > Chordata > Actinopteri > Syngnathiformes > Syngnathidae > Idiotropiscis > Idiotropiscis lumnitzeri. The sequence goes on along the minus strand of NW_028283585.1, from coordinate 589,040 downwards.
ATGGTGTCTTGTGACCCGCCTTTATCAGCTGATGTTCCATGAGGGCGTGACTTACCTGTCACAAGAATGAAGGCAAGTCACGCCCCCCGCTGTCCGTTCACTCCGCCAAGATGCTGGTCCAGGTGGTAGAGAGGATGAAGGCTCCCTTGTCTCTGTTCATGGTTTTTATGCCTCGCTTGCAGATCTCAATGGCCTCTCTGATCCAGCGCTGTTGTTTGTTCTCTTCTGTGCGGATGACCCTGCCCTTCTCCCGGTCCATGATGTGGTTTTCCCTTTTGCAGTGGTCAGTGATTGCTGATTTGTAATGTTCATGTTGTGCTTGTTCTTTTACTGCTCTGATTTTTTTCATTTTTTTGACAGGTAAGTCACACCCTCATGGAACATCAGCTCAAGACACCATCATGCGACACTCTGAAGTAGGCGAAAGACTCGCCGAAACATGTCAGGTAAAAAATTAACCTAAAACATAATTGTCTGCTTTTAATGAATCAGTCAAATATCAATAATAAGAAGACAAAATGAACCTAATACAAATAAATGAATGCTTAATAACTCCCCTGCACATGCTCCTAAAAATCCAAACCTTCACCTGTAAATAAAACGTCCCGACCTGAAGACATCTTAATGTTATTATTTTGTTATACACACAGTGCCGCCAAGTGGAATCAAAAATTTGTTTTTATTTTAATTGTCACGTACTGCACGGTGCCCTTTCGACGAATCCGACTGAAAATTAGTCAGAAAAGACTCAAGACAATGATCTTACTCTCTGCCGAATTTTGTGACGTTTTGGCAAAAGGCGTGGCTATTACGGTGCTGAAAAGTCCGATTGTACTCTGTGGCAACAAAAGCTCCAGCAACATGACTCAGATGATCCTATCTTCTCGAAGTTGCACACATTTGAGGATACTTCAGCCCTGAAGACATCTACCAACTTATTTTTCATCGTAGTAGTAGCGCCCCCAACTGGTAAAAGCTAATACAAGTTATTTTCTTGGATGTTTTTCTCCGTGCAACTCAACAAGGTCGCCCTCATATATGCTCGGATGACTGTTTCGGCCATGAGGATGTCACAATACGAAATTCGTCCTTTTTCATGAAAAGTTGTGGGAGTGGCATTGCACTGTTCGGCAATAAAACAAAGCTGATTATGAGGTTCTAAATATGAACGACAACTCGTGAAACTTTACACACACATCAGGCCGAGCAAATTTATCAATATTTTATACGTTAGTTGTGCAGCTTTTTTGAAATGGCTCGCCATGGCCCTCGAGAAATGTTCAAAAAAGCAGCCCTGGTTGAGTGTTTCACCTCGCTTTTTGTAAATTTTATGGAGTACAGTGAACCCTCGGTTATCGCGGTTAATGGGGACCGAGACCACCCGCGAAAACTGAAAATCCGCGAAGTAGCGGCGCACCTTCAAAAATGCTTAAAAAAAATATATAATAAATATATAAATATATATATATATATATATATATATATATATATATATATATATATATATATATATATATACGGGGGGAGAGAGAGAGTGAAATTCATGTTATAACAAAAAAAACAAATTATTATTAAAACTTATTATTTTTTTATTCCCCAACACCATTCTTTTTGTATTTATTTAATTACTCCGACTTTTACCTGCTGGTACGCCGTCCGGTGTGCCCTGTGAAATGAAAGGTGGCATTCTTTATTTATTTATTCATTTATTCATTCATAACTGACAGCCTCGCGCTCCGCTTGTGCCCGGCAGAAGAGGTGCTCCAATTCGGCTTAACTGTGACACACGCCCGCCCTCCTCCCCCGGAGCTTCCATTCGGTTAAACTTAGGGGCCGCTTGGCACCGCCCGTGCCCGGGGAAGGTGCTCCTCTTCGGCTTACTGTGACGCGAGCATGCCCTCCTCCTCCGGAGCTTCCATTCGGTTAAACTTAGGGGCCGCTTGGAACCGCCCGTGCCCGGGGAAGGTGCTCCTCTTCGGCTTACTGTGACGCGAGCATGCCCTCCTCCTCCGGAGCTTCCATTCGGTTAAACTCAGGGGCCGCTTGGAACCGCCCGTGCCCGGGGAAGGTGCTCCTCTACGGCTTAACTGCCACGCACGCCGGCCGGAGCTCTGGTACGGTCCGAACCGCGCGAAACGTCGCCACCGATCGTGTCCGGGGGAACGTGCTCTTCTTCGTCCACTCTCCTCTTCGCCCACGCTCTTCTTCGGCGCACGCCGGCCGTCTAACCGCTCCAGCGCCCCGTCGTGCCGCTCGGCGAAACTACAATGCCCCCGAATATTTTTTAGACCCGCGAAGCACTGAACCCGCGAAAGGTGAACCTCGAAGTAGCGAGGGTTCACTGTATGTATAAGACCAAGACCTACAAAAAAGTCTCTTGGAGCAATGAGCTAGGTTTTACAGGAAGTCGGCCATTTTGAATTTACTTAAAAGGGGGCGGGTCTCCACAATGGACTTTGTGTAGAAATTATTATTGGGGCCCGAGCAGCGACCGCGGCGAGGTCCCTATTGTTTTTGTAGAAAATATTATTACTTTTATTATTATTATTATTATTATTATTATTATTATTAGGGCCTGAGCAGCGACCGCTGCGAAGTCCCTATTGTTTTTGTAGAAATTATTATTATTATTATTTTTCCGATTGTTCGATCGCATTTTTGACCCCCGAAACATGCACAAAAACTCACCAAACTTGGCAGTCTCATCGGGCATGGCGAAAAATTTGATATTTTTTAACGTCTAATATGAACAGGAAGTGAGTTATGAATTTTTGAAAGTCCGACTTTTGCCCTTTTTTGCATGTTTACAGGGGTCATTCTTTTGCACCCTGATCCTAAAGGCTTCATCTGATTGCCTTAAAGTTCTGTCTGGAGCATCTTAAGACCTGGGACAAACACTGGGGCTAAAATTTTTTGTTTCCGAAATACTATATGACGGGGGCGGGGCTTCAAAGTTTTCACTTAAGATTTCCTTCGCCGCAATGGACAAAATGCTTAATAACTCTCCTGCCCGTGCTGCTAAAAATCCAAAACTTCACATGTACATAAAGAGTCGGTACCTGAAGACATCTATATGTTTATATTCAGTTATACACCTTGCGCCAATCAATATAAATGTTTACATTTTGACGTACTGCACGGTGCCCTTTTAACGAATCCGACTGAAAATTGGCTAGAAAAGACTCAAGACATTGATCTTACTCTATCCCTATTTTTATGACTTTCCTTCAAAGGGCGTGGCTATTACGGTGCCGCAGAGTCTGATTATTCTCCGTGGCAACAAAAGTTCCTGCAAAATGATTCAGATGATCCATCTTCTGGAAATCTTTCACATTTGAGGATATTCAGGCCCTGAAGACGGCTGCCAACTTATTTTTGATCGCAGTGGTAGCGCCACCAACTGGTTAAAACAAATACAAATTATTTTCGTTGATGTTTTTCTCCGGGCAGGTTAACAAAATCTACCTTATATTTGCTCGGATGAGTGTTTAGGCCTTGAGCATGTCACAATACGAAAGTCTTTCGCCTTCTTCAGAGTGTCACATGATGGTGTCTTGTGACCCGTCTTTATCAGCTGATGTTCCATGAGGGCGTGACTTACCTGTCACAAGAATGAAGGCAAGTCACGCCCCCCGCTGTCCGTTCACTCCGCCAAGATGCTGGTCCAGGTGGTAGAGAGGATGAAGGCTCCCTTGTCTCTGTTCATGGTTTTTATGCCTCGCTTGCAGATCTCAATGGCCTCTCTGATCCAGCGCTGTTGTTTGTTCTCTTCTGTGCGGATGACCCTGCCCTTCTCCCGGTCCATGATGTGGTTTTCCCTTTTGCAGTGGTCAGTGATTGCTGATTTGTAATGTTCATGTTGTGCTTGTTCTTTTACTGCTCTGATTTTTTCATTTTTTTGACAGGTAAGTCACACCCTCATGGAACATCAGCTCAAGACACCATCATGCGACACTCTGAAGAAGGCGAAAGACTCGCCGAAACATGTCAGGTAAAAAATTAACCTAAAACATAATTGTCTGCTTTTAATGAATCAGTCAAATATCAATAATAAGAAGACAAAATGAACCTAATACAAATAAATGAATGCTTAATAACTCCCCTGCACATGCTCCTAAAAATCCAAACCTTCACCTGTAAATAAAACGTCCCGACCTGAAGACATCTTAATGTTATTATTTTGTTATACACACAGTGCCGCCAAGTGGAATCAAAAATTTGTTTTTATTTTAATTTTCACGTACTGCATGGTGCCCTTTTGACGAATCCGACTGAAAATTAGTCAGAAAAGACTTAAGACAATGATCTTACTCTCTGCCGAATTTTGTGACGTTTTGGCAAAAGGCGTGGCTATTAAGGTGCTGAAAAGTCCGATTGTACTCTGTGGCAACAAAAGCTCCGGCAACATGACTCAGATGATCCTATCTTCTCGAAGTTGTACACATTTGAGGATACTTCAGCCCTGAAGACATCTACCAACTTATTTTACATCGTAGTAGTAGCGCCACCAACTGGTAAAAGCTAATACAAGTTATTTTCTTGGATGTTTTTCTCCGTGCAACTCAACAAGGTCGCCCTCATATATGCTCGGATGACTGTTTCGGCCATGAGGATGTCACAATACGAAATTCGTGATTTTTCGTGAAAAGTTGTGGGAGTGGCATTGCACTGTTCAGCAATAAAACAAAGCTGATTATGAGGTTCTAAATATGAACGACAACTCGTAAAACTTTACACACACATCAGGCCGAGCAAATTTATCAATATTTTATACGTTAGTTGTGCAGCTTTTTTGAAATGGCTCGCCATGGCCCTCGAGAAATGTTAAAAAAAAGCAGCTCTGGTTGAGTGTTTCACCTCGCTTTTTGTAAATTTTATGGAGTACAGTGAACCCTCGGTTATCGCGGTTAATGGGGACCGAGACCACCCGCGAAAACTGAAAATCCGCGAAGTAGCGGCGCACCTTCAAAAATGCTTAAAAAAAATATACAATATATATAATAAATATATATATATATATATATATATATATATATATATATATATATATATATATATATATATATACGGGGAGAGAGAGAGTGAAATTCATGTTATAACAAAAAAAACAAATTATTATTAAAACGTATTATTTTTTTATTCCCCAGCCATTCTTTTTGTATTTATTTAATTACTCCGACTTTTACCTGCTGGTACGCCGTCCGGTGTGCCCTGTGAAATGAAAGGTGGCATTCTTTATTTATTTATTCATTTATACATTCATAACTGACAGCCTCGCGCTCCGCTCGTGCCCGGGCAGAAGAGGTGCTCCAATTTGGCTTAACTGTGACACACGCCCGTCCTCCTCCCCCGGAGCTTCCATTCGGTTAAACTTAGGGGCCGCTTGGCACCGCCCGTGCCCGGGGAAGGTGCTCCTCTTCGGCTTACTGTGACGCGAGCATGCCCTCCTCCTCCGGAGCTTCCATTCGGTTAAACTTAGGGGCCGCTTGGAACCGCCCGTGCCCGGGGAAGGTGCTCCTCTTCGGCTTACTGTGACGCGAGCATGCCCTCCTCCTCCGGAGCTTCCATTCGGTTAAACTTAGGGGCCGCTTGGCACTGCCCGTGCCCGGGGAAGGTGCTCCTCTACGGCTTAACTGCCACGCACGCTGGCCGGAGCTCTGGTACGGTCCGAACCGCGCGAAACGTCGCCACCGATCGTGTCCGGGGGAACGTGCTCTTCTTCGTCCACTCTCCTCTTCGCCCACGCTCTTCTTCGGCGCACGCCGGCCGTCTAACCGCTCCAGCGCCCCGTCGTGCCGCTCGGCGAAACTACAATGCGCCCGAATATTTTTTAGACTCGCGAAGCACTGAACCCGCGAAAGGTGAACCGCGAAGTAGCGAGGGTTCACTGTATGTATAAGACCAAGACCTACAAAAAAGTCTCTTGGAGCAATGAGCTAGGTTTTACAGGAAGTCGGCCATTTTGAATTTACTTAAAAGGGGGCGGGTCACCACAATGGACTTTGTGTAGAAATTATTATTGGGGCCCGAGCAGCGACCGCAGCGAGGTCCCTATTGTTTTTGTAGAAAATATTATTACTTTTATTATTATTATTATTATTATTATTAGGGCCTGAGCAGCGACCGCTGCGAAGTCCCTATTGTTTTTGTTGAAATTATTATTATTATTATTTTTCCGATTGTTCGATCGCATTTTTGACCCCTGAAACATGCACAAAAACTCACCAAACTTGGCAGTCTCATCGGGCATGGCGAAAAATTTGATATTTTAACGTCTAATATGAACAGGAAGTGAGTTATGAATTTTTGAAAGTCCGACTTTTGCCCTTTTTTGCATGTTTACAGGGGTCATTCTTTTGCACCCTGATCCTAAAGGCTTCATCTGATTGCCTTAAAATTCTGTCTGTAGCATCTGAAGACCTGGCACAAACACTGGGGCTAAAATTTTTTGTTTCCGAAATACTATATGACGGGGGCGGGGCATCAAAGTTTTCACTTAAGATTTCCTTCGCCGCAATGGACAAAATGCTTAATAACTCTCCTGCACATGCTGCTAAAAATCCAAAACTTCACATGTACATAAAGAGTCTGTACCTGAAGACATCTATATGTTTATATTCAGTTATACACCTTGCGCCAATCAATATCATTTTTTACATTTTGACGTACTGCACGGTGCCCTTTTAACGAATCTGATTGAAAATTGGCTAGAAAAGACTCAAGACATTGATCTTACTCTATCCCTATTTTTGTGACTTTCCTTCGAAGGGCGTGGCTATTACGGTGCCGCAGAGTCTGATTATTCTCCGTGGCAACAAAAGTTCCTGCAAAATGATTCAGATGATCCATCTTCTCGAAATTTTTCACATTTGAGGATATTCAGGCCCTGAAGACGGCTGCCAACTTATTTTTGATCGCAGTGGTAGCGCCACCAACTGGTTAAAACAAATACAAATCATTTTCGTTGATTTTTTTCTCCGGGCAGGTTAACAAAATCTACCTTACATTTGCTCGGATGAGTGTTTAGGCCTTGAGGATGTCACAATACGAAAGTCTTTCGCCTTCTTCAGAGTGTCACATGATGGTGTCTTGTGGCCCGTCTTTATCAGCTGATGTTCCATGAGGGCGTGACTTACCTGTCACAAGAATGAAGGCAAGTCACGCCCCCCGCTGTCCGTTCACTCCGCCAAAATGCTGCTCCAGGTGGTAGAGAGGATGAAGGCTCCCTTGTCTCTGTTCATGGTTTTTATGCCTCGCTTGCAGATCTCAATGGCCTCTCTGATCCAGCGCTGTTGTTTGTTCTCTTCGGTGCGGATGACCCTGCCCTTCTCCCGGTCCATGATGTGGTTTTCCCTTTTGCAGTGGTCAGTGATTGCTGATTTGTAATGTTCATGTTGTGCTTGTTCTTTTACTGCTCTGATTTTTCATTTTTTTGACAGGTAAGTCACACCCTCATGGAACATCAGCTGATAAAGACGGGTCTCAAGACACCATCATGCGACACTCTGAAGAAGGCGAAAGACTCGCCGAAACATGTCAGGTAAAAAATTAACCTAAAACATAATTGTCTGCTTTTAATGAATCAGTCAAATATCAATAATAAGAAGACAAAATGAACCTAATACAAATAAATGAATGCTTAATAACTCCCCTGCACATGCTCCTAAAAATCCAAACCTTCACCTGTAAATAAAACGTCCCGACCTGAAGACATCTTAATGTTATTATTTTGTTATACACACAGTGCCGCCAAGTGGAATCAAAAATTTGTTTTTATTTTAATTTTCACGTACTGCACGGTGCCCTTTTGACGAATCCGACTGAAAATTAGTCAGAAAAGACTCAAGACAATGATCTTACTCTCTGCCGAATTTTGTGACGTTTTGGCAAAAGGCGTGGCTATTAAGGTGCTGAAAAGTCCGATTGTACTCTGTGGCAACAAAAGCTCCGGCAACATGACTCAGATCATCCTATCTTCTCGAAGTTGTACACATTTGAGGATACTTCAGCCCTGAAGACATCTACCAACTTATTTTATATCGTAGTAGTAGCGCCACCAACTGGTAAAAGCTAATACAAGTTATTTTCTTGGATGTTTTTCTCCGTGCAACTCAACAAGGTCGCCCTCATATATGCTCGGATGACTGTTTCGGCCATGAGGATGTCACAATACGAAATTCGTGATTTTTCGTGAAAAGTTGTGGGAGTGGCATTGCACTGTTCGGCAATAAAACAAAGCTGATTATGAGGTTCTAAATATGAACGACAACTCGTAAAACTTTACACACACATCAGGCCGAGCAAATTTATCAATATTTTATACGTTAGTTGTGCAGCTTTTTTGAAATGGCTCGCCATGGCCCTCGAGAAATGTTAAAAAAAAGCAGCTCTGGTTGAGTGTTTCACCTCGCTTTTTGTCAATTTTATGGAGTACAGTGAACCCTCGGTTATCGCGGTTAATGGGGACCGAGACCACCCGCGAAAACTGAAAATCCGCGAAGTAGCGGCGCACCTTCAAAAATGCTTAAAAAAAATATACAATATATATAATAAATATATATATATATATATATATATATATATATATATATATATATATATATATATATATATATATACGGGGAGAGAGAGAGTGAAATTCATGTTATAACAAAAAAAACAAATTATTATTAAAACGTATTATTTTTTTATTCCCCAGCCATTCTTTTTGTATTTATTTAATTACTCCGACTTTTACCTGCTGGTACGCCGTCCGGTGTGCCCTGTGAAATGAAAGGTGGCATTCTTTATTTATTTATTCATTTATTCATTCATAACTGACAGCCTCGCGCTCCGCTCGTGCCCGGGCAGAAGAGGTGCTCCAATTTGGCTTAACTGTGACACACGCCCGTCCTCCTCCGTCCGGAGCTTCCATTCGGTTAAACTTAGGGGCCGCTTGGCACCGCCCGTGCCCGGGGAAGGTGCTCCTCTTCGGCTTACTGTGACGCGAGCATGCCCTCCTCCTCCGGAGCTTCCATTCGGTTAAACTTAGGGGCCGCTTGGAACCGCCCGTGCCCGGGGAAGGTGCTCCTCTTCGGCTTACTGTGACGCGAGCATGCCCTCCTCCTCCGGAGCTTCCATTCGGTTAAACTTAGGGGCCGCTTGGCACCGCCCGTGCCCGGGGAAGGTGCTCCTCTACGGCTTAACTGCCACGCACGCTGGCCGGAGCTCTGGTACGGTCCGAACCGCGCGAAACGTCGCCACCGATCGTGTCCGGGGGAACGTGCTCTTCTTCGTCCACTCTCCTCTTCGCCCACGCTCTTCTTCGGCGCACGCCGGCCGTCTAACCGCTCCAGCGCCCCGTCGTGCCGCTCGGCGAAACTACAGCGAAACTACAATGCCCCCGAATATTTTTTAGACCCGCGAAGCACTGAACCTGCGAAAGGTGAACCGCGAAGTAGCGAGGGTTCACTGTATGTATAAGACCAAGACCTACAAAAAAGTCTCTTGGAGCAATGAGCTAGGTTTTACAGGAAGTCGGCCATTTTGAATTTACTTAAAAGGGGGCGGGTCACCACAATGGACTTTGTGTAGAAATTATTATTGGGGCCCGAGCAGCGACCGCGGCGAGGTCCCTATTGTTTTTGTAGAAAATATTATTACTTTTATTATTATTATTATTATTATTATTAGGGCCTGAGCAGCGACCGCTGCGAAGTCCCTATTGTTTTTGTAGAAATTATTATTATTATTTTTCCGATTGTTCGATCGCATTTTTGACCCCCGAAAATGCACAAAAACTCACCAAACCTGGCAGTCTCATCGGGCATGGCGAAAAATTTGATATTTTAACGTCTAATATGAACAGGAAGTGAGTTATGAATTTTTGAAAGTCCGACTTTTGCCCTTTTTTGCATGTTTACAGGGGTCATTCTTTTGCACCCTGATCCTAAAGGCTTCATCTGATTGCCTTAAAATTCTGTCTGTAGCATCTGAAGACCTGGGACAAACACTGGGGCTAAAATTTTTTGTTTCCGAAATACTATATGACGGGGGCGGGGCATCAAAGTTTTCACTTAAGATTTCCTTCGCCGCAATGGACAAAATGCTTAATAACTCTCCTGCACATGCTGCTAAAAATCCAAAACTTCACATGTACATAAAGAGTCTGTACCTGAAGACATCTATATGTTTATATTCAGTTATACACCTTGCGCCAATCAATATCATTTTTTACATTTTGACGTACTGCACGGTGCCCTTGTAACGAATCTGATTGAAAATTGGCTAGAAAAGACTCAAGACATTGATCTTACTCTATCCCTATTTTTGTGACTTTCCTTCGAAGGGCGTGGCTATTACGGTGCCGCAGAGTCTGATTATTCTCCGTGGCAACAAAAGTTCCTGCAAAATGATTCAGATGATCCATCTTCTCCAAATTTTTCACATTTGAGGATATTCAGGCCCTGAAGACGGCTGCCAACTTATTTTTGATCGCAGTGGTAGCGCCACCAACTGGTTAAAACAAATATAAATTATTTTCGTTGATGTTTTTCTCCGGGCATGTTAACAAAATCTACCTTATATTTGCTCGGATGAGTGTTTAGGCCTTGAGCATGTCACAATACGAAAGTCTTTCGCCTTCTTCAGAGTGTCACATGATGGTGTCTTGTGACCCGCCTTTATCAGCTGATGTTCCATGAGGGCGTGACTTACCTGTCACAAGAATGAAGGCAAGTCACGCCCCCCGCTGTCCGTTCACTCCGCCAAGATGCTGGTCCAGGTGGTAGAGAGGATGAAGGCTCCCTTGTCTCTGTTCATGGTTTTTATGCCTCGCTTGCAGATCTCAATGGCCTCTCTGATCCAGCGCTGTTGTTTGTTCTCTTCTGTGCGGATGACCCTGCCCTTCTCCCGGTCCATGATGTGGTTTTCCCTTTTGCAGTGGTCAGTGATTGCTGATTTGTAATGTTCATGTTGTGCTTGTTCTTTTACTGCTCTGATTTTTTTCATTTTTTTGACAGGTAAGTCACACCCTCATGGAACATCAGCTCAAGACACCATCATGCGACACTCTGAAGTAGGCGAAAGACTCGCCGAAACATGTCAGGTAAAAAATTAACCTAAAACATAATTGTCTGCTTTTAATGAATCAGTCAAATATCAATAATAAGAAGACAAAATGAACCTAATACAAATAAATGAATGCTTAATAACTCCCCTGCACATGCTCCTAAAAATCCAAACCTTCACCTGTAAATAAAACGTCCCGACCTGAAGACATCTTAATGTTATTATTTTGTTATACACACAGTGCCGCCAAGTGGAATCAAAAATTTGTTTTTATTTTAATTGTCACGTACTGCACGGTGCCCTTTCGACGAATCCGACTGAAAATTAGTCAGAAAAGACTCAAGACAATGATCTTACTCTCTGCCGAATTTTGTGACGTTTTGGCAAAAGGCGTGGCTATTACGGTGCTGAAAAGTCCGATTGTACTCTGTGGCAACAAAAGCTCCAGCAACATGACTCAGATGATCCTATCTTCTCGAAGTTGCACACATTTGAGGATACTTCAGCCCTGAAGACATCTACCAACTTATTTTTCATCGTAGTAGTAGCGCCCCCAACTGGTAAAAGCTAATACAAGTTATTTTCTTGGATGTTTTTCTCCGTGCAACTCAACAAGGTCGCCCTCATATATGCTCGGATGACTGTTTCGGCCATGAGGATGTCACAATACGAAATTCGTCCTTTTTCATGAAAAGTTGTGGGAGTGGCATTGCACTGTTCGGCAATAAAACAAAGCTGATTATGAGGTTCTAAATATGAACGACAACTCGTGAAACTTTACACACACATCAGGCCGAGCAAATTTATCAATATTTTATACGTTAGTTGTGCAGCTTTTTTGAAATGGCTCGCCATGGCCCTCGAGAAATGTTCAAAAAAGCAGCCCTGGTTGAGTGTTTCACCTCGCTTTTTGTAAATTTTATGGAGTACAGTGAACCCTCGGTTATCGCGGTTAATGGGGACCGAGACCACCCGCGAAAACTGAAAATCCGCGAAGTAGCGGCGCACCTTCAAAAATGCTTAAAAAAAAAATATAATAAATATATAAATATATATATATATATATATATATATATATATATATATATATATATATATATATATACGGGGGAGAGAGAGAGTGAAATTCATGTTATAACAAAAAAAACAAATTATTATTAAAACTTATTATTTTTTTATTCCCCAACCATTCTTTTTGTATTTATTTAATTACTCCGACTTTTACCTGCTGGTACGCCGTCCGGTGTGCCCTGTGAAATGAAAGGTGGCATTCTTTATTTATTTATTCATTTATTCATTCATAACTGACAGCCTCGCGCTCCGCTTGTGCCCGGCAGAAGAGGTGCTCCAATTCGGCTTAACTGTGACACACGCCCGCCCTCCTCCCCCGGAGCTTCCATTCGGTTAAACTTAGGGGCCGCTTGGCACCGCCCGTGCCCGGGGAAGGTGCTCCTCTTCGGCTTACTGTGACGCGAGCATGCCCTCCTCCTCCGGAGCTTCCATTCGGTTAAACTTAGGGGCCGCTTGGAACCGCCCGTGCCCGGGGAAGGTGCTCCTCTTCGGCTTACTGTGACGCGAGCATGCCCTCCTCCTCCGGAGCTTCCATTCGGTTAAACTCAGGGGCCGCTTGGAACCGCCCGTGCCCGGGGAAGGTGCTCCTCTACGGCTTAACTGCCACGCACGCCGGCCGGAGCTCTGGTACGGTCCGAACCGCGCGAAACGTCGCCACCGATCGTGTCCGGGGGAACGTGCTCTTCTTCGTCCACTCTCCTCTTCGCCCACGCTCTTCTTCGGCGCACGCCGGCCGTCTAACCGCTCCAGCGCCCCGTCGTGCCGCTCGGCGAAACTACAATGCCCCCGAATATTTTTTAGACCCGCGAAGCACTGAACCCGCGAAAGGTGAACCTCGAAGTAGCGAGGGTTCACTGTATGTATAAGACCAAGACCTACAAAAAAGTCTCTTGGAGCAATGAGCTAGGTTTTACAGGAAGTCGGCCATTTTGAATTTACTTAAAAGGGGGCGGGTCTCCACAATGGACTTTGTGTAGAAATTATTATTGGGGCCCGAGCAGCGACCGCGGCGAGGTCCCTATTGTTTTTGTAGAAAATATTATTACTTTTATTATTATTATTATTATTATTATTATTATTATTAGGGCCTGAGCAGCGACCGCTGCGAAGTCCCTATTGTTTTTGTAGAAATTATTATTATTATTATTTTTCCGATTGTTCGATCGCATTTTTGACCCCCGAAACATGCACAAAAACTCACCAAACTTGGCAGTCTCATCGGGCATGGCGAAAAATTTGATATTTTTTAACGTCTAATATGAACAGGAAGTGAGTTATGAATTTTTGAAAGTCCGACTTTTGCCCTTTTTTGCATGTTTACAGGGGTCATTCTTTTGCACCCTGATCCTAAAGGCTTCATCTGATTGCCTTAAAGTTCTGTCTGGAGCATCTTAAGACCTGGGACAAACACTGGGGCTAAAATTTTTTGTTTCCGAAATACTATATGACGGGGGCGGGGCTTCAAAGTTTTCACTTAAGATTTCCTTCGCCGCAATGGACAAAATGCTTAATAACTCTCCTGCCCGTGCTGCTAAAAATCCAAAACTTCACATGTACATAAAGAGTCGGTACCTGAAGACATCTATATGTTTATATTCAGTTATACACCTTGCGCCAATCAATATAAATGTTTACATTTTGACGTACTGCACGGTGCCCTTTTAACGAATCCGACTGAAAATTGGCTAGAAAAGACTCAAGACATTGATCTTACTCTATCCCTATTTTTATGACTTTCCTTCAAAGGGCGTGGCTATTACGGTGCCGCAGAGTCTGATTATTCTCCGTGGCAACAAAAGTTCCTGCAAAATGATTCAGATGATCCATCTTCTGGAAATCTTTCACATTTGAGGATATTCAGGCCCTGAAGACGGCTGCCAACTTATTTTTGATCGCAGTGGTAGCGCCACCAACTGGTTAAAACAAATACAAATTATTTTCGTTGATGTTTTTCTCCGGGCAGGTTAACAAAATCTACCTTATATTTGCTCGGATGAGTGTTTAGGCCTTGAGCATGTCACAATACGAAAGTCTTTCGCCTTCTTCAGAGTGTCACATGATGGTGTCTTGTGACCCGTCTTTATCAGCTGATGTTCCATGAGGGCGTGACTTACCTGTCACAAGAATGAAGGCAAGTCACGCCCCCCGGTGTCCGTTCACTCCGCCAAGATGCTGGTCCAGGTGGTAGAGAGGATGAAGGCTCCCTTGTCTCTGTTCATGGTTTTTATGCCTCGCTTGCAGATCTCAATGGCCTCTCTGATCCAGCGCTGTTGTTTGTTCTCTTCTGTGCGGATGACCCTGCCCTTCTCCCGGTCCATGATGTGGTTTTCCCTTTTGCAGTGGTCAGTGATTGCTGATTTGTAATGTTCATGTTGTGCTTGTTCTTTTACTGCTCTGATTTTTTCATTTTTTTGACAGGTAAGTCACACCCTCATGGAACATCAGCTCAAGACACCATCATGCGACACTCTGAAGAAGGCGAAAGACTCGCCGAAACATGTCAGGTAAAAAATTAACCTAAAACATAATTGTCTGCTTTTAATGAATCAGTCAAATATCAATAATAAGAAGACAAAATGAACCTAATACAAATAAATGAATGCTTAATAACTCCCCTGCACATGCTCCTAAAAATCCAAACCTTCACCTGTAAATAAAACGTCCCGACCTGAAGACATCTTAATGTTATTATTTTGTTATACACACAGTGCCGCCAAGTGGAATCAAAAATTTGTTTTTATTTTAATTTTCACGTACTGCATGGTGCCCTTTTGACGAATCCGACTGAAAATTAGTCAGAAAAGACTTAAGACAATGATCTTACTCTCTGCCGAATTTTGTGACGTTTTGGCAAAAGGCGTGGCTATTAAGGTGCTGAAAAGTCCGATTGTACTCTGTGGCAACAAAAGCTCCGGCAACATGACTCAGATGATCCTATCTTCTCGAAGTTGTACACATTTGAGGATACTTCAGCCCTGAAGACATCTACCAACTTATTTTACATCGTAGTAGTAGCGCCACCAACTGGTAAAAGCTAATACAAGTTATTTTCTTGGATGTTTTTCTCCGTGCAACTCAACAAGGTCGCCCTCATATATGCTCGGATGACTGTTTCGGCCATGAGGATGTCACAATACGAAATTCGTGATTTTTCGTGAAAAGTTGTGGGAGTGGCATTGCACTGTTCAGCAATAAAACAAAGCTGATTATGAGGTTCTAAATATGAACGACAACTCGTAAAACTTTACACACACATCAGGCCGAGCAAATTTATCAATATTTTATACGTTAGTTGTGCAGCTTTTTTGAAATGGCTCGCCATGGCCCTCGAGAAATGTTAAAAAAAAGCAGCTCTGGTTGAGTGTTTCACCTCGCTTTTTGTAAATTTTATGGAGTACAGTGAACCCTCGGTTATCGCGGTTAATGGGGACCGAGACCACCCGCGAAAACTGAAAATCCGCGAAGTAGCGGCGCACCTTCAAAAATGCTTAAAAAAAATATACAATATATATAATAAATATATAAATATATATATATATATATATATATATATATATATATATATATACGGGGAGAGAGAGAGTGAAATTCATGTTATAACAAAAAAAACAAATTATTATTAAAACGTATTATTTTTTTATTCCCCAGCCATTCTTTTTGTATTTATTTAATTACTCCGACTTTTACCTGCTGGTACGCCGTCCGGTGTGCCCTGTGAAATGAAAGGTGGCATTCTTTATTTATTTATTCATTTATTCATTCATAACTGACAGCCTCGCGCTCCGCTCGTGCCCGGGCAGAAGAGGTGCTCCAATTTGGCTTAACTGTGACACACGCCCGTCCTCCTCCCCCGGAGCTTCCATTCGGTTAAACTTAGGGGCCGCTTGGCACCGCCCGTGCCCGGGGAAGGTGCTCCTCTTCGGCTTACTGTGACGCGAGCATGCCCTCCTCCTCCGGAGCTTCCATTCGGTTAAACTTAGGGGCCGCTTGGAACCGCCCGTGCCCGGGGAAGGTGCTCCTCTTCGGCTTACTGTGACGCGAGCATGCCCTCCTCCTCCGGAGCTTCCATTCGGTTAAACTTAGGGGCCGCTTGGCACTGCCCGTGCCCGGGGAAGGTGCTCCTCTACGGCTTAACTGCCACGCACGCTGGCCGGAGCTCTGGTACGGTCCGAACCGCGCGAAACGTCGCCACCGATCGTGTCCGGGGGAACGTGCTCTTCTTCGTCCACTCTCCTCTTCGCCCACGCTCTTCTTCGGCGCACGCCGGCCGTCTAACCGCTCCAGCGCCCCGTCGTGCCGCTCGGCGAAACTACAATGCCCCCGAATATTTTTTAGACCCGCGAAGCACTGAACCCGCGAAAGGTGAACCGCGAAGTAGCGAGGGTTCACTGTATGTATAAGACCAAGACCTACAAAAAAGTCTCTTGGAGCAATGAGCTAGGTTTTACAGGAAGTCGGCCATTTTGAATTTACTGAAAAGGGGGCGGGTCACCACAATGGACTTTGTGTAGAAATTATTATTGGGGCCCGAGCAGCGACCGCGGCGAGGTCCCTATTGTTTTTGTAGAAGATATTATTACTTTTATTATTATTATTATTATTATTATTAGGGTCTGAGCAGCGACCGCTGCGAAGTCCCTATTGTTTTTGTAGAAATTATTATTATTATTATTTTTCCGATTGTTCGATCGCATTTTTGACCCCCGAAACATGCACAAAAACTCACCAAACTTGGCAGTCTCATCGGGCATGGCGAAAAATTTGATATTTTAACGTCTAATATGAACAGGAAGTGAGTTATGAATTTTTGAAAGTCCGACTTTTGCCCTTTTTTGCATGTTTACAGTGGTCATTCTTTTGCACCCTGATCCTAAAGGCTTCATCTGATTGCCTTAAAATTCTGTCTGTAGCATCTGAAGACCTGGCACAAACACTGGGGCTAAAATTTTTTGTTTCCGAAATACTATATGACGGGGGCGGGGCATCAAAGTTTTCACTTAAGATTTCCTTCGCCGCAATGGACAAAATGCTTAATAACTCTCCTGCACATGCTGCTAAAAATCCAAAACTTCACATGTACATAAAGAGTCTGTACCTGAAGACATCTATATGTTTATATTCAGTTATACACCTTGCGCCAATCAATATCATTTTTTACATTTTGACGTACTGCACGGTGCCCTTTTAACGAATCTGATTGAAAATTGGCTAGAAAAGACTCAAGACATTGATCTTACTCTATCCCTATTTTTGTGACTTTCCTTCGAAGGGCGTGGCTATTACGGTGCCGCAGAGTCTGATTATTCTCCGTGGCAACAAAAGTTCCTGCAAAATGATTCAGATGATCCATCTTCTCGAAATTTTTCACATTTGAGGATATTCAGGCCCTGAAGACGGCTGCCAACTTATTTTTGATCGCAGTGGTAGCGCCACCAACTGGTTAAAACAAATACAAATCATTTTCGTTGATTTTTTTCTCCGGGCAGGTTAACAAAATCTACCTTACATTTGCTCGGATGAGTGTTTAGGCCTTGAGGATGTCACAATACGAAAGTCTTTCGCCTTCTTCAGAGTGTCACATGATGGTGTCTTGTGGCCCGTCTTTATCAGCTGATGTTCCATGAGGGCGTGACTTACCTGTCACAAGAATGAAGGCAAGTCACGCCCCCCGCTGTCCGTTCACTCCGCCAAAATGCTGCTCCAGGTGGTAGAGAGGATGAAGGCTCCCTTGTCTCTGTTCATGGTTTTTATGCCTCGCTTGCAGATCTCAATGGCCTCTCTGATCCAGCGCTGTTGTTTGTTCTCTTCGGTGCGGATGACCCTGCCCTTCTCCCGGTCCATGATGTGGTTTTCCCTTTTGCAGTGGTCAGTGATTGCTGATTTGTAATGTTCATGTTGTGCTTGTTCTTTTACTGCTCTGATTTTTCATTTTTTTGACAGGTAAGTCACACCCTCATGGAACATCAGCTGATAAAGACGGGTCTCAAGACACCATCATGCGACACTCTGAAGAAGGCGAAAGACTCGCCGAAACATGTCAGGTAAAAAATTAACCTAAAACATAATTGTCTGCTTTTAATGAATCAGTCAAATATCAATAATAAGAAGACAAAATGAACCTAATACAAATAAATGAATGCTTAATAACTCCCCTGCACATGCTCCTAAAAATCCAAACCTTCACCTGTAAATAAAACGTCCCGACCTGAAGACATCTTAATGTTATTATTTTGTTATACACACAGTGCCGCCAAGTGGAATCAAAAATTTGTTTTTATTTTAATTTTCACGTACTGCACGGTGCCCTTTTGACGAATCCGACTGAAAATTAGTCAGAAAAGACTCAAGACAATGATCTTACTCTCTGCCGAATTTTGTGACGTTTTGGCAAAAGGCGTGGCTATTAAGGTGCTGAAAAGTCCGATTGTACTCTGTGGCAACAAAAGCTCCGGCAACATGACTCAGATCATCCTATCTTCTCGAAGTTGTACACATTTGAGGATACTTCAGCTATGAAGACATCTACCAACTTATTTTATATCGTAGTAGTAGCGCCACCAACTGGTAAAAGCTAATACAAGTTATTTTCTTGGATGTTTTTCTCCGTGCAACTCAACAAGGTCGCCCTCATATATGCTCGGATGACTGTTTCGGCCATGAGGATGTCACAATACGAAATTCGTGATTTTTCGTGAAAAGTTGTGGGAGTGGCATTGCACTGTTCGGCAATAAAACAAAGCTGATTATGAGGTTCTAAATATGAACGACAACTCGTAAAACTTTACACACACATCAGGCCGAGCAAATTTATCAATATTTTATACGTTAGTTGTGCAGCTTTTTTGAAATGGCTCGCCATGGCCCTCGAGAAATGTTAAAAAAAAGCAGCTCTGGTTGAGTGTTTCACCTCGCTTTTTGTAAATTTTATGGAGTACAGTGAACCCTCGGTTATCGCGGTTAATGGGGACCGAGACCACCCGCGAAAACTGAAAATCCGCGAAGTAGCGGCGCACCTTCAAAAATGCTTAAAAAAAATATACAATATATATAATAAATATATATATATATATATATATATATATATATATATATACGGGGAGAGAGAGAGTGAAATTCATGTTACAACAAAAAAAACAAATTATTATTAAAACGTATTATTTTTTTATTCCCCAGCCATTCTTTTTGTATTTATTTAATTACTCCGACTTTTACCTGCTGGTACGCCGTCCGGTGTGCCCTGTGAAATGAAAGGTGGCATTATTTATTTATTTATTCATTTATTCATTCATAACTGACAGCCTCGCGCTCCGCTCGTGCCCGGGCAGAAGAGGTGCTCCAATTTGGCTTAACTGTGACACACGCCCGTCCTCCTCCGTCCGGAGCTTCCATTCGGTTAAACTTAGGGGCCGCTTGGCACCGCCCGTGCCCGGGGAAGGTGCTCCTCTTCGGCTTACTGTGACGCGAGCATGCCCTCCTCCTCCGGAGCTTCCATTCGGTTAAACTTAGGGGCCGCTTGGAACCGCCCGTGCCCGGGGAAGGTGCTCCTCTTCGGCTTACTGTGACGCGAGCATGCCCTCCTCCTCCGGAGCTTCCATTCGGTTAAACTTAGGGGCCGCTTGGCACCGCCCGTGCCCGGGAAAGGTGCTCCTCTACGGCTTAACTGCCACGCACGCTGGCCGGAGCTCTGGTACGGTCCGAACCGCGCGAAACGTCGCCACAGATCGTGTCCGGGGGAACGTGCTCTTCTTCGTCCACTCTCCTCTTCGCCCACGCTCTTCTTCGGCGCACGCCGGCCGTCTAACCGCTCCAGCGCCCCGTCGTGCCGCTCGGCGAAACTACAATGCCCCCGAATATTTTTTAGACCCGCGAAGCACTGAACCTGCGAAAGGTGAACCGCGAAGTAGCGAGGGTTCACTGTATGTATAAGACCAAGACCTACAAAAAAGTCTCTTGGAGCAATGAGCTAGGTTTTACAGGAAGTCGGCCATTTTGAATTTACTTAAAAGGGGGCGGGTCACCACAATGGACTTTGTGTAGAAATTATTATTGGGGCCCGAGCAGCGACCGCGGCGAGGTCCCTATTGTTTTTGTAGAAAATATTATTACTTTTATTATTATTATTATTATTATTATTATTATTATTAGGGCCTGAGCAGCGACCGCTGCGAAGTCCCTATTGTTTTTGTAGAAATTATTATTATTATTATTTTTCCGATTGTTCGATCGCATTTTTGACCCCCGAAACATGCACAAAAACTCACCAAACTTGGCAGTCTCATCGGGCATGGCGAAAAATTTGATATTTTTTAACGTCTAATATGAACAGGAAGTGAGTTATGAATTTTTGAAAGTCCGACTTTTGCCCTTTTTTGCATGTTTACAGGGGTCATTCTTTTGCACCCTGATCCTAAAGGCTTCATCTGATTGCCTTAAAGTTCTGTCTGGAGCATCTTAAGACCTGGGACAAACACTGGGGCTAAAATTTTTTGTTTCCGAAATACTATATGACGGGGGCGGGGCTTCAAAGTTTTCACTTAAGATTTCCTTCGCCGCAATGGACAAAATGCTTAATAACTCTCCTGCCCGTGCTGCTAAAAATCCAAAACTTCACATGTACATAAAGAGTCGGTACCTGAAGACATCTATATGTTTATATTCAGTTATACACCTTGCGCCAATCAATATAAATGTTTACATTTTGACGTACTGCACGGTGCCCTTTTAACGAATCCGACTGAAAATTGGCTAGAAAAGACTCAAGACATTGATCTTACTCTATCCCTATTTTTATGACTTTCCTTCAAAGGGCGTGGCTATTACGGTGCCGCAGAGTCTGATTATTCTCCGTGGCAACAAAAGTTCCTGCAAAATGATTCAGATGATCCATCTTCTGGAAATCTTTCACATTTGAGGATATTCAGGCCCTGAAGACGGCTGCCAACTTATTTTTGATCGCAGTGGTAGCGCCACCAACTGGTTAAAACAAATACAAATTATTTTCGTTGATGTTTTTCTCCGGGCATGTTAACAAAATCTACCTTATATTTGCTCGGATGAGTGTTTAGGCCTTGAGCATGTCACAATACGAAAGTCTTTCGCCTTCTTCAGAGTGTCACATGATGGTGTCTTGTGACCCGCCTTTATCAGCTGATGTTCCATGAGGGCGTGACTTACCTGTCACAAGAATGAAGGCAAGTCACGCCCCCCGCTGTCCGTTCACTCCGCCAAGATGCTGGTCCAGGTGGTAGAGAGGATGAAGGCTCCCTTGTCTCTGTTCATGGTTTTTATGCCTCGCTTGCAGATCTCAATGGCCTCTCTGATCCAGCGCTGTTGTTTGTTCTCTTCTGTGCGGATGACCCTGCCCTTCTCCCGGTCCATGATGTGGTTTTCCCTTTTGCAGTGGTCAGTGATTGCTGATTTGTAATGTTCATGTTGTGCTTGTTCTTTTACTGCTCTGATTTTTTTCATTTTTTTGACAGGTAAGTCACACCCTCATGGAACATCAGCTCAAGACACCATCATGCGACACTCTGAAGTAGGCGAAAGACTCGCCGAAACATGTCAGGTAAAAAATTAACCTAAAACATAATTGTCTGCTTTTAATGAATCAGTCAAATATCAATAATAAGAAGACAAAATGAACCTAATACAAATAAATGAATGCTTAATAACTCCCCTGCACATGCTCCTAAAAATCCAAACCTTCACCTGTAAATAAAACGTCCCGACCTGAAGACATCTTAATGTTATTATTTTGTTATACACACAGTGCCGCCAAGTGGAATCAAAAATTTGTTTTTATTTTAATTGTCACGTACTGCACGGTGCCCTTTCGACGAATCCGACTGAAAATTAGTCAGAAAAGACTCAAGACAATGATCTTACTCTCTGCCGAATTTTGTGACGTTTTGGCAAAAGGCGTGGCTATTACGGTGCTGAAAAGTCCGATTGTACTCTGTGGCAACAAAAGCTCCAGCAACATGACTCAGATGATCCTATCTTCTCGAAGTTGCACACATTTGAGGATACTTCAGCCCTGAAGACATCTACCAACTTATTTTTCATCGTAGTAGTAGCGCCCCCAACTGGTAAAAGCTAATACAAGTTATTTTCTTGGATGTTTTTCTCCGTGCAACTCAACAAGGTCGCCCTCATATATGCTCGGATGACTGTTTCGGCCATGAGGATGTCACAATACGAAATTCGTCCTTTTTCATGAAAAGTTGTGGGAGTGGCATTGCACTGTTCGGCAATAAAACAAAGCTGATTATGAGGTTCTAAATATGAACGACAACTCGTGAAACTTTACACACACATCAGGCCGAGCAAATTTATCAATATTTTATACGTTAGTTGTGCAGCTTTTTTGAAATGGCTCGCCATGGCCCTCGAGAAATGTTCAAAAAAGCAGCCCTGGTTGAGTGTTTCACCTCGCTTTTTGTAAATTTTATGGAGTACAGTGAACCCTCGGTTATCGCGGTTAATGGGGACCGAGACCACCCGCGAAAACTGAAAATCCGCGAAGTAGCGGCGCACCTTCAAAAATGCTTAAAAAAAAAATATAATAAATATATAAATATATATATATATATATATATATATATATATATATATATATATATATATATACGGGGGAGAGAGAGAGTGAAATTCATGTTATAACAAAAAAAACAAATTATTATTAAAACTTATTATTTTTTTATTCCCCAACCATTCTTTTTGTATTTATTTAATTACTCCGACTTTTACCTGCTGGTACGCCGTCCGGTGTGCCCTGTGAAATGAAAGGTGGCATTCTTTATTTATTTATTCATTTATTCATTCATAACTGACAGCCTCGCGCTCCGCTTGTGCCCGGCAGAAGAGGTGCTCCAATTCGGCTTAACTGTGACACACGCCCGCCCTCCTCCCCCGGAGCTTCCATTCGGTTAAACTTAGGGGCCGCTTGGCACCGCCCGTGCCCGGGGAAGGTGCTCCTCTTCGGCTTACTGTGACGCGAGCATGCCCTCCTCCTCCGGAGCTTCCATTCGGTTAAACTTAGGGGCCGCTTGGAACCGCCCGTGCCCGGGGAAGGTGCTCCTCTTCGGCTTACTGTGACGCGAGCATGCCCTCCTCCTCCGGAGCTTCCATTCGGTTAAACTCAGGGGCCGCTTGGAACCGCCCGTGCCCGGGGAAGGTGCTCCTCTACGGCTTAACTGCCACGCACGCCGGCCGGAGCTCTGGTACGGTCCGAACCGCGCGAAACGTCGCCACCGATCGTGTCCGGGGGAACGTGCTCTTCTTCGTCCACTCTCCTCTTCGCCCACGCTCTTCTTCGGCGCACGCCGGCCGTCTAACCGCTCCAGCGCCCCGTCGTGCCGCTCGGCGAAACTACAATGCCCCCGAATATTTTTTAGACCCGCGAAGCACTGAACCCGCGAAAGGTGAACCTCGAAGTAGCGAGGGTTCACTGTATGTATAAGACCAAGACCTACAAAAAAGTCTCTTGGAGCAATGAGCTAGGTTTTACAGGAAGTCGGCCATTTTGAATTTACTTAAAAGGGGGCGGGTCTCCACAATGGACTTTGTGTAGAAATTATTATTGGGGCCCGAGCAGCGACCGCGGCGAGGTCCCTATTGTTTTTGTAGAAAATATTATTACTTTTATTATTATTATTATTATTATTATTATTATTAGGGCCTGAGCAGCGACCGCTGCGAAGTCCCTATTGTTTTTGTAGAAATTATTATTATTATTATTTTTCCGATTGTTCGATCGCATTTTTGACCCCCGAAACATGCACAAAAACTCACCAAACTTGGCAGTCTCATCGGGCATGGCGAAAAATTTGATATTTTTTAACGTCTAATATGAACAGGAAGTGAGTTATGAATTTTTGAAAGTCCGACTTTTGCCCTTTTTTGCATGTTTACAGGGGTCATTCTTTTGCACCCTGATCCTAAAGGCTTCATCTGATTGCCTTAAAGTTCTGTCTGGAGCATCTTAAGACCTGGGACAAACACTGGGGCTAAAATTTTTTGTTTCCGAAATACTATATGACGGGGGCGGGGCTTCAAAGTTTTCACTTAAGATTTCCTTCGCCGCAATGGACAAAATGCTTAATAACTCTCCTGCCCGTGCTGCTAAAAATCCAAAACTTCACATGTACATAAAGAGTCGGTACCTGAAGACATCTATATGTTTATATTCAGTTATACACCTTGCGCCAATCAATATAAATGTTTACATTTTGACGTACTGCACGGTGCCCTTTTAACGAATCCGACTGAAAATTGGCTAGAAAAGACTCAAGACATTGATCTTACTCTATCCCTATTTTTATGACTTTCCTTCAAAGGGCGTGGCTATTACGGTGCCGCAGAGTCTGATTATTCTCCGTGGCAACAAAAGTTCCTGCAAAATGATTCAGATGATCCATCTTCTGGAAATCTTTCACATTTGAGGATATTCAGGCCCTGAAGACGGCTGCCAACTTATTTTTGATCGCAGTGGTAGCGCCACCAACTGGTTAAAACAAATACAAATCATTTTCGTTGATTTTTTTCTCCGGGCAGGTTAACAAAATCTACCTTACATTTGCTCGGATGAGTGTTTAGGCCTTGAGGATGTCACAATACGAAAGTCTTTCGCCTTCTTCAGAGTGTCACATGATGGTGTCTTGTGACCCGTCTTTATCAGCTGATGTTCCATGAGGGCGTGACTTACCTGTCACAAGAATGAAGGCAAGTCACGCCCCCCGGTGTCCGTTCACTCCGCCAAGATGCTGGTCCAGGTGGTAGAGAGGATGAAGGCTCCCTTGTCTCTGTTCATGGTTTTTATGCCTCGCTTGCAGATCTCAATGGCCTCTCTGATCCAGCGCTGTTGTTTGTTCTCTTCTGTGCGGATGACCCTGCCCTTCTCCCGGTCCATGATGTGGTTTTCCCTTTTGCAGTGGTCAGTGATTGCTGATTTGTAATGTTCATGTTGTGCTTGTTCTTTTACTGCTCTGATTTTTTCATTTTTTTGACAGGTAAGTCACACCCTCATGGAACATCAGCTCAAGACACCATCATGCGACACTCTGAAGAAGGCGAAAGACTCGCCGAAACATGTCAGGTAAAAAATTAACCTAAAACATAATTGTCTGCTTTTAATGAATCAGTCAAATATCAATAATAAGAAGACAAAATGAACCTAATACAAATAAATGAATGCTTAATAACTCCCCTGCACATGCTCCTAAAAATCCAAACCTTCACCTGTAAATAAAACGTCCCGACCTGAAGACATCTTAATGTTATTATTTTGTTATACACACAGTGCCGCCAAGTGGAATCAAAAATTTGTTTTTATTTTAATTTTCACGTACTGCATGGTGCCCTTTTGACGAATCCGACTGAAAATTAGTCAGAAAAGACTTAAGACAATGATCTTACTCTCTGCCGAATTTTGTGACGTTTTGGCAAAAGGCGTGGCTATTAAGGTGCTGAAAAGTCCGATTGTACTCTGTGGCAACAAAAGCTCCGGCAACATGACTCAGATGATCCTATCTTCTCGAAGTTGTACACATTTGAGGATACTTCAGCCCTGAAGACATCTACCAACTTATTTTACATCGTAGTAGTAGCGCCACCAACTGGTAAAAGCTAATACAAGTTATTTTCTTGGATGTTTTTCTCCGTGCAACTCAACAAGGTCGCCCTCATATATGCTCGGATGACTGTTTCGGCCATGAGGATGTCACAATACGAAATTCGTGATTTTTCGTGAAAAGTTGTGGGAGTGGCATTGCACTGTTCAGCAATAAAACAAAGCTGATTATGAGGTTCTAAATATGAACGACAACTCGTAAAACTTTACACACACATCAGGCCGAGCAAATTTATCAATATTTTATACGTTAGTTGTGCAGCTTTTTTGAAATGGCTCGCCATGGCCCTCGAGAAATGTTAAAAAAAAGCAGCTCTGGTTGAGTGTTTCACCTCGCTTTTTGTAAATTTTATGGAGTACAGTGAACCCTCGGTTATCGCGGTTAATGGGGACCGAGACCACCCGCGAAAACTGAAAATCCGCGAAGTAGCGGCGCACCTTCAAAAATGCTTAAAAAAAATATACAATATATATAATAAATATATAAATATATATATATATATGTATATATATATATATATATATATATACGGGGAGAGAGAGAGTGAAATTCATGTTATAACAAAAAAAACAAATTATTATTAAAACGTATTATTTTTTTATTCCCCAGCCATTCTTTTTGTATTTATTTAATTACTCCGACTTTTACCTGCTGGTACGCCGTCCGGTGTGCCCTGTGAAATGAAAGGTGGCATTCTTTATTTATTTATTCATTTATTCATTCATAACTGACAGCCTCGCGCTCCGCTCGTGCCCGGGCAGAAGAGGTGCTCCAATTTGGCTTAACTGTGACACACGCCCGTCCTCCTCCCCCGGAGCTTCCATTCGGTTAAACTTAGGGGCCGCTTGGCACCGCCCGTGCCCGGGGAAGGTGCTCCTCTTCGGCTTACTGTGACGCGAGCATGCCCTCCTCCTCCGGAGCTTCCATTCGGTTAAACTTAGGGGCCGCTTGGAACCGCCCGTGCCCGGGGAAGGTGCTCCTCTTCGGCTTACTGTGACGCGAGCATGCCCTCCTCCTCCGGAGCTTCCATTCGGTTAAACTTAGGGGCCGCTTGGCACTGCCCGTGCCCGGGGAAGGTGCTCCTCTACGGCTTAACTGCCACGCACGCTGGCCGGAGCTCTGGTACGGTCCGAACCGCGCGAAACGTCGCCACCGATCGTGTCCGGGGGAACGTGCTCTTCTTCGTCCACTCTCCTCTTCGCCCACGCTCTTCTTCGGCGCACGCCGGCCGTCTAACCGCTCCAGCGCCCCGTCGTGCCGCTCGGCGAAACTACAATGCCCCCGAATATTTTTTAGACCCGCGAAGCACTGAACCCGCGAAAGGTGAACCGCGAAGTAGCGAGGGTTCACTGTATGTATAAGACCAAGACCTACAAAAAAGTCTCTTGGAGCAATGAGCTAGGTTTTACAGGAAGTCGGCCATTTTGAATTTACTGAAAAGGGGGCGGGTCACCACAATGGACTTTGTGTAGAAATTATTATTGGGGCCCGAGCAGCGACCGCGGCGAGGTCCCTATTGTTTTTGTAGAAGATATTATTACTTTTATTATTATTATTATTATTATTATTAGGGTCTGAGCAGCGACCGCTGCGAAGTCCCTATTGTTTTTGTAGAAATTATTATTATTATTATTTTTCCGATTGTTCGATCGCATTTTTGACCCCCGAAACATGCACAAAAACTCACCAAACTTGGCAGTCTCATCGGGCATGGCGAAAAATTTGATATTTTAACGTCTAATATGAACAGGAAGTGAGTTATGAATTTTTGAAAGTCCGACTTTTGCCCTTTTTTGCATGTTTACAGTGGTCATTCTTTTGCACCCTGATCCTAAAGGCTTCATCTGATTGCCTTAAAATTCTGTCTGTAGCATCTGAAGACCTGGCACAAACACTGGGGCTAAAATTTTTTGTTTCCGAAATACTATATGACGGGGGCGGGGCATCAAAGTTTTCACTTAAGATTTCCTTCGCCGCAATGGACAAAATGCTTAATAACTCTCCTGCACATGCTGCTAAAAATCCAAAACTTCACATGTACATAAAGAGTCTGTACCTGAAGACATCTATATGTTTATATTCAGTTATACACCTTGCGCCAATCAATATCATTTTTTACATTTTGACGTACTGCACGGTGCCCTTTTAACGAATCTGATTGAAAATTGGCTAGAAAAGACTCAAGACATTGATCTTACTCTATCCCTATTTTTGTGACTTTCCTTCGAAGGGCGTGGCTATTACGGTGCCGCAGAGTCTGATTATTCTCCGTGGCAACAAAAGTTCCTGCAAAATGATTCAGATGATCCATCTTCTCGAAATTTTTCACATTTGAGGATATTCAGGCCCTGAAGACGGCTGCCAACTTATTTTTGATCGCAGTGGTAGCGCCACCAACTGGTTAAAACAAATACAAATCATTTTCGTTGATTTTTTTCTCCGGGCAGGTTAACAAAATCTACCTTACATTTGCTCGGATGAGTGTTTAGGCCTTGAGGATGTCACAATACGAAAGTCTTTCGCCTTCTTCAGAGTGTCACATGATGGTGTCTTGTGGCCCGTCTTTATCAGCTGATGTTCCATGAGGGCGTGACTTACCTGTCACAAGAATGAAGGCAAGTCACGCCCCCCGCTGTCCGTTCACTCCGCCAAAATGCTGCTCCAGGTGGTAGAGAGGATGAAGGCTCCCTTGTCTCTGTTCATGGTTTTTATGCCTCGCTTGCAGATCTCAATGGCCTCTCTGATCCAGCGCTGTTGTTTGTTCTCTTCGGTGCGGATGACCCTGCCCTTCTCCCGGTCCATGATGTGGTTTTCCCTTTTGCAGTGGTCAGTGATTGCTGATTTGTAATGTTCATGTTGTGCTTGTTCTTTTACTGCTCTGATTTTTCATTTTTTTGACAGGTAAGTCACACCCTCATGGAACATCAGCTGATAAAGACGGGTCTCAAGACACCATCATGCGACACTCTGAAGAAGGCGAAAGACTCGCCGAAACATGTCAGGTAAAAAATTAACCTAAAACATAATTGTCTGCTTTTAATGAATCAGTCAAATATCAATAATAAGAAGACAAAATGAACCTAATACAAATAAATGAATGCTTAATAACTCCCCTGCACATGCTCCTAAAAATCCAAACCTTCACCTGTAAATAAAACGTCCCGACCTGAAGACATCTTAATGTTATTATTTTGTTATACACACAGTGCCGCCAAGTGGAATCAAAAATTTGTTTTTATTTTAATTTTCACGTACTGCACGGTGCCCTTTTGACGAATCCGACTGAAAATTAGTCAGAAAAGACTCAAGACAATGATCTTACTCTCTGCCGAATTTTGTGACGTTTTGGCAAAAGGCGTGGCTATTAAGGTGCTGAAAAGTCCGATTGTACTCTGTGGCAACAAAAGCTCCGGCAACATGACTCAGATCATCCTATCTTCTCGAAGTTGTACACATTTGAGGATACTTCAGCTATGAAGACATCTACCAACTTATTTTATATCGTAGTAGTAGCGCCACCAACTGGTAAAAGCTAATACAAGTTATTTTCTTGGATGTTTTTCTCCGTGCAACTCAACAAGGTCGCCCTCATATATGCTCGGATGACTGTTTCGGCCATGAGGATGTCACAATACGAAATTCGTGATTTTTCGTGAAAAGTTGTGGGAGTGGCATTGCACTGTTCGGCAATAAAACAAAGCTGATTATGAGGTTCTAAATATGAACGACAACTCGTAAAACTTTACACACACATCAGGCCGAGCAAATTTATCAATATTTTATACGTTAGTTGTGCAGCTTTTTTGAAATGGCTCGCCATGGCCCTCGAGAAATGTTAAAAAAAAGCAGCTCTGGTTGAGTGTTTCACCTCGCTTTTTGTAAATTTTATGGAGTACAGTGAACCCTCGGTTATCGCGGTTAATGGGGACCGAGACCACCCGCGAAAACTGAAAATCCGCGAAGTAGCGGCGCACCTTCAAAAATGCTTAAAAAAAATATACAATATATATAATAAATATATATATATATATATATATATATATATATATATATACGGGGAGAGAGAGAGTGAAATTCATGTTATAACAAAAAAACCAAATTATTATTAAAACGTATTATTTTTTTATTCCCCAGCCATTCTTTTTGTATTTATTTAATTACTCCGACTTTTACCTGCTGGTACGCCGTCCGGTGTGCCCTGTGAAATGAAAGGTGGCATTATTTATTTATTTATTCATTTATTCATTCATAACTGACAGCCTCGCGCTCCGCTCGTGCCCGGGCAGAAGAGGTGCTCCAATTTGGCTTAACTGTGACACACGCCCGTCCTCCTCCGTCCGGAGCTTCCATTCGGTTAAACTTAGGGGCCGCTTGGCACCGCCCGTGCCCGGGGAAGGTGCTCCTCTTCGGCTTACTGTGACGCGAGCATGCCCTCCTCCTCCGGAGCTTCCATTCGGTTAAACTTAGGGGCCGCTTGGAACCGCCCGTGCCCGGGGAAGGTGCTCCTCTTCGGCTTACTGTGACGCGAGCATGCCCTCCTCCTCCGGAGCTTCCATTCGGTTAAACTTAGGGGCCGCTTGGCACCGCCCGTGCCCGGGAAAGGTGCTCCTCTACGGCTTAACTGCCACGCACGCTGGCCGGAGCTCTGGTACGGTCCGAACCGCGCGAAACGTCGCCACAGATCGTGTCCGGGGGAACGTGCTCTTCTTCGTCCACTCTCCTCTTCGCCCACGCTCTTCTTCGGCGCACGCCGGCCGTCTAACCGCTCCAGCGCCCCGTCGTGCCGCTCGGCGAAACTACAATGCCCCCGAATATTTTTTAGACCCGCGAAGCACTGAACCTGCGAAAGGTGAACCGCGAAGTAGCGAGGGTTCACTGTATGTATAAGACCAAGACCTACAAAAAAGTCTCTTGGAGCAATGAGCTAGGTTTTACAGGAAGTCGGCCATTTTGAATTTACTTAAAAGGGGGCGGGTCACCACAATGGACTTTGTGTAGAAATTATTATTGGGGCCCGAGCAGCGACCGCGGCGAGGTCCCTATTGTTTTTGTAGAAAATATTATTACTTTTATTATTATTATTATTATTATTATTATTATTATTAGGGCCTGAGCAGCGACCGCTGCGAAGTCCCTATTGTTTTTGTAGAAATTATTATTATTATTATTTTTCCGATTGTTCGATCGCATTTTTGACCCCCGAAACATGCACAAAAACTCACCAAACTTGGCAGTCTCATCGGGCATGGCGAAAAATTTGATATTTTTTAACGTCTAATATGAACAGGAAGTGAGTTATGAATTTTTGAAAGTCCGACTTTTGCCCTTTTTTGCATGTTTACAGGGGTCATTCTTTTGCACCCTGATCCTAAAGGCTTCATCTGATTGCCTTAAAGTTCTGTCTGGAGCATCTTAAGACCTGGGACAAACACTGGGGCTAAAATTTTTTGTTTCCGAAATACTATATGACGGGGGCGGGGCTTCAAAGTTTTCACTTAAGATTTCCTTCGCCGCAATGGACAAAATGCTTAATAACTCTCCTGCCCGTGCTGCTAAAAATCCAAAACTTCACATGTACATAAAGAGTCGGTACCTGAAGACATCTATATGTTTATATTCAGTTATACACCTTGCGCCAATCAATATAAATGTTTACATTTTGACGTACTGCACGGTGCCCTTTTAACGAATCCGACTGAAAATTGGCTAGAAAAGACTCAAGACATTGATCTTACTCTATCCCTATTTTTATGACTTTCCTTCAAAGGGCGTGGCTATTACGGTGCCGCAGAGTCTGATTATTCTCCGTGGCAACAAAAGTTCCTGCAAAATGATTCAGATGATCCATCTTCTGGAAATCTTTCACATTTGAGGATATTCAGGCCCTGAAGACGGCTGCCAACTTATTTTTGATCGCAGTGGTAGCGCCACCAACTGGTTAAAACAAATACAAATTATTTTCGTTGATGTTTTTCTCCGGGCATGTTAACAAAATCTACCTTATATTTGCTCGGATGAGTGTTTAGGCCTTGAGCATGTCACAATACGAAAGTCTTTCGCCTTCTTCAGAGTGTCACATGATGGTGTCTTGTGACCCGCCTTTATCAGCTGATGTTCCATGAGGGCGTGACTTACCTGTCACAAGAATGAAGGCAAGTCACGCCCCCCGCTGTCCGTTCACTCCGCCAAGATGCTGGTCCAGGTGGTAGAGAGGATGAAGGCTCCCTTGTCTCTGTTCATGGTTTTTATGCCTCGCTTGCAGATCTCAATGGCCTCTCTGATCCAGCGCTGTTGTTTGTTCTCTTCTGTGCGGATGACCCTGCCCTTCTCCCGGTCCATGATGTGGTTTTCCCTTTTGCAGTGGTCAGTGATTGCTGATTTGTAATGTTCATGTTGTGCTTGTTCTTTTACTGCTCTGATTTTTTTCATTTTTTTGACAGGTAAGTCACACCCTCATGGAACATCAGCTCAAGACACCATCATGCGACACTCTGAAGTAGGCGAAAGACTCGCCGAAACATGTCAGGTAAAAAATTAACCTAAAACATAATTGTCTGCTTTTAATGAATCAGTCAAATATCAATAATAAGAAGACAAAATGAACCTAATACAAATAAATGAATGCTTAATAACTCCCCTGCACATGCTCCTAAAAATCCAAACCTTCACCTGTAAATAAAACGTCCCGACCTGAAGACATCTTAATGTTATTATTTTGTTATACACACAGTGCCGCCAAGTGGAATCAAAAATTTGTTTTTATTTTAATTGTCACGTACTGCACGGTGCCCTTTCGACGAATCCGACTGAAAATTAGTCAGAAAAGACTCAAGACAATGATCTTACTCTCTGCCGAATTTTGTGACGTTTTGGCAAAAGGCGTGGCTATTACGGTGCTGAAAAGTCCGATTGTACTCTGTGGCAACAAAAGCTCCAGCAACATGACTCAGATGATCCTATCTTCTCGAAGTTGCACACATTTGAGGATACTTCAGCCCTGAAGACATCTACCAACTTATTTTTCATCGTAGTAGTAGCGCCCCCAACTGGTAAAAGCTAATACAAGTTATTTTCTTGGATGTTTTTCTCCGTGCAACTCAACAAGGTCGCCCTCATATATGCTCGGATGACTGTTTCGGCCATGAGGATGTCACAATACGAAATTCGTCCTTTTTCATGAAAAGTTGTGGGAGTGGCATTGCACTGTTCGGCAATAAAACAAAGCTGATTATGAGGTTCTAAATATGAACGACAACTCGTGAAACTTTACACACACATCAGGCCGAGCAAATTTATCAATATTTTATACGTTAGTTGTGCAGCTTTTTTGAAATGGCTCGCCATGGCCCTCGAGAAATGTTCAAAAAAGCAGCCCTGGTTGAGTGTTTCACCTCGCTTTTTGTAAATTTTATGGAGTACAGTGAACCCTCGGTTATCGCGGTTAATGGGGACCGAGACCACCCGCGAAAACTGAAAATCCGCGAAGTAGCGGCGCACCTTCAAAAATGCTTAAAAAAAATATATAATAAATATATAAATATATATATATATATATATATATATATATATATATATATATATATATATATATATATATACGGGGGGAGAGAGAGAGAGAGAGAGTGAAATTCATGTTATAACAAAAAAAACAAATTATTATTAAAACTTATTATTTTTTTATTCCCCAACCATTCTTTTTGTATTTATTTAATTACTCCGACTTTTACCTGCTGGTACGCCGTCCGGTGTGCCCTGTGAAATGAAAGGTGGCATTCTTTATTTATTTATTCATTTATTCATTCATAACTGACAGCCTCGCGCTCCGCTTGTGCCCGGCAGAAGAGGTGCTCCAATTCGGCTTAACTGTGACACACGCCCGCCCTCCTCCCCCGGAGCTTCCATTCGGTTAAACTTAGGGGCCGCTTGGCACCGCCCGTGCCCGGGGAAGGTGCTCCTCTTCGGCTTACTGTGACGCGAGCATGCCCTCCTCCTCCGGAGCTTCCATTCGGTTAAACTTAGGGGCCGCTTGGAACCGCCCGTGCCCGGGGAAGGTGCTCCTCTTCGGCTTACTGTGACGCGAGCATGCCCTCCTCCTCCGGAGCTTCCATTCGGTTAAACTCAGGGGCCGCTTGGAACCGCCCGTGCCCGGGGAAGGTGCTCCTCTACGGCTTAACTGCCACGCACGCCGGCCGGAGCTCTGGTACGGTCCGAACCGCGCGAAACGTCGCCACCGATCGTGTCCGGGGGAACGTGCTCTTCTTCGTCCACTCTCCTCTTCGCCCACGCTCTTCTTCGGCGCACGCCGGCCGTCTAACCGCTCCAGCGCCCCGTCGTGCCGCTCGGCGAAACTACAATGCCCCCGAATATTTTTTAGACCCGCGAAGCACTGAACCCGCGAAAGGTGAACCTCGAAGTAGCGAGGGTTCACTGTATGTATAAGACCAAGACCTACAAAAAAGTCTCTTGGAGCAATGAGCTAGGTTTTACAGGAAGTCGGCCATTTTGAATTTACTTAAAAGGGGGCGGGTCTCCACAATGGACTTTGTGTAGAAATTATTATTGGGGCCCGAGCAGCGACCGCGGCGAGGTCCCTATTGTTTTTGTAGAAAATATTATTACTTTTATTATTATTATTATTATTATTATTATTATTATTAGGGCCTGAGCAGCGA
Organism: Idiotropiscis lumnitzeri; assembly: GCF_059441095.1. Classification (NCBI taxonomy): domain Eukaryota; kingdom Metazoa; phylum Chordata; class Actinopteri; order Syngnathiformes; family Syngnathidae; genus Idiotropiscis; species Idiotropiscis lumnitzeri. The sequence goes on along the minus strand of NW_028283585.1, from coordinate 554,617 downwards.
CCGCTGCGAAGTCCCTATTGTTTTTGTAGAAATTATTATTATTATTATTTTTCCGATTGTTCGATCGCATTTTTGACCCCCGAAACATGCACAAAAACTCACCAAACTTGGCAGTCTCATCGGGCATGGCGAAAAATTTGATATTTTTTAACGTCTAATATGAACAGGAAGTGAGTTATGAATTTTTGAAAGTCCGACTTTTGCCCTTTTTTGCATGTTTACAGGGGTCATTCTTTTGCACCCTGATCCTAAAGGCTTCATCTGATTGCCTTAAAGTTCTGTCTGGAGCATCTTAAGACCTGGGACAAACACTGGGGCTAAAATTTTTTGTTTCCGAAATACTATATGACGGGGGCGGGGCTTCAAAGTTTTCACTTAAGATTTCCTTCGCCGCAATGGACAAAATGCTTAATAACTCTCCTGCCCGTGCTGCTAAAAATCCAAAACTTCACATGTACATAAAGAGTCGGTACCTGAAGACATCTATATGTTTATATTCAGTTATACACCTTGCGCCAATCAATATAAATGTTTACATTTTGACGTACTGCACGGTGCCCTTTTAACGAATCCGACTGAAAATTGGCTAGAAAAGACTCAAGACATTGATCTTACTCTATCCCTATTTTTATGACTTTCCTTCAAAGGGCGTGGCTATTACGGTGCCGCAGAGTCTGATTATTCTCCGTGGCAACAAAAGTTCCTGCAAAATGATTCAGATGATCCATCTTCTGGAAATCTTTCACATTTGAGGATATTCAGGCCCTGAAGACGGCTGCCAACTTATTTTTGATCGCAGTGGTAGCGCCACCAACTGGTTAAAACAAATACAAATTATTTTCGTTGATGTTTTTCTCCGGGCAGGTTAACAAAATCTACCTTATATTTGCTCGGATGAGTGTTTAGGCCTTGAGCATGTCACAATACGAAAGTCTTTCGCCTTCTTCAGAGTGTCACATGATGGTGTCTTGTGACCCGTCTTTATCAGCTGATGTTCCATGAGGGCGTGACTTACCTGTCACAAGAATGAAGGCAAGTCACGCCCCCCGCTGTCCGTTCACTCCGCCAAGATGCTGGTCCAGGTGGTAGAGAGGATGAAGGCTCCCTTGTCTCTGTTCATGGTTTTTATGTCTCGCTTGCAGATCTCAATGGCCTCTCTGATCCAGCGCTGTTGTTTGTTCTCTTCTGTGCGGATGACCCTGCCCTTCTCCCGGTCCATGATGTGGTTTTCCCTTTTGCAGTGGTCAGTGATTGCTGATTTGTAATGTTCATGTTGTGCTTGTTCTTTTACTGCTCTGATTTTTTCATTTTTTTGACAGGTAAGTCACACCCTCATGGAACATCAGCTCAAGACACCATCATGCGACACTCTGAAGAAGGCGAAAGACTCGCCGAAACATGTCAGGTAAAAAATTAACCTAAAACATAATTGTCTGCTTTTAATGAATCAGTCAAATATCAATAATAAGAAGACAAAATGAACCTAATACAAATAAATGAATGCTTAATAACTCCCCTGCACATGCTCCTAAAAATCCAAACCTTCACCTGTAAATAAAACGTCCCGACCTGAAGACATCTTAATGTTATTATTTTGTTATACACACAGTGCCGCCAAGTGGAATCAAAAATTTGTTTTTATTTTAATTTTCACGTACTGCATGGTGCCCTTTTGACGAATCCGACTGAAAATTAGTCAGAAAAGACTTAAGACAATGATCTTACTCTCTGCCGAATTTTGTGACGTTTTGGCAAAAGGCGTGGCTATTAAGGTGCTGAAAAGTCCGATTGTACTCTGTGGCAACAAAAGCTCCGGCAACATGACTCAGATGATCCTATCTTCTCGAAGTTGTACACATTTGAGGATACTTCAGCCCTGAAGACATCTACCAACTTATTTTACATCGTAGTAGTAGCGCCACCAACTGGTAAAAGCTAATACAAGTTATTTTCTTGGATGTTTTTCTCCGTGCAACTCAACAAGGTCGCCCTCATATATGCTCGGATGACTGTTTCGGCCATGAGGATGTCACAATACGAAATTCGTGATTTTTCGTGAAAAGTTGTGGGAGTGGCATTGCACTGTTCAGCAATAAAACAAAGCTGATTATGAGGTTCTAAATATGAACGACAACTCGTAAAACTTTACACACACATCAGGCCGAGCAAATTTATCAATATTTTATACGTTAGTTGTGCAGCTTTTTTGAAATGGCTCGCCATGGCCCTCGAGAAATGTTAAAAAAAAGCAGCTCTGGTTGAGTGTTTCACCTCGCTTTTTGTAAATTTTATGGAGTACAGTGAACCCTCGGTTATCGCGGTTAATGGGGACCGAGACCACCCGCGAAAACTGAAAATCCGCGAAGTAGCGGCGCACCTTCAAAAATGCTTAAAAAAAATATACAATATATATAATAAATATATAAATATATATATATATATATATATACGGGGAGAGAGAGAGTGAAATTCATGTTATAACAAAAAAAACAAATTATTATTAAAACGTATTATTTTTTTATTCCCCAGCCATTCTTTTTGTATTTATTTAATTACTCCGACTTTTACCTGCTGGTACGCCGTCCGGTGTGCCCTGTGAAATGAAAGGTGGCATTCTTTATTTATTTATTCATTTATTCATTCATAACTGACAGCCTCGCGCTCCGCTCGTGCCCGGGCAGAAGAGGTGCTCCAATTTGGCTTAACTGTGACACACGCCCGTCCTCCTCCGTCCGGAGCTTCCATTCGGTTAAACTTAGGGGCCGCTTGGCACCGCCCGTGCCCGGGGAAGGTGCTCCTCTTCGGCTTACTGTGACGCGAGCATGCCCTCCTCCTCCGGAGCTTCCATTCGGTTAAACTTAGGGGCCGCTTGGAACCGCCCGTGCCCGGGGAAGGTGCTCCTCTTCGGCTTACTGTGACGCGAGCATGCCCTCCTCCTCCGGAGCTTCCATTCGGTTAAACTTAGGGGCCGCTTGGCACCGCCCGTGCCCGGGGAAGGTGCTCCTCTACGGCTTAACTGCCACGCACGCTGGCCGGAGCTCTGGTACGGTCCGAACCGCGCGAAACGTCGCCACCGATCGTGTCCGGGGGAACGTGCTCTTCTTCGTCCACTCTCCTCTTCGCCCACGCTCTTCTTCGGCGCACGCCGGCCGTCTAACCGCTCCAGCGCCCCGTCGTGCCGCTCGGCGAAACTACAATGCCCCCGAATATTTTTTAGACCCGCGAAGCACTGAACCTGCGAAAGGTGAACCGCGAAGTAGCGAGGGTTCACTGTATGTATAAGACCAAGACCTACAAAAAAGTCTCTTGGAGCAATGAGCTAGGTTTTACAGGAAGTCGGCCATTTTGAATTTACTTAAAAGGGGGCGGGTCACCACAATGGACTTTGTGTAGAAATTATTATTGGGGCCCGAGCAGCGACCGCGGCGAGGTCCCTATTGTTTTTGTAGAAAATATTATTACTTTTATTATTATTATTATTATTATTATTAGGGCCTGAGCAGCGACCGCTGCGAAGTCCCTATTGTTTTTGTAGAAATTATTATTATTATTTTTCCGATTGTTCAATCGCATTTTTGACCCCCGAAACATGCACAAAAACTCACCAAACCTGGCAGTCTCATCGGGCATGGCGAAAAATTTGATATTTTAACGTCTAATATGAACAGGAAGTGAGTTATGAATTTTTGAAAGTCCGACTTTTGCCCTTTTTTGCATGTTTACAGGGGTCATTCTTTTGCACCCTGATCCTAAAGGCTTCATCTGATTGCCTTAAAATTCTGTCTGTAGCATCTGAAGACCTGGGACAAACACTGGGGCTAAAATTTTTTGTTTCCGAAATACTATATGACGGGGGCGGGGCATCAAAGTTTTCACTTAAGATTTCCTTCGCCGCAATGGACAAAATGCTTAATAACTCTCCTGCATATGCTGCTAAAAATCCAAAACTTCACATGTACATAAAGAGTCTGTACCTGAAGACATCTATATGTTTATATTCAGTTATACACCTTGCGCCAATCAATATCATTTTTTACATTTTGACGTACTGCACGGTGCCCTTGTAACGAATCTGATTGAAAATTGGCTAGAAAAGACTCAAGACATTGATCTTACTCTATCCCTATTTTTGTGACTTTCCTTCGAAGGGCGTGGCTATTACGGTGCCGCAGAGTCTGATTATTCTCCGTGGCAACAAAAGTTCCTGCAAAATGATTCAGATGATCCATCTTCTCCAAATTTTTCACATTTGAGGATATTCAGGCCCTGAAGACGGCTGCCAACTTATTTTTGATCGCAGTGGTAGCGCCACCAACTGGTTAAAACAAATATAAATTATTTTCGTTGATGTTTTTCTCCGGGCATGTTAACAAAATCTACCTTATATTTGCTCGGATGAGTGTTTAGGCCTTGAGCATGTCACAATACGAAAGTCTTTCGCCTTCTTCAGAGTGTCACATGATGGTGTCTTGTGACCCGCCTTTATCAGCTGATGTTCCATGAGGGCGTGACTTACCTGTCACAAGAATGAAGGCAAGTCACGCCCCCCGCTGTCCGTTCACTCCGCCAAGATGCTGGTCCAGGTGGTAGAGAGGATGAAGGCTCCCTTGTCTCTGTTCATGGTTTTTATGCCTCGCTTGCAGATCTCAATGGCCTCTCTGATCCAGCGCTGTTGTTTGTTCTCTTCTGTGCGGATGACCCTGCCCTTCTCCCGGTCCATGATGTGGTTTTCCCTTTTGCAGTGGTCAGTGATTGCTGATTTGTAATGTTCATGTTGTGCTTGTTCTTTTACTGCTCTGATTTTTTTCATTTTTTTGACAGGTAAGTCACACCCTCATGGAACATCAGCTCAAGACACCATCATGCGACACTCTGAAGTAGGCGAAAGACTCGCCGAAACATGTCAGGTAAAAAATTAACCTAAAACATAATTGTCTGCTTTTAATGAATCAGTCAAATATCAATAATAAGAAGACAAAATGAACCTAATACAAATAAATGAATGCTTAATAACTCCCCTGCACATGCTCCTAAAAATCCAAACCTTCACCTGTAAATAAAACGTCCCGACCTGAAGACATCTTAATGTTATTATTTTGTTATACACACAGTGCCGCCAAGTGGAATCAAAAATTTGTTTTTATTTTAATTGTCACGTACTGCACGGTGCCCTTTCGACGAATCCGACTGAAAATTAGTCAGAAAAGACTCAAGACAATGATCTTACTCTCTGCCGAATTTTGTGACGTTTTGGCAAAAGGCGTGGCTATTACGGTGCTGAAAAGTCCGATTGTACTCTGTGGCAACAAAAGCTCCAGCAACATGACTCAGATGATCCTATCTTCTCGAAGTTGCACACATTTGAGGATACTTCAGCCCTGAAGACATCTACCAACTTATTTTTCATCGTAGTAGTAGCGCCCCCAACTGGTAAAAGCTAATACAAGTTATTTTCTTGGATGTTTTTCTCCGTGCAACTCAACAAGGTCGCCCTCATATATGCTCGGATGACTGTTTCGGCCATGAGGATGTCACAATACGAAATTCGTCCTTTTTCATGAAAAGTTGTGGGAGTGGCATTGCACTGTTCGGCAATAAAACAAAGCTGATTATGAGGTTCTAAATATGAACGACAACTCGTGAAACTTTACACACACATCAGGCCGAGCAAATTTATCAATATTTTATACGTTAGTTGTGCAGCTTTTTTGAAATGGCTCGCCATGGCCCTCGAGAAATGTTCAAAAAAGCAGCCCTGGTTGAGTGTTTCACCTCGCTTTTTGTAAATTTTATGGAGTACAGTGAACCCTCGGTTATCGCGGTTAATGGGGACCGAGACCACCCGCGAAAACTGAAAATCCGCGAAGTAGCGGCGCACCTTCAAAAATGCTTAAAAAAAATATATAATAAATATATAAATATATATATATATATATATATATATATATATATATATATATATATATACGGGGGGAGAGAGAGAGTGAAATTCATGTTATAACAAAAAAAACAAATTATTATTAAAACTTATTATTTTTTTATTCCCCAACCATTCTTTTTGTATTTATTTAATTACTCCGACTTTTACCTGCTGGTACGCCGTCCGGTGTGCCCTGTGAAATGAAAGGTGGCATTCTTTATTTATTTATTCATTTATTCATTCATAACTGACAGCCTCGCGCTCCGCTTGTGCCCGGCAGAAGAGGTGCTCCAATTCGGCTTAACTGTGACACACGCCCGCCCTCCTCCCCCGGAGCTTCCATTCGGTTAAACTTAGGGGCCGCTTGGCACCGCCCGTGCCCGGGGAAGGTGCTCCTCTTCGGCTTACTGTGACGCGAGCATGCCCTCCTCCTCCGGAGCTTCCATTCGGTTAAACTTAGGGGCCGCTTGGAACCGCCCGTGCCCGGGGAAGGTGCTCCTCTTCGGCTTACTGTGACGCGAGCATGCCCTCCTCCTCCGGAGCTTCCATTCGGTTAAACTCAGGGGCCGCTTGGAACCGCCCGTGCCCGGGGAAGGTGCTCCTCTACGGCTTAACTGCCACGCACGCCGGCCGGAGCTCTGGTACGGTCCGAACCGCGCGAAACGTCGCCACCGATCGTGTCCGGGGGAACGTGCTCTTCTTCGTCCACTCTCCTCTTCGCCCACGCTCTTCTTCGGCGCACGCCGGCCGTCTAACCGCTCCAGCGCCCCGTCGTGCCGCTCGGCGAAACTACAATGCCCCCGAATATTTTTTAGACCCGCGAAGCACTGAACCCGCGAAAGGTGAACCTCGAAGTAGCGAGGGTTCACTGTATGTATAAGACCAAGACCTACAAAAAAGTCTCTTGGAGCAATGAGCTAGGTTTTACAGGAAGTCGGCCATTTTGAATTTACTTAAAAGGGGGCGGGTCTCCACAATGGACTTTGTGTAGAAATTATTATTGGGGCCCGAGCAGCGACCGCGGCGAGGTCCCTATTGTTTTTGTAGAAAATATTATTACTTTTATTATTATTATTATTATTATTATTATTATTATTAGGGCCTGAGCAGCGACCGCTGCGAAGTCCCTATTGTTTTTGTAGAAATTATTATTATTATTATTTTTCCGATTGTTCGATCGCATTTTTGACCCCCGAAACATGCACAAAAACTCACCAAACTTGGCAGTCTCATCGGGCATGGCGAAAAATTTGATATTTTTTAACGTCTAATATGAACAGGAAGTGAGTTATGAATTTTTGAAAGTCCGACTTTTGCCCTTTTTTGCATGTTTACAGGGGTCATTCTTTTGCACCCTGATCCTAAAGGCTTCATCTGATTGCCTTAAAGTTCTGTCTGGAGCATCTTAAGACCTGGGACAAACACTGGGGCTAAAATTTTTTGTTTCCGAAATACTATATGACGGGGGCGGGGCTTCAAAGTTTTCACTTAAGATTTCCTTCGCCGCAATGGACAAAATGCTTAATAACTCTCCTGCCCGTGCTGCTAAAAATCCAAAACTTCACATGTACATAAAGAGTCGGTACCTGAAGACATCTATATGTTTATATTCAGTTATACACCTTGCGCCAATCAATATAAATGTTTACATTTTGACGTACTGCACGGTGCCCTTTTAACGAATCCGACTGAAAATTGGCTAGAAAAGACTCAAGACATTGATCTTACTCTATCCCTATTTTTATGACTTTCCTTCAAAGGGCGTGGCTATTACGGTGCCGCAGAGTCTGATTATTCTCCGTGGCAACAAAAGTTCCTGCAAAATGATTCAGATGATCCATCTTCTGGAAATCTTTCACATTTGAGGATATTCAGGCCCTGAAGACGGCTGCCAACTTATTTTTGATCGCAGTGGTAGCGCCACCAACTGGTTAAAACAAATACAAATTATTTTCGTTGATGTTTTTCTCCGGGCAGGTTAACAAAATCTACCTTATATTTGCTCGGATGAGTGTTTAGGCCTTGAGCATGTCACAATACGAAAGTCTTTCGCCTTCTTCAGAGTGTCACATGATGGTGTCTTGTGACCCGTCTTTATCAGCTGATGTTCCATGAGGGCGTGACTTACCTGTCACAAGAATGAAGGCAAGTCACGCCCCCCGGTGTCCGTTCACTCCGCCAAGATGCTGGTCCAGGTGGTAGAGAGGATGAAGGCTCCCTTGTCTCTGTTCATGGTTTTTATGCCTCGCTTGCAGATCTCAATGGCCTCTCTGATCCAGCGCTGTTGTTTGTTCTCTTCTGTGCGGATGACCCTGCCCTTCTCCCGGTCCATGATGTGGTTTTCCCTTTTGCAGTGGTCAGTGATTGCTGATTTGTAATGTTCATGTTGTGCTTGTTCTTTTACTGCTCTGATTTTTTCATTTTTTTGACAGGTAAGTCACACCCTCATGGAACATCAGCTCAAGACACCATCATGCGACACTCTGAAGAAGGCGAAAGACTCGCCGAAACATGTCAGGTAAAAAATTAACCTAAAACATAATTGTCTGCTTTTAATGAATCAGTCAAATATCAATAATAAGAAGACAAAATGAACCTAATACAAATAAATGAATGCTTAATAACTCCCCTGCACATGCTCCTAAAAATCCAAACCTTCACCTGTAAATAAAACGTCCCGACCTGAAGACATCTTAATGTTATTATTTTGTTATACACACAGTGCCGCCAAGTGGAATCAAAAATTTGTTTTTATTTTAATTTTCACGTACTGCATGGTGCCCTTTTGACGAATCCGACTGAAAATTAGTCAGAAAAGACTTAAGACAATGATCTTACTCTCTGCCGAATTTTGTGACGTTTTGGCAAAAGGCGTGGCTATTAAGGTGCTGAAAAGTCCGATTGTACTCTGTGGCAACAAAAGCTCCGGCAACATGACTCAGATGATCCTATCTTCTCGAAGTTGTACACATTTGAGGATACTTCAGCCCTGAAGACATCTACCAACTTATTTTACATCGTAGTAGTAGCGCCACCAACTGGTAAAAGCTAATACAAGTTATTTTCTTGGATGTTTTTCTCCGTGCAACTCAACAAGGTCGCCCTCATATATGCTCGGATGACTGTTTCGGCCATGAGGATGTCACAATACGAAATTCGTGATTTTTCGTGAAAAGTTGTGGGAGTGGCATTGCACTGTTCAGCAATAAAACAAAGCTGATTATGAGGTTCTAAATATGAACGACAACTCGTAAAACTTTACACACACATCAGGCCGAGCAAATTTATCAATATTTTATACGTTAGTTGTGCAGCTTTTTTGAAATGGCTCGCCATGGCCCTCGAGAAATGTTAAAAAAAAGCAGCTCTGGTTGAGTGTTTCACCTCGCTTTTTGTAAATTTTATGGAGTACAGTGAACCCTCGGTTATCGCGGTTAATGGGGACCGAGACCACCCGCGAAAACTGAAAATCCGCGAAGTAGCGGCGCACCTTCAAAAATGCTTAAAAAAAATATACAATATATATAATAAATATATATATATATATATATATATATACGGGGAGAGAGAGAGTGAAATTCATGTTATAACAAAAAAACCAAATTATTATTAAAACGTATTATTTTTTTATTCCCCAGCCATTCTTTTTGTATTTATTTAATTACTCCGACTTTTACCTGCTGGTACGCCGTCCGGTGTGCCCTGTGAAATGAAAGGTGGCCTTATTTATTTATTTATTCATTTATTCATTCATAACTGACAGCCTCGCGCTCCGCTCGTGCCCGGGCAGAAGAGGTGCTCCAATTTGGCTTAACTGTGACACACGCCCGTCCTCCTCCGTCCGGAGCTTCCATTCGGTTAAACTTAGGGGCCGCTTGGCACCGCCCGTGCCCGGGGAAGGTGCTCCTCTTCGGCTTACTGTGACGCGAGCATGCCCTCCTCCTCCGGAGCTTCCATTCGGTTAAACTTAGGGGCCGCTTGGAACCGCCCGTGCCCGGGGAAGGTGCTCCTCTTCGGCTTACTGTGACGCGAGCATGCCCTCCTCCTCCGGAGCTTCCATTCGGTTAAACTTAGGGGCCGCTTGGCACCGCCCGTGCCCGGGAAAGGTGCTCCTCTACGGCTTAACTGCCACGCACGCTGGCCGGAGCTCTGGTACGGTCCGAACCGCGCGAAACGTCGCCACAGATCGTGTCCGGGGGAACGTGCTCTTCTTCGTCCACTCTCCTCTTCGCCCACGCTCTTCTTCGGCGCACGCCGGCCGTCTAACCGCTCCAGCGCCCCGTCGTGCCGCTCGGCGAAACTACAATGCCCCCGAATATTTTTTAGACCCGCGAAGCACTGAACCTGCGAAAGGTGAACCGCGAAGTAGCGAGGGTTCACTGTATGTATAAGACCAAGACCTACAAAAAAGTCTCTTGGAGCAATGAGCTAGGTTTTACAGGAAGTCGGCCATTTTGAATTTACTTAAAAGGGGGCGGGTCACCACAATGGACTTTGTGTAGAAATTATTATTGGGGCCCGAGCAGCGACCGCGGCGAGGTCCCTATTGTTTTTGTAGAAAATATTATTACTTTTATTATTATTATTATTATTATTATTAGGGCCTGAGCAGCGACCGCTGCGAAGTCCCTATTGTTTTTGTAGAAATTATTATTATTATTTTTCCGATTGTTCGATCGCATTTTTGACCCCCGAAACATGCACAAAAACTCACCAAACCTGGCAGTCTCATCGGGCATGGCGAAAAATTTGATATTTTAACGTCTAATATGAACAGGAAGTGAGTTATGAATTTTTGAAAGTCCGACTTTTGCCCTTTTTTGCATGTTTACAGGGGTCATTCTTTTGCACCCTGATCCTAAAGGCTTCATCTGATTGCCTTAAAATTCTGTCTGTAGCATCTGAAGACCTGGGACAAACACTGGGGCTAAAATTTTTTGTTTCCGAAATACTATATGACGGGGGCGGGGCATCAAAGTTTTCACTTAAGATTTCCTTCGCCGCAATGGACAAAATGCTTAATAACTCTCCTGCACATGCTGCTAAAAATCCAAAACTTCACATGTACATAAAGAGTCTGTACCTGAAGACATCTATATGTTTATATTCAGTTATACACCTTGCGCCAATCAATATCATTTTTTACATTTTGACGTACTGCACGGTGCCCTTGTAACGAATCTGATTGAAAATTGGCTAGAAAAGACTCAAGACATTGATCTTACTCTATCCCTATTTTTGTGACTTTCCTTCGAAGGGCGTGGCTATTACGGTGCCGCAGAGTCTGATTATTCTCCGTGGCAACAAAAGTTCCTGCAAAATGATTCAGATGATCCATCTTCTCGAAATTTTTCACATTTGAGGATATTCAGGCCCTGAAGACGGCTGCCAACTTATTTTTGATCGCAGTGGTAGCGCCACCAACTGGTTAAAACAAATATAAATTATTTTCGTTGATGTTTTTCTCCGGGCATGTTAACAAAATCTACCTTATATTTGCTCGGATGAGTGTTTAGGCCTTGAGCATGTCACAATACGAAAGTCTTTCGCCTTCTTCAGAGTGTCACATGATGGTGTCTTGTGACCCGCCTTTATCAGCTGATGTTCCATGAGGGCGTGACTTACCTGTCACAAGAATGAAGGCAAGTCACGCCCCCCGCTGTCCGTTCACTCCGCCAAGATGCTGGTCCAGGTGGTAGAGAGGATGAAGGCTCCCTTGTCTCTGTTCATGGTTTTTATGCCTCGCTTGCAGATCTCAATGGCCTCTCTGATCCAGCGCTGTTGTTTGTTCTCTTCTGTGCGGATGACCCTGCCCTTCTCCCGGTCCATGATGTGGTTTTCCCTTTTGCAGTGGTCAGTGATTGCTGATTTGTAATGTTCATGTTGTGCTTGTTCTTTTACTGCTCTGATTTTTTTCATTTTTTTGACAGGTAAGTCACACCCTCATGGAACATCAGCTCAAGACACCATCATGCGACACTCTGAAGTAGGCGAAAGACTCGCCGAAACATGTCAGGTAAAAAATTAACCTAAAACATAATTGTCTGCTTTTAATGAATCAGTCAAATATCAATAATAAGAAGACAAAATGAACCTAATACAAATAAATGAATGCTTAATAACTCCCCTGCACATGCTCCTAAAAATCCAAACCTTCACCTGTAAATAAAACGTCCCGACCTGAAGACATCTTAATGTTATTATTTTGTTATACACACAGTGCCGCCAAGTGGAATCAAAAATTTGTTTTTATTTTAATTGTCACGTACTGCACGGTGCCCTTTCGACGAATCCGACTGAAAATTAGTCAGAAAAGACTCAAGACAATGATCTTACTCTCTGCCGAATTTTGTGACGTTTTGGCAAAAGGCGTGGCTATTACGGTGCTGAAAAGTCCGATTGTACTCTGTGGCAACAAAAGCTCCAGCAACATGACTCAGATGATCCTATCTTCTCGAAGTTGCACACATTTGAGGATACTTCAGCCCTGAAGACATCTACCAACTTATTTTTCATCGTAGTAGTAGCGCCCCCAACTGGTAAAAGCTAATACAAGTTATTTTCTTGGATGTTTTTCTCCGTGCAACTCAACAAGGTCGCCCTCATATATGCTCGGATGACTGTTTCGGCCATGAGGATGTCACAATACGAAATTCGTCCTTTTTCATGAAAAGTTGTGGGAGTGGCATTGCACTGTTCGGCAATAAAACAAAGCTGATTATGAGGTTCTAAATATGAACGACAACTCGTGAAACTTTACACACACATCAGGCCGAGCAAATTTATCAATATTTTATACGTTAGTTGTGCAGCTTTTTTGAAATGGCTTGCCATGGCCCTCGAGAAATGTTCAAAAAAGCAGCCCTGGTTGAGTGTTTCACCTCGCTTTTTGTAAATTTTATGGAGTACAGTGAACCCTCGGTTATCGCGGTTAATGGGGACCGAGACCACCCGCGAAAACTGAAAATCCGCGAAGTAGCGGCGCACCTTCAAAAATGCTTAAAAAAAATATATAATAAATATATAAATATATATATATATATATATATATATATATATATATATATATATATATATATATATATACGGGGGGAGAGAGAGAGAGAGAGAGTGAAATTCATGTTATAACAAAAAAAACAAATTATTATTAAAACTTATTATTTTTTTATTCCCCAACCATTCTTTTTGTATTTATTTAATTACTCCGACTTTTACCTGCTGGTACGCCGTCCGGTGTGCCCTGTGAAATGAAAGGTGGCATTCTTTATTTATTTATTCATTTATTCATTCATAACTGACAGCCTCGCGCTCCGCTTGTGCCCGGCAGAAGAGGTGCTCCAATTCGGCTTAACTGTGACACACGCCCGCCCTCCTCCCCCGGAGCTTCCATTCGGTTAAACTTAGGGGCCGCTTGGCACCGCCCGTGCCCGGGGAAGGTGCTCCTCTTCGGCTTACTGTGACGCGAGCATGCCCTCCTCCTCCGGAGCTTCCATTCGGTTAAACTTAGGGGCCGCTTGGAACCGCCCGTGCCCGGGGAAGGTGCTCCTCTTCGGCTTACTGTGACGCGAGCATGCCCTCCTCCTCCGGAGCTTCCATTCGGTTAAACTCAGGGGCCGCTTGGAACCGCCCGTGCCCGGGGAAGGTGCTCCTCTACGGCTTAACTGCCACGCACGCCGGCCGGAGCTCTGGTACGGTCCGAACCGCGCGAAACGTCGCCACCGATCGTGTCCGGGGGAACGTGCTCTTCTTCGTCCACTCTCCTCTTCGCCCACGCTCTTCTTCGGCGCACGCCGGCCGTCTAACCGCTCCAGCGCCCCGTCGTGCCGCTCGGCGAAACTACAATGCCCCCGAATATTTTTTAGACCCGCGAAGCACTGAACCCGCGAAAGGTGAACCTCGAAGTAGCGAGGGTTCACTGTATGTATAAGACCAAGACCTACAAAAAAGTCTCTTGGAGCAATGAGCTAGGTTTTACAGGAAGTCGGCCATTTTGAATTTACTTAAAAGGGGGCGGGTCTCCACAATGGACTTTGTGTAGAAATTATTATTGGGGCCCGAGCAGCGACCGCGGCGAGGTCCCTATTGTTTTTGTAGAAAATATTATTACTTTTATTATTATTATTATTATTATTATTATTATTATTAGGGCCTGAGCAGCGACCGCTGCGAAGTCCCTATTGTTTTTGTAGAAATTATTATTATTATTATTTTTCCGATTGTTCGATCGCATTTTTGACCCCCGAAACATGCACAAAAACTCACCAAACTTGGCAGTCTCATCGGGCATGGCGAAAAATTTGATATTTTTTAACGTCTAATATGAACAGGAAGTGAGTTATGAATTTTTGAAAGTCCGACTTTTGCCCTTTTTTGCATGTTTACAGGGGTCATTCTTTTGCACCCTGATCCTAAAGGCTTCATCTGATTGCCTTAAAGTTCTGTCTGGAGCATCTTAAGACCTGGGACAAACACTGGGGCTAAAATTTTTTGTTTCCGAAATACTATATGACGGGGGCGGGGCTTCAAAGTTTTCACTTAAGATTTCCTTCGCCGCAATGGACAAAATGCTTAATAACTCTCCTGCCCGTGCTGCTAAAAATCCAAAACTTCACATGTACATAAAGAGTCGGTACCTGAAGACATCTATATGTTTATATTCAGTTATACACCTTGCGCCAATCAATATAAATGTTTACATTTTGACATACTGCACGGTGCCCTTTTAACGAATCCGACTGAAAATTGGCTAGAAAAGACTCAAGACATTGATCTTACTCTATCCCTATTTTTATGACTTTCCTTCAAAGGGCGTGGCTATTACGGTGCCGCAGAGTCTGATTATTCTCCGTGGCAACAAAAGTTCCTGCAAAATGATTCAGATGATCCATCTTCTGGAAATCTTTCACATTTGAGGATATTCAGGCCCTGAAGACGGCTGCCAACTTATTTTTGATCGCAGTGGTAGCGCCACCAACTGGTTAAAACAAATACAAATTATTTTCGTTGATGTTTTTCTCCGGGCAGGTTAACAAAATCTACCTTATATTTGCTCGGATGAGTGTTTAGGCCTTGAGCATGTCACAATACGAAAGTCTTTCGCCTTCTTCAGAGTGTCACATGATGGTGTCTTGTGACCCGTCTTTATCAGCTGATGTTCCATGAGGGCGTGACTTACCTGTCACAAGAATGAAGGCAAGTCACGCCCCCCGCTGTCCGTTCACTCCGCCAAGATGCTGGTCCAGGTGGTAGAGAGGATGAAGGCTCCCTTGTCTCTGTTCATGGTTTTTATGCCTCGCTTGCAGATCTCAATGGCCTCTCTGATCCAGCGCTGTTGTTTGTTCTCTTCTGTGCGGATGACCCTGCCCTTCTCCCGGTCCATGATGTGGTTTTCCCTTTTGCAGTGGTCAGTGATTGCTGATTTGTAATGTTCATGTTGTGCTTGTTCTTTTACTGCTCTGATTTTTTCATTTTTTTGACAGGTAAGTCACACCCTCATGGAACATCAGCTCAAGACACCATCATGCGACACTCTGAAGAAGGCGAAAGACTCGCCGAAACATGTCAGGTAAAAAATTAACCTAAAACATAATTGTCTGCTTTTAATGAATCAGTCAAATATCAATAATAAGAAGACAAAATGAACCTAATACAAATAAATGAATGCTTAATAACTCCCCTGCACATGCTCCTAAAAATCCAAACCTTCACCTGTAAATAAAACGTCCCGACCTGAAGACATCTTAATGTTATTATTTTGTTATACACACAGTGCCGCCAAGTGGAATCAAAAATTTGTTTTTATTTTAATTTTCACGTACTGCATGGTGCCCTTTTGACGAATCCGACTGAAAATTAGTCAGAAAAGACTTAAGACAATGATCTTACTCTCTGCCGAATTTTGTGACGTTTTGGCAAAAGGCGTGGCTATTAAGGTGCTGAAAAGTCCGATTGTACTCTGTGGCAACAAAAGCTCCGGCAACATGACTCAGATGATCCTATCTTCTCGAAGTTGTACACATTTGAGGATACTTCAGCCCTGAAGACATCTACCAACTTATTTTTCATCGTAGTAGTAGCGCCCCCAACTGGTAAAAGCTAATACAAGTTATTTTCTTGGATGTTTTTCTCCGTGCAACTCAACAAGGTCGCCCTCATATATGCTCGGATGACTGTTTCGGCCATGAGGATGTCACAATACGAAATTCGTCCTTTTTCATGAAAAGTTGTGGGAGTGGCATTGCACTGTTCGGCAATAAAACAAAGCTGATTATGAGGTTCTAAATATGAACGACAACTCGTGAAACTTTACACACACATCAGGCCGAGCAAATTTATCAATATTTTATACGTTAGTTGTGCAGCTTTTTTGAAATGGCTCGCCATGGCCCTCGAGAAATGTTCAAAAAAGCAGCCCTGGTTGAGTGTTTCACCTCGCTTTTTGTAAATTTTATGGAGTACAGTGAACCCTCGGTTATCGCGGTTAATGGGGACCGAGACCACCCGCGAAAACTGAAAATCCGCGAAGTAGCGGCGCACCTTCAAAAATGCTTAAAAAAAATATATAATAAATATATAAATATATATATATATATATATATATATATATATATATATATATATATATATATATATATATATACGGGGGGAGAGAGAGAGTGAAATTCATGTTATAACAAAAAAAACAAATTATTATTAAAACTTATTATTTTTTTATTCCCCAACCATTCTTTTTGTATTTATTTAATTACTCCGACTTTTACCTGCTGGTACGCCGTCCGGTGTGCCCTGTGAAATGAAAGGTGGCATTCTTTATTTATTTATTCATTTATTCATTCATAACTGACAGCCTCGCGCTCCGCTTGTGCCCGGCAGAAGAGGTGCTCCAATTCGGCTTAACTGTGACACACGCCCGCCCTCCTCCCCCGGAGCTTCCATTCGGTTAAACTTAGGGGCCGCTTGGCACCGCCCGTGCCCGGGGAAGGTGCTCCTCTTCGGCTTACTGTGACGCGAGCATGCCCTCCTCCTCCGGAGCTTCCATTCGGTTAAACTTAGGGGCCGCTTGGAACCGCCCGTGCCCGGGGAAGGTGCTCCTCTTCGGCTTACTGTGACGCGAGCATGCCCTCCTCCTCCGGAGCTTCCATTCGGTTAAACTCAGGGGCCGCTTGGAACCGCCCGTGCCCGGGGAAGGTGCTCCTCTACGGCTTAACTGCCACGCACGCCGGCCGGAGCTCTGGTACGGTCCGAACCGCGCGAAACGTCGCCACCGATCGTGTCCGGGGGAACGTGCTCTTCTTCGTCCACTCTCCTCTTCGCCCACGCTCTTCTTCGGCGCACGCCGGCCGTCTAACCGCTCCAGCGCCCCGTCGTGCCGCTCGGCGAAACTACAATGCCCCCGAATATTTTTTAGACCCGCGAAGCACTGAACCCGCGAAAGGTGAACCTCGAAGTAGCGAGGGTTCACTGTATGTATAAGACCAAGACCTACAAAAAAGTCTCTTGGAGCAATGAGCTAGGTTTTACAGGAAGTCGGCCATTTTGAATTTACTTAAAAGGGGGCGGGTCTCCACAATGGACTTTGTGTAGAAATTATTATTGGGGCCCGAGCAGCGACCGCGGCGAGGTCCCTATTGTTTTTGTAGAAAATATTATTACTTTTATTATTATTATTATTATTATTATTATTATTATTAGGGCCTGAGCAGCGACCGCTGCGAAGTCCCTATTGTTTTTGTAGAAATTATTATTATTATTATTTTTCCGATTGTTCGATCGCATTTTTGACCCCCGAAACATGCACAAAAACTCACCAAACTTGGCAGTCTCATCGGGCATGGCGAAAAATTTGATATTTTTTAACGTCTAATATGAACAGGAAGTGAGTTATGAATTTTTGAAAGTCCGACTTTTGCCCTTTTTTGCATGTTTACAGGGGTCATTCTTTTGCACCCTGATCCTAAAGGCTTCATCTGATTGCCTTAAAGTTCTGTCTGGAGCATCTTAAGACCTGGGACAAACACTGGGGCTAAAATTTTTTGTTTCCGAAATACTATATGACGGGGGCGGGGCTTCAAAGTTTTCACTTAAGATTTCCTTCGCCGCAATGGACAAAATGCTTAATAACTCTCCTGCCCGTGCTGCTAAAAATCCAAAACTTCACATGTACATAAAGAGTCGGTACCTGAAGACATCTATATGTTTATATTCAGTTATACACCTTGCGCCAATCAATATAAATGTTTACATTTTGACGTACTGCACGGTGCCCTTTTAACGAATCCGACTGAAAATTGGCTAGAAAAGACTCAAGACATTGATCTTACTCTATCCCTATTTTTATGACTTTCCTTCAAAGGGCGTGGCTATTACGGTGCCGCAGAGTCTGATTATTCTCCGTGGCAACAAAAGTTCCTGCAAAATGATTCAGATGATCCATCTTCTGGAAATCTTTCACATTTGAGGATATTCAGGCCCTGAAGACGGCTGCCAACTTATTTTTGATCGCAGTGGTAGCGCCACCAACTGGTTAAAACAAATACAAATTATTTTCGTTGATGTTTTTCTCCGGGCAGGTTAACAAAATCTACCTTATATTTGCTCGGATGAGTGTTTAGGCCTTGAGCATGTCACAATACGAAAGTCTTTCGCCTTCTTCAGAGTGTCACATGATGGTGTCTTGTGACCCGTCTTTATCAGCTGATGTTCCATGAGGGCGTGACTTACCTGTCACAAGAATGAAGGCAAGTCACGCCCCCCGGTGTCCGTTCACTCCGCCAAGATGCTGGTCCAGGTGGTAGAGAGGATGAAGGCTCCCTTGTCTCTGTTCATGGTTTTTATGCCTCGCTTGCAGATCTCAATGGCCTCTCTGATCCAGCGCTGTTGTTTGTTCTCTTCTGTGCGGATGACCCTGCCCTTCTCCCGGTCCATGATGTGGTTTTCCCTTTTGCAGTGGTCAGTGATTGCTGATTTGTAATGTTCATGTTGTGCTTGTTCTTTTACTGCTCTGATTTTTTCATTTTTTTGACAGGTAAGTCACACCCTCATGGAACATCAGCTCAAGACACCATCATGCGACACTCTGAAGAAGGCGAAAGACTCGCCGAAACATGTCAGGTAAAAAATTAACCTAAAACATAATTGTCTGCTTTTAATGAATCAGTCAAATATCAATAATAAGAAGACAAAATGAACCTAATACAAATAAATGAATGCTTAATAACTCCCCTGCACATGCTCCTAAAAATCCAAACCTTCACCTGTAAATAAAACGTCCCGACCTGAAGACATCTTAATGTTATTATTTTGTTATACACACAGTGCCGCCAAGTGGAATCAAAAATTTGTTTTTATTTTAATTTTCACGTACTGCATGGTGCCCTTTTGACGAATCCGACTGAAAATTAGTCAGAAAAGACTTAAGACAATGATCTTACTCTCTGCCGAATTTTGTGACGTTTTGGCAAAAGGCGTGGCTATTAAGGTGCTGAAAAGTCCGATTGTACTCTGTGGCAACAAAAGCTCCGGCAACATGACTCAGATGATCCTATCTTCTCGAAGTTGTACACATTTGAGGATACTTCAGCCCTGAAGACATCTACCAACTTATTTTACATCGTAGTAGTAGCGCCACCAACTGGTAAAAGCTAATACAAGTTATTTTCTTGGATGTTTTTCTCCGTGCAACTCAACAAGGTCGCCCTCATATATGCTCGGATGACTGTTTCGGCCATGAGGATGTCACAATACGAAATTCGTGATTTTTCGTGAAAAGTTGTGGGAGTGGCATTGCACTGTTCAGCAATAAAACAAAGCTGATTATGAGGTTCTAAATATGAACGACAACTCGTAAAACTTTACACACACATCAGGCCGAGCAAATTTATCAATATTTTATACGTTAGTTGTGCAGCTTTTTTGAAATGGCTCGCCATGGCCCTCGAGAAATGTTAAAAAAAAGCAGCTCTGGTTGAGTGTTTCACCTCGCTTTTTGTAAATTTTATGGAGTACAGTGAACCCTCGGTTATCGCGGTTAATGGGGACCGAGACCACCCGCGAAAACTGAAAATCCGCGAAGTAGCGGCGCACCTTCAAAAATGCTTAAAAAAAATATACAATATATATAATAAATATATAAATATATATATATATATATATATATATATATATATATATATATATATATATACGGGGAGAGAGAGAGTGAAATTCATGTTATAACAAAAAAAACAAATTATTATTAAAACGTATTATTTTTTTATTCCCCAGCCATTCTTTTTGTATTTATTTAATTACTCCGACTTTTACCTGCTGGTACGCCGTCCGGTGTGCCCTGTGAAATGAAAGGTGGCATTATTTATTTATTTATTCATTTATTCATTCATAACTGACAGCCTCGCGCTCCGCTCGTGCCCGGGCAGAAGAGGTGCTCCAATTTGGCTTAACTGTGACACACGCCCGTCCTCCTCCGTCCGGAGCTTCCATTCGGTTAAACTTAGGGGCCGCTTGGCACCGCCCGTGCCCGGGGAAGGTGCTCCTCTTCGGCTTACTGTGACGCGAGCATGCCCTCCTCCTCCGGAGCTTCCATTCGGTTAAACTTAGGGGCCGCTTGGAACCGCCCGTGCCCGGGGAAGGTGCTCCTCTTCGGCTTACTGTGACGCGAGCATGCCCTCCTCCTCCGGAGCTTCCATTCGGTTAAACTTAGGGGCCGCTTGGCACCGCCCGTGCCCGGGAAAGGTGCTCCTCTACGGCTTAACTGCCACGCACGCTGGCCGGAGCTCTGGTACGGTCCGAACCGCGCGAAACGTCGCCACAGATCGTGTCCGGGGGAACGTGCTCTTCTTCGTCCACTCTCCTCTTCGCCCACGCTCTTCTTCGGCGCACGCCGGCCGTCTAACCGCTCCAGCGCCCCGTCGTGCCGCTCGGCGAAACTACAATGCCCCCGAATATTTTTTAGACCCGCGAAGCACTGAACCTGCGAAAGGTGAACCGCGAAGTAGCGAGGGTTCACTGTATGTATAAGACCAAGACCTACAAAAAAGTCTCTTGGAGCAATGAGCTAGGTTTTACAGGAAGTCGGCCATTTTGAATTTACTTAAAAGGGGGCGGGTCACCACAATGGACTTTGTGTAGAAATTATTATTGGGGCCCGAGCAGCGACCGCGGCGAGGTCCCTATTGTTTTTGTAGAAAATATTATTACTTTTATTATTATTATTATTATTATTATTAGGGCCTGAGCAGCGACCGCTGCGAAGTCCCTATTGTTTTTGTAGAAATTATTATTATTATTTTTCCGATTGTTCGATCGCATTTTTGACCCCCGAAACATGCACAAAAACTCACCAAACCTGGCAGTCTCATCGGGCATGGCGAAAAATTTGATATTTTAACGTCTAATATGAACAGGAAGTGAGTTATGAATTTTTGAAAGTCCGACTTTTGCCCTTTTTTGCATGTTTACAGGGGTCATTCTTTTGCACCCTGATCCTAAAGGCTTCATCTGATTGCCTTAAAATTCTGTCTGTAGCATCTGAAGACCTGGCACAAACACTGGGGCTAAAATTTTTTGTTTCCGAAATACTATATGACGGGGGCGGGGCATCAAAGTTTTCACTTAAGATTTCCTTCGCCGCAATGGACAAAATGCTTAATAACTCTCCTGCACATGCTGCTAAAAATCCAAAACTTCACATGTACATAAAGAGTCTGTACCTGAAGACATCTATATGTTTATATTCAGTTATACACCTTGCGCCAATCAATATCATTTTTTACATTTTGACGTACTGCACGGTGCCCTTTTAACGAATCTGATTGAAAATTGGCTAGAAAAGACTCAAGACATTGATCTTACTCTATCCCTATTTTTGTGACTTTCCTTCGAAGGGCGTGGCTATTACGGTGCCGCAGAGTCTGATTATTCCCCGTGGCAACAAAAGTTCCTGCAAAATGATTCAGATGATCCATCTTCTCGAAATTTTTCACATTTGAGGATATTCAGGCCCTGAAGACGGCTGCCAACTTATTTTTGATCGCAGTGGTAGCGCCACCAACTGGTTAAAACAAATACAAATCATTTTCGTTGATTTTTTTCTCCGGGCAGGTTAACAAAATCTACCTTACATTTGCTCGGATGAGTGTTTAGGCCTTGAGGATGTCACAATACGAAAGTCTTTCGCCTTCTTCAGAGTGTCACATGATGGTGTCTTGTGGCCCGTCTTTATCAGCTGATGTTCCATGAGGGCGTGACTTACCTGTCACAAGAATGAAGGCAAGTCACGCCCCCCGCTGTCCGTTCACTCCGCCAAAATGCTGCTCCAGGTGGTAGAGAGGATGAAGGCTCCCTTGTCTCTGTTCATGGTTTTTATGCCTCGCTTGCAGATCTCAATGGCCTCTCTGATCCAGCGCTGTTGTTTGTTCTCTTCGGTGCGGATGACCCTGCCCTTCTCCCGGTCCATGATGTGGTTTTCCCTTTTGCAGTGGTCAGTGATTGCTGATTTGTAATGTTCATGTTGTGCTTGTTCTTTTACTGCTCTGATTTTTCATTTTTTTGACAGGTAAGTCACACCCTCATGGAACATCAGCTGATAAAGACGGGTCTCAAGACACCATCATGCGACACTCTGAAGAAGGCGAAAGACTCGCCGAAACATGTCAGGTAAAAAATTAACCTAAAACATAATTGTCTGCTTTTAATGAATCAGTCAAATATCAATAATAAGAAGACAAAATGAACCTAATACAAATAAATGAATGCTTAATAACTCCCCTGCACATGCTCCTAAAAATCCAAACCTTCACCTGTAAATAAAACGTCCCGACCTGAAGACATCTTAATGTTATTATTTTGTTATACACACAGTGCCGCCAAGTGGAATCAAAAATTTGTTTTTATTTTAATTTTCACGTACTGCACGGTGCCCTTTTGACGAATCCGACTGAAAATTAGTCAGAAAAGACTCAAGACAATGATCTTACTCTCTGCCGAATTTTGTGACGTTTTGGCAAAAGGCGTGGCTATTAAGGTGCTGAAAAGTCCGATTGTACTCTGTGGCAACAAAAGCTCCGGCAACATGACTCAGATCATCCTATCTTCTCGAAGTTGTACACATTTGAGGATACTTCAGCTATGAAGACATCTACCAACTTATTTTATATCGTAGTAGTAGCGCCACCAACTGGTAAAAGCTAATACAAGTTATTTTCTTGGATGTTTTTCTCCGTGCAACTCAACAAGGTCGCCCTCATATATGCTCGGATGACTGTTTCGGCCATGAGGATGTCACAATACGAAATTCGTGATTTTTCGTGAAAAGTTGTGGGAGTGGCATTGCACTGTTCGGCAATAAAACAAAGCTGATTATGAGGTTCTAAATATGAACGACAACTCGTAAAACTTTACACACACATCAGGCCGAGCAAATTTATCAATATTTTATACGTTAGTTGTGCAGCTTTTTTGAAATGGCTCGCCATGGCCCTCGAGAAATGTTAAAAAAAAGCAGCTCTGGTTGAGTGTTTCACCTCGCTTTTTGTAAATTTTATGGAGTACAGTGAACCCTCGGTTATCGCGGTTAATGGGGACCGAGACCACCCGCGAAAACTGAAAATCCGCGAAGTAGCGGCGCACCTTCAAAAATGCTTAAAAAAAATATACAATATATATAATAAATATATATATATATATATATATATATATATATATATATATACGGGGAGAGAGAGAGTGAAATTCATGTTATAACAAAAAAACCAAATTATTATTAAAACGTATTATTTTTTTATTCCCCAGCCATTCTTTTTGTATTTATTTAATTACTCCGACTTTTACCTGCTGGTACGCCGTCCGGTGTGCCCTGTGAAATGAAAGGTGGCATTATTTATTTATTTATTCATTTATTCATTCATAACTGACAGCCTCGCGCTCCGCTCGTGCCCGGGCAGAAGAGGTGCTCCAATTTGGCTTAACTGTGACACACGCCCGTCCTCCTCCGTCCGGAGCTTCCATTCGGTTAAACTTAGGGGCCGCTTGGCACCGCCCGTGCCCGGGGAAGGTGCTCCTCTTCGGCTTACTGTGACGCGAGCATGCCCTCCTCCTCCGGAGCTTCCATTCGGTTAAACTTAGGGGCCGCTTGGAACCGCCCGTGCCCGGGGAAGGTGCTCCTCTTCGGCTTACTGTGACGCGAGCATGCCCTCCTCCTCCGGAGCTTCCATTCGGTTAAACTTAGGGGCCGCTTGGCACCGCCCGTGCCCGGGAAAGGTGCTCCTCTACGGCTTAACTGCCACGCACGCTGGCCGGAGCTCTGGTACGGTCCGAACCGCGCGAAACGTCGCCACAGATCGTGTCCGGGGGAACGTGCTCTTCTTCGTCCACTCTCCTCTTCGCCCACGCTCTTCTTCGGCGCACGCCGGCCGTCTAACCGCTCCAGCGCCCCGTCGTGCCGCTCGGCGAAACTACAATGCCCCCGAATATTTTTTAGACCCGCGAAGCACTGAACCTGCGAAAGGTGAACCGCGAAGTAGCGAGGGTTCACTGTATGTATAAGACCAAGACCTACAAAAAAGTCTCTTGGAGCAATGAGCTAGGTTTTACAGGAAGTCGGCCATTTTGAATTTACTTAAAAGGGGGCGGGTCACCACAATGGACTTTGTGTAGAAATTATTATTGGGGCCCGAGCAGCGACCGCGGCGAGGTCCCTATTGTTTTTGTAGAAAATATTATTACTTTTATTATTATTATTATTATTATTATTAGGGCCTGAGCAGCGACCGCTGCGAAGTCCCTATTGTTTTTGTAGAAATTATTATTATTATTTTTCCGATTGTTCGATCGCATTTTTGACCCCCGAAACATGCACAAAAACTCACCAAACCTGGCAGTCTCATCGGGCATGGCGAAAAATTTGATATTTTAACGTCTAATATGAACAGGAAGTGAGTTATGAATTTTTGAAAGTCCGACTTTTGCCCTTTTTTGCATGTTTACAGGGGTCATTCTTTTGCACCCTGATCCTAAAGGCTTCATCTGATTGCCTTAAAATTCTGTCTGTAGCATCTGAAGACCTGGGACAAACACTGGGGCTAAAATTTTTTGTTTCCGAAATACTATATGACGGGGGCGGGGCATCAAAGTTTTCACTTAAGATTTCCTTCGCCGCAATGGACAAAATGCTTAATAACTCTCCTGCACATGCTGCTAAAAATCCAAAACTTCACATGTACATAAAGAGTCTGTACCTGAAGACATCTATATGTTTATATTCAGTTATACACCTTGCGCCAATCAATATCATTTTTTACATTTTGACGTACTGCACGGTGCCCTTGTAACGAATCTGATTGAAAATTGGCTAGAAAAGACTCAAGACATTGATCTTACTCTATCCCTATTTTTGTGACTTTCCTTCGAAGGGCGTGGCTATTACGGTGCCGCAGAGTCTGATTATTCTCCGTGGCAACAAAAGTTCCTGCAAAATGATTCAGATGATCCATCTTCTCGAAATTTTTCACATTTGAGGATATTCAGGCCCTGAAGACGGCTGCCAACTTATTTTTGATCGCAGTGGTAGCGCCACCAACTGGTTAAAACAAATATAAATTATTTTCGTTGATGTTTTTCTCCGGGCATGTTAACAAAATCTACCTTATATTTGCTCGGATGAGTGTTTAGGCCTTGAGCATGTCACAATACGAAAGTCTTTCGCCTTCTTCAGAGTGTCACATGATGGTGTCTTGTGACCCGCCTTTATCAGCTGATGTTCCATGAGGGCGTGACTTACCTGTCACAAGAATGAAGGCAAGTCACGCCCCCCGCTGTCCGTTCACTCCGCCAAGATGCTGGTCCAGGTGGTAGAGAGGATGAAGGCTCCCTTGTCTCTGTTCATGGTTTTTATGCCTCGCTTGCAGATCTCAATGGCCTCTCTGATCCAGCGCTGTTGTTTGTTCTCTTCTGTGCGGATGACCCTGCCCTTCTCCCGGTCCATGATGTGGTTTTCCCTTTTGCAGTGGTCAGTGATTGCTGATTTGTAATGTTCATGTTGTGCTTGTTCTTTTACTGCTCTGATTTTTCATTTTTTTGACAGGTAAGTCACACCCTCATGGAACATCAGCTGATAAAGACGGGTCTCAAGACACCATCATGCGACACTCTGAAGAAGGCGAAAGACTCGCCGAAACATGTCAGGTAAAAAATTAACCTAAAACATAATTGTCTGCTTTTAATGAATCAGTCAAATATCAATAATAAGAAGACAAAATGAACCTAATACAAATAAATGAATGCTTAATAACTCCCCTGCACATGCTCCTAAAAATCCAAACCTTCACCTGTAAATAAAACGTCCCGACCTGAAGACATCTTAATGTTATTATTTTGTTATACACACAGTGCCGCCAAGTGGAATCAAAAATTTGTTTTTATTTTAATTTTCACGTACTGCACGGTGCCCTTTTGACGAATCCGACTGAAAATTAGTCAGAAAAGACTCAAGACAATGATCTTACTCTCTGCCGAATTTTGTGACGTTTTGGCAAAAGGCGTGGCTATTAAGGTGCTGAAAAGTCCGATTGTACTCTGTGGCAACAAAAGCTCCGGCAACATGACTCAGATCATCCTATCTTCTCGAAGTTGTACACATTTGAGGATACTTCAGCCCTGAAGACATCTACCAACTTATTTTATATCGTAGTAGTAGCGCCACCAACTGGTAAAAGCTAATACAAGTTATTTTCTTGGATGTTTTTCTCCGTGCAACTCAACAAGGTCGCCCTCATATATGCTCGGATGACTGTTTTGGCCATGAGGATGTCACAATACGAAATTCGTGATTTTTCGTGAAAAGTTGTGGGAGTGGCATTGCACTGTTCGGCAATAAAACAAAGCTGATTATGAGGTTCTAAATATGAACGACAACTCGTAAAACTTTACACACACATCAGGCCGAGCAAATTTATCAATATTTTATACGTTAGTTGTGCAGCTTTTTTGAAATGGCTCGCCATGGCCCTCGAGAAATGTTAAAAAAAAGCAGCTCTGGTTGAGTGTTTCACCTCGCTTTTTGTAAATTTTATGGAGTACAGTGAACCCTCGGTTATCGCGGTTAATGGGGACCGAGACCACCCGCGAAAACTGAAAATCCGCGAAGTAGCGGCGCACCTTCAAAAATGCTTAAAAAAAATATACAATATATATAATAAATATATATATATATATATATATATATATATATATATATATATATATATATATATACGGGGAGAGAGAGAGTGAAATTCATGTTATAACAAAAAAACCAAATTATTATTAAAACGTATTATTTTTTTATTCCCCAGCCATTCTTTTTGTATTTATTTAATTACTCCGACTTTTACCTGCTGGTACGCCGTCCAGTGTGCCCTGTGAAATGAAAGGTGGCATTCTTTATTTATTTATTCATTTATTCATTCATAACTGACAGCCTCGCGCTCCGCTCGTGCCCGGGCAGAAGAGGTGCTCCAATTTGGCTTAACTGTGACACACGCCCGTCCTCCTCCGTCCGGAGCTTCCATTCGGTTAAACTTAGGGGCCGCTTGGCACCGCCCGTGCCCGGGGAAGGTGCTCCTCTTCGGCTTACTGTGACGCGAGCATGCCCTCCTCCTCCGGAGCTTCCATTCGGTTAAACTTAGGGGCCGCTTGGAACCGCCCGTGCCCGGGGAAGGTGCTCCTCTTCGGCTTACTGTGACGCGAGCATGCCCTCCTCCTCCGGAGCTTCCATTCGGTTAAACTTAGGGGCCGCTTGGCACCGCCCGTGCCCGGGGAAGGTGCTCCTCTACGGCTTAACTGCCACGCACGCTGGCCGGAGCTCTGGTACGGTCCGAACCGCGCGAAACGTCGCCACCGATCGTGTCCGGGGGAACGTGCTCTTCTTCGTCCACTCTCCTCTTCGCCCACGCTCTTCTTCGGCGCACGCCGGCCGTCTAACCGCTCCAGCGCCCCGTCGTGCCGCTCGGCGAAACTACAATGCCCCCGAATATTTTTTAGACCCGCGAAGCACTGAACCTGCGAAAGGTGAACCGCGAAGTAGCGAGGGTTCACTGTATGTATAAGACCAAGACCTACAAAAAAGTCTCTTGGAGCAATGAGCTAGGTTTTACAGGAAGTCGGCCATTTTGAATTTACTTAAAAGGGGGCGGGTCACCACAATGGACTTTGTGTAGAAATTATTATTGGGGCCCGAGCAGCGACCGCGGCGAGGTCCCTATTGTTTTTGTAGAAAATATTATTACTTTTATTATTATTATTATTATTATTATTAGGGCCTGAGCAGCGACCGCTGCGAAGTCCCTATTGTTTTTGTAGAAATTATTATTATTATTTTTCCGATTGTTCGATCGCATTTTTGACCCCCGAAACATGCACAAAAACTCACCAAACCTGGCAGTCTCATCGGGCATGGCGAAAAATTTGATATTTTAACGTCTAATATGAACAGGAAGTGAGTTCTGAATTTTTGAAAGTCCGACTTTTGCCCTTTTTTGCATGTTTACAGGGGTCATTCTTTTGCACCCTGATCCTAAAGGCTTCATCTGATTGCCTTAAAATTCTGTCTGTAGCATCTGAAGACCTGGGACAAACACTGGGGCTAAAATTTTTTGTTTCCGAAATACTATATGACGGGGGCGGGGCATCAAAGTTTTCACTTAAGATTTCCTTCGCCGCAATGGACAAAATGCTTAATAACTCTCCTGCACATGCTGCTAAAAATCCAAAACTTCACATGTACATAAAGAGTCTGTACCTGAAGACATCTATATGTTTATATTCAGTTATACACCTTGCGCCAATCAATATCATTTTTTACATTTTGACGTACTGCACGGTGCCCTTTTAACGAATCTGATTGAAAATTGGCTAGAAAAGACTCAAGACATTGATCTTACTCTATCCCTATTTTTGTGACTTTCCTTCGAAGGGCGTGGCTATTACGGTGCCGCAGAGTCTGATTATTCTCCGTGGCAACAAAAGTTCCTGCAAAATGATTCAGATGATCCATCTTCTCGAAATTTTTCACATTTGAGGATATTCAGGCCCTGAAGACGGCTGCCAACTTATTTTTGATCGCAGTGGTAGCGCCACCAACTGGTTAAAACAAATATAAATTATTTTCGTTGATGTTTTTCTCCGGGCATGTTAACAAAATCTACCTTATATTTGCTCGGATGAGTGTTTAGGCCTTGAGCATGTCACAATACGAAAGTCTTTCGCCTTCTTCAGAGTGTCACATGATGGTGTCTTGTGACCCGCCTTTATCAGCTGATGTTCCATGAGGGCGTGACTTACCTGTCACAAGAATGAAGGCAAGTCACGCCCCCCGCTGTCCGTTCACTCCGCCAAGATGCTGGTCCAGGTGGTAGAGAGGATGAAGGCTCCCTTGTCTCTGTTCATGGTTTTTATGCCTCGCTTGCAGATCTCAATGGCCTCTCTGATCCAGCGCTGTTGTTTGTTCTCTTCTGTGTGGATGACCCTGCCCTTCTCCCGGTCCATGATGTGGTTTTCCCTTTTGCAGTGGTCAGTGATTGCTGATTTGTAATGTTCATGTTGTGCTTGTTCTTTTACTGCTCTGATTTTTTTCATTTTTTTGACAGGTAAGTCACACCCTCATGGAACATCAGCTCAAGACACCATCATGCGACACTCTGAAGTAGGCGAAAGACTCGCCGAAACATGTCAGGTAAAAAATTAACCTAAAACATAATTGTCTGCTTTTAATGAATCAGTCAAATATCAATAATAAGAAGACAAAATGAACCTAATACAAATAAATGAATGCTTAATAACTCCCCTGCACATGCTCCTAAAAATCCAAACCTTCACCTGTAAATAAAACGTCCCGACCTGAAGACATCTTAATGTTATTATTTTGTTATACACACAGTGCCGCCAAGTGGAATCAAAAATTTGTTTTTATTTTAATTGTCACGTACTGCACGATGCCCTTTCGACGAATCCGACTGAAAATTAGTCAGAAAAGACTCAAGACAATGATCTTACTCTCTGCCGAATTTTGTGACGTTTTGGCAAAAGGCGTGGCTATTACGGTGCTGAAAAGTCCGATTGTACTCTGTGGCAACAAAAGCTCCAGCAACATGACTCAGATGATCCTATCTTCTCGAAGTTGCACACATTTGAGGATACTTCAGCCCTGAAGACATCTACCAACTTATTTTTCATCGTAGTAGTAGCGCCCCCAACTGGTAAAAGCTAATACAAGTTATTTTCTTGGATGTTTTTCTCCGTGCAACT
This sequence comes from Idiotropiscis lumnitzeri, assembly GCF_059441095.1. NCBI lineage: Eukaryota > Metazoa > Chordata > Actinopteri > Syngnathiformes > Syngnathidae > Idiotropiscis > Idiotropiscis lumnitzeri. The sequence goes on along the minus strand of NW_028283585.1, from coordinate 524,421 downwards.
CAACAAGGTCGCCCTCATATATGCTCGGATGACTGTTTCGGCCATGAGGATGTCACAATACGAAATTCGTCCTTTTTCATGAAAAGTTGTGGGAGTGGCATTGCACTGTTCGGCAATAAAACAAAGCTGATTATGAGGTTCTAAATATGAACGACAACTCGTGAAACTTTACACACACATCAGGCCGAGCAAATTTATCAATATTTTATACGTTAGTTGTGCAGCTTTTTTGAAATGGCTCGCCATGGCCCTCGAGAAATGTTCAAAAAAGCAGCCCTGGTTGAGTGTTTCACCTCGCTTTTTGTAAATTTTATGGAGTACAGTGAACCCTCGGTTATCGCGGTTAATGGGGACCGAGACCACCCGCGAAAACTGAAAATCCGCGAAGTAGCGGCGCACCTTCAAAAATGCTTAAAAAAAATATATAATAAATATATAAATATATATATATATATATATATATATATATATATATATATATATATACGGGGGGAGAGAGAGAGAGAGAGAGTGAAATTCATGTTATAACAAAAAAAACAAATTATTATTAAAACTTATTATTTTTTTATTCCCCAACCATTCTTTTTGTATTTATTTAATTACTCCGACTTTTACCTGCTGGTACGCCGTCCGGTGTGCCCTGTGAAATGAAAGGTGGCATTCTTTATTTATTTATTCATTTATTCATTCATAACTGACAGCCTCGCGCTCCGCTTGTGCCCGGCAGAAGAGGTGCTCCAATTCGGCTTAACTGTGACACACGCCCGCCCTCCTCCCCCGGAGCTTCCATTCGGTTAAACTTAGGGGCCGCTTGGCACCGCCCGTGCCCGGGGAAGGTGCTCCTCTTCGGCTTACTGTGACGCGAGCATGCCCTCCTCCTCCGGAGCTTCCATTCGGTTAAACTTAGGGGCCGCTTGGAACCGCCCGTGCCCGGGGAAGGTGCTCCTCTTCGGCTTACTGTGACGCGAGCATGCCCTCCTCCTCCGGAGCTTCCATTCGGTTAAACTCAGGGGCCGCTTGGAACCGCCCGTGCCCGGGGAAGGTGCTCCTCTACGGCTTAACTGCCACGCACGCCGGCCGGAGCTCTGGTACGGTCCGAACCGCGCGAAACGTCGCCACCGATCGTGTCCGGGGGAACGTGCTCTTCTTCGTCCACTCTCCTCTTCGCCCACGCTCTTCTTCGGCGCACGCCGGCCGTCTAACCGCTCCAGCGCCCCGTCGTGCCGCTCGGCGAAACTACAATGCCCCCGAATATTTTTTAGACCCGCGAAGCACTGAACCCGCGAAAGGTGAACCTCGAAGTAGCGAGGGTTCACTGTATGTATAAGACCAAGACCTACAAAAAAGTCTCTTGGAGCAATGAGCTAGGTTTTACAGGAAGTCGGCCATTTTGAATTTACTTAAAAGGGGGCGGGTCTCCACAATGGACTTTGTGTAGAAAATATTATTGGGGCCCGAGCAGCGACCGCGGCGAGGTCCCTATTGTTTTTGTAGAAAATATTATTACTTTTATTATTATTATTATTATTATTATTATTATTATTAGGGCCTGAGCAGCGACCGCTGCGAAGTCCCTATTGTTTTTGTAGAAATTATTATTATTATTATTTTTCAGATTGTTCGATCGCATTTTTGACCCCCGAAACATGCACAAAAACTCACCAAACTTGGCAGTCTCATCGGGCATGGCGAAAAATTTGATATTTTTTAACGTCTAATATGAACAGGAAGTGAGTTATGAATTTTTGAAAGTCCGACTTTTGCCCTTTTTTGCATGTTTACAGGGGTCATTCTTTTGCACCCTGATCCTAAAGGCTTCATCTGATTGCCTTAAAGTTCTGTCTGGAGCATCTTAAGACCTGGGACAAACACTGGGGCTAAAATTTTTTGTTTCCGAAATACTATATGACGGGGGCGGGGCTTCAAAGTTTTCACTTAAGATTTCCTTCGCCGCAATGGACAAAATGCTTAATAACTCTCCTGCCCGTGCTGCTAAAAATCCAAAACTTCACATGTACATAAAGAGTCGGTACCTGAAGACATCTATATGTTTATATTCAGTTATACACCTTGCGCCAATCAATATAAATGTTTACATTTTGACGTACTGCACGGTGCCCTTTTAACGAATCCGACTGAAAATTGGCTAGAAAAGACTCAAGACATTGATCTTACTCTATCCCTATTTTTATGACTTTCCTTCAAAGGGCGTGGCTATTACGGTGCCGCAGAGTCTGATTATTCTCCGTGGCAACAAAAGTTCCTGCAAAATGATTCAGATGATCCATCTTCTGGAAATCTTTCACATTTGAGGATATTCAGGCCCTGAAGACGGCTGCCAACTTATTTTTGATCGCAGTGGTAGCGCCACCAACTGGTTAAAACAAATACAAATTATTTTCGTTGATGTTTTTCTCCGGGCAGGTTAACAAAATCTACCTTATATTTGCTCGGATGAGTGTTTAGGCCTTGAGCATGTCACAATACGAAAGTCTTTCGCCTTCTTCAGAGTGTCACATGATGGTGTCTTGTGACCCGTCTTTATCAGCTGATGTTCCATGAGGGCGTGACTTACCTGTCACAAGAATGAAGGCAAGTCACGCCCCCCGCTGTCCGTTCACTCCGCCAAGATGCTGGTCCAGGTGGTAGAGAGGATGAAGGCTCCCTTGTCTCTGTTCATGGTTTTTATGCCTCGCTTGCAGATCTCAATGGCCTCTCTGATCCAGCGCTGTTGTTTGTTCTCTTCTGTGCGGATGACCCTGCCCTTCTCCCGGTCCATGATGTGGTTTTCCCTTTTGCAGTGGTCAGTGATTGCTGATTTGTAATGTTCATGTTGTGCTTGTTCTTTTACTGCTCTGATTTTTTCATTTTTTTGACAGGTAAGTCACACCCTCATGGAACATCAGCTCAAGACACCATCATGCGACACTCTGAAGAAGGCGAAAGACTCGCCGAAACATGTCAGGTAAAAAATTAACCTAAAACATAATTGTCTGCTTTTAATGAATCAGTCAAATATCAATAATAAGAAGACAAAATGAACCTAATACAAATAAATGAATGCTTAATAACTCCCCTGCACATGCTCCTAAAAATCCAAACCTTCACCTGTAAATAAAACGTCCCGGCCTGAAGACATCTTAATGTTATTATTTTGTTATACACACAGTGCCGCCAAGTGGAATCAAAAATTTGTTTTTATTTTAATTTTCACGTACTGCATGGTGCCCTTTTGACGAATCCGACTGAAAATTAGTCAGAAAAGACTTAAGACAATGATCTTACTCTCTGCCGAATTTTGTGACGTTTTGGCAAAAGGCGTGGCTATTAAGGTGCTGAAAAGTCCGATTGTACTCTGTGGCAACAAAAGCTCCGGCAACATGACTCAGATGATCCTATCTTCTCGAAGTTGTACACATTTGAGGATACTTCAGCCCTGAAGACATCTACCAACTTATTTTACATCGTAGTAGTAGCGCCACCAACTGGTAAAAGCTAATACAAGTTATTTTCTTGGATGTTTTTCTCCGTGCAACTCAACAAGGTCGCCCTCATATATGCTCGGATGACTGTTTCGGCCATGAGGATGTCACAATACGAAATTCGTGATTTTTCGTGAAAAGTTGTGGGAGTGGCATTGCACTGTTCAGCAATAAAACAAAGCTGATTATGAGGTTCTAAATATGAACGACAACTCGTAAAACTTTACACACACATCAGGCCGAGCAAATTTATCAATATTTTATACGTTAGTTGTGCAGCTTTTTTGAAATGGCTCGCCATGGCCCTCGAGAAATGTTAAAAAAAAGCAGCTCTGGTTGAGTGTTTCACCTCGCTTTTTGTAAATTTTATGGAGTACAGTGAACCCTCGGTTATCGCGGTTAATGGGGACCGAGACCACCCGCGAAAACTGAAAATCCGCGAAGTAGCGGCGCACCTTCAAAAATGCTTAAAAAAAATATACAATATATATAATAAATATATAAATATATATATATATATATATATATATATATATATATATATATATATATATATATATACGGGGAGAGAGAGAGTGAAATTCATGTTATAACAAAAAAAACAAATTATTATTAAAACGTATTATTTTTTTATTCCCCAGCCATTCTTTTTGTATTTATTTAATGACTCCGACTTTTACCTGCTGGTACGCCGTCCGGTGTGCCCTGTGAAATGAAAGGTGGCATTCTTTATTTATTTATTCATTTATTCATTCATAACTGACAGCCTCGCGCTCCGCTCGTGCCCGGGCAGAAGAGGTGCTCCAATTTGGCTTAACTGTGACACACGCCCGTCCTCCTCCCCCGGAGCTTCCATTCGGTTAAACTTAGGGGCCGCTTGGCACCGCCCGTGCCCGGGGAAGGTGCTCCTCTTCGGCTTACTGTGACGCGAGCATGCCCTCCTCCTCCGGAGCTTCCATTCGGTTAAACTTAGGGGCCGCTTGGAACCGCCCGTGCCCGGGGAAGGTGCTCCTCTTCGGCTTACTGTGACGCGAGCATGCCCTCCTCCTCCGGAGCTTCCATTCGGTTAAACTTAGGGGCCGCTTGGCACTGCCCGTGCCCGGGGAAGGTGCTCCTCTACGGCTTAACTGCCACGCACGCTGGCCGGAGCTCTGGTACGGTCCGAACCGCGCGAAACGTCGCCACCGATCGTGTCCGGGGGAACGTGCTCTTCTTCGTCCACTCTCCTCTTCGCCCACGCTCTTCTTCGGCGCACGCCGGCCGTCTAACCGCTCCAGCGCCCCGTCGTGCCGCTCGGCGAAACTACAATGCCCCCGAATATTTTTTAGACCCGCGAAGCACTGAACCCGCGAAAGGTGAACCGCGAAGTAGCGAGGGTTCACTGTATGTATAAGACCAAGACCTACAAAAAAGTCTCTTGGAGCAATGAGCTAGGTTTTACAGGAAGTCGGCCATTTTGAATTTACTGAAAAGGGGGCGGGTCACCACAATGGACTTTGTGTAGAAATTATTATTGGGGCCCGAGCAGCGACCGCGGCGAGGTCCCTATTGTTTTTGTAGAAGATATTATTACTTTTATTATTATTATTATTATTATTATTAGGGTCTGAGCAGCGACCGCTGCGAAGTCCCTATTGTTTTTGTAGAAATTATTATTATTATTATTTTTCCGATTGTTCGATCGCATTTTTGACCCCCGAAACATGCACAAAAACTCACCAAACTTGGCAGTCTCATCGGGCATGGCGAAAAATTTGATATTTTAACGTCTAATATGAACAGGAAGTGAGTTATGAATTTTTGAAAGTCCGACTTTTGCCCTTTTTTGCATGTTTACAGGGGTCATTCTTTTGCACCCTGATCCTAAAGGCTTCATCTGATTGCCTTAAAATTCTGTCTGTAGCATCTGAAGACCTGGCACAAACACTGGGGCTAAAATTTTTTGTTTCCGAAATACTATATGACGGGGGCGGGGCATCAAAGTTTTCACTTAAGATTTCCTTCGCCGCAATGGACAAAATGCTTAATAACTCTCCTGCACATGCTGCTAAAAATCCAAAACTTCACATGTACATAAAGAGTCTGTACCTGAAGACATCTATATATTTATATTCATTTATACACCTTGCGCCAATCAATATCATTTTTTACATTTTGACGTACTGCACGGTGCCCTTTTAACGAATCTGATTGAAAATTGGCTAGAAAAGACTCAAGACATTGATCTTACTCTATCCCTATTTTTGTGACTTTCCTTCGAAGGGCGTGGCTATTACGGTGCCGCAGAGTCTGATTATTCTCCGTGGCAACAAAAGTTCCTGCAAAATGATTCAGATGATCCATCTTCTCGAAATTTTTCACATTTGAGGATATTCAGGCCCTGAAGACGGCTGCCAACTTATTTTTGATCGCAGTGGTAGCGCCACCAACTGGTTAAAACAAATACAAATTATTTTCGTTGATTTTTTTCTCCGGGCAGGTTAACAAAATCTACCTTACATTTGCTCGGATGAGTGTTTAGGCCTTGAGGATGTCACAATACGTTAGTCTTTCGCCTTCTTCAGAGTGTCACATGATGGTGTCTTGTGGCCCGTCTTTATCAGCTGATGTTCCATGAGGGCGTGACTTACCTGTCACAAGAATGAAGGCAAGTCACGCCCCCCGCTGTCCGTTCACTCCGCCAAAATGCTGCTCCAGGTGGTAGAGAGGATGAAGGCTCCCTTGTCTCTGTTCATGGTTTTTATGCCTCGCTTGCAGATCTCAATGGCCTCTCTGATCCAGCGCTGTTGTTTGTTCTCTTCGGTGCGGATGACCCTGCCCTTCTCCCGGTCCATGATGTGGTTTTCCCTTTTGCAGTGGTCAGTGATTGCTGATTTGTAATGTTCATGTTGTGCTTGTTCTTTGACTGCTCTGATTTTTCATTTTTTTGACAGGTAAGTCACACCCTCATGGAACATCAGCTGATAAAGACGGGTCTCAAGACACCATCATGCGACACTCTGAAGAAGGCGAAAGACTCGCCGAAACATGTCAGGTAAAAAATTAACCTAAAACATAATTGTCTGCTTTTAATGAATCAGTCAAATATCAATAATAAGAAGACAAAATGAACCTAATACAAATAAATGAATGCTTAATAACTCCCCTGCACATGCTCCTAAAAATCCAAACCTTCACCTGTAAATAAAACGTCCCGACCTGAAGACATCTTAATGTTATTATTTTGTTATACACACAGTGCCGCCAAGTGGAATCAAAAATTTGTTTTTATTTTAATTTTCACGTACTGCACGGTGCCCTTTTGACGAATCCGACTGAAAATTAGTCAGAAAAGACTCAAGACAATGATCTTACTCTCTGCCGAATTTTGTGACGTTTTGGCAAAAGGCGTGGCTATTAAGGTGCTGAAAAGTCCGATTGTACTCTGTGGCAACAAAAGCTCCGGCAACATGACTCAGATGATCCTATCTTCTCGAAGTTGTACACATTTGAGGATACTTCAGCCCTGAAGACATCTACCAACTTATTTTACATCGTAGTAGTAGCGCCACCAACTGGTAAAAGCTAATACAAGTTATTTTCTTGGATGTTTTTCTCCGTGCAACTCAACAAGGTCGCCCTCATATATGCTCGGATGACTGTTTCGGCCATGAGGATGTCACAATACGAAATTCGTGATTTTTCGTGAAAAGTTGTGGGAGTGGCATTGCACTGTTCGGCAATAAAACAAAGCTGATTATGAGGTTCTAAATATGAACGTCAACTCGTAAAACTTTACACACACATCAGGCCGAGCAAATTTATCAATATTTTATACGTTAGTTGTGCAGCTTTTTTGAAATGGCTCGCCATGGCCCTCGAGAAATGTTAAAAAAAAGCAGCTCTGGTTGAGTGTTTCACCTCGCTTTTTGTAAATTTTATGGAGTACAGTGAACCCTCGGTTATCGCCGTTAATGGGGACCGAGACCATCCGCGAAAACTGAAAATCCGCGAAGTAGCGGCGCACCTTCAAAAATGCTTAAAAAAAATATACAATATATATAATATATATATATATATATATATATATATATATATATATATATATATATATATATATATACGGGGAGAGAGAGAGTGAAATTCATGTTATAACAAAAAAACCAAATTATTATTAAAACGTATTATTTTTTTATTCCCCAGCCATTCTTTTTGTATTTATTTAATTACTCCGACTTTTACCTGCTGGTACGCCGTCCGGTGTGCCCTGTGAAATGAAAGGTGGCATTCTTTATTGTCAAGGGAGAATCACCCCTATGTGGGGGAGCGACTCACGCCTCGGCAAGTAGGAAACAAGACACGGACAGACAGAATATAAGTTTCCGGCCGGGAGAGATGAAACCTCAGTGAACAGGTCTGATCTCTGAACCTCCAGTTCTCTCCAAGCCTTTTATTGAATATCATAAGTCACGTCGACATGTGCCGACACATTTCAATCAATACAGAAATCAATACAAGTACATACGACCAATTCAAAGGTACCTAAATTGTCAAGGGCATGTTTACTTCGGTCCAGCTGGTGTTTACTTGGTCCATGTCCGCCTCCCCTCATGTGTGTTCAGGAGTGGAGTTTGTTCGGTTGCCCCGACCTAAGTGGTCGTCCTAACCTAAGTGCGGTGGTGTGATGGTTAGTTCCTAGATTCTAGTTAATAAATGAACTAGAGTTAGTAACAATATCATGAAACTTTATGTGTTATGTATTTATGTGTTATGTATTTAAACTGTGCATAACATTGGACTGTATGTAAAATCAAACTGTTGTGTGATATTAGACTGCGTGTGTGATATTAGACTGTGTGTGATATTAGACTGTGTGTGTGATATTAGACTGTGTGTGATATTATTTTATTACATTCGATAACATGATTGCTCCTATAATGTTCTTCACATTTCCCTCCTTTTTATCGTAATGTAATAACACATCAAACTTACACCATCTCATGCATGACTTTCAGTGTAGTTATCATATCCTTCTTACACTACTTCAAATTCGTAGCTGGCATCTTCATAATCCGCCAGCAACGTTTCTACTTCCTCCTGTAGGCTTACCTTTGCACTTTCAAACATGCGGTCAAAGATTTTCAATATCACATGTCTTAAACAGGGGATACAACAGCACCCTACCACAGATAATAATGCGACCCCGACACATATGGAAACAAACACAGGTATGAGAACATCTTTCCATTGTCCGAACATGTTACTAAACCAACCTATCACGGGGTGATCAATACCAGAATGAATATGCATAGTTTCAGATAACATTTGGAGTCCCTGGAGAGTTTTTGTGATCGATCCATCGGGGGCCGTATTGTTAGGGATGAACATACAACACTGGTCCTGGAAAATAGAACAGACTCCACCGGCCTCAGCCAACAGCATATCTAATGCCATCCGGTTTTGAAATGCTGTTAGAGAGGTTGCGTCGAGCTGTTCGGCCAGTGCCATTCCTAGAGCGTGTGTGTAATTAGTGAGAGTCAACACATTGTAATGGATGTAATTAATGCGATCAACATTTTTATTTGGGGTAATCCAAATGAAGATTGATTCCCACCCTGCCGCAATTTGGTCCACCAATTTGTATTCGTTTGGCACCCCCCTCGGCACCCCTATGGCATCGATATACGTTGGATTGGGTCCCATATTCAAAGGTGCAATGTTTCGTCTCCTCCTATTATTTAGAGTGTGTGTCTTGACTATGGCTATGTGAGCTGGGAAGATTAGAATTACGTGTGCACATGACCCACTCCATTCCTCGGGGAGATGCCCCCGGAGAGTCTTCCCCCCACACCACCACCAAACATCCCGTCGTTGGTACACGAGTCGATTATTAGTTGGCACAATAATAGTTGTGTTACACATAAAATCTGGCACTGTTCCGACAGACGGGCAGGTGTTACCGGAACAATTTCTAGCTATGCAGGCATAGTTCCCCTCCTGGGGAACCTGGAAGTAAGGGGGCTGATGGTTCGTTTTGAGGGGTGGATATGCTTTCCCATAGGCATTACATATGGGATCAGTAGTGAATGTCACATTAGTTGTGGAGCTAATGAGCAGACTACAATTCACGTTATCAGATATGGCCGGTGTGGGGAGTAGAGATGGACGGGCCTTGAGACAGACTACACAATCTTCATTTACCCCTTTTGTGGCCTCCTGCGCTGCCGTAACCCAGGTATTTTTAGCAACATCAGTTCCTGTGGCCAGATATATAATTTTGTTTTTAGTTACCTTAGCAGGGTTGAACACATGAATCCCTTTCGCTGCTCGTCCTAGTGAGATGTATGCATCTTTGGGGTCGACTAGCACTGGGTCCCTGCACACAATCATGTCAACACAGGGGTCCTTTGTTGGACCCGGAAAGTATGCATAAAGCCTTATCAACATACATTGTGATGAGTTCTGCTGGTTTGTCATATTCACTGTTAACACTATGTCATCTGGTAACCGAGTCAATTCTATTATGGACCCCCACTGCTTAGCAAGAGGGGTTGTTGGACGAGGCTTCCAATCCTTGCCTGAGTAAGCTGCGGTGTTCCCCCAGGATTTATCAATTTGCCCAATCATAGCATAATAGTGATACTTCCCGGGAGAGCCACCGGTTAAAGCTTTAAGACTTTTTTTACCGTATTTTAACTCAGTATATGGTATCTTAAATGAGAGCGTCTGATTCACTTTCACACAAACCTGTATCAGATAAACATGACTGCTATGATTTGAACATTGTTGACCAGGAAAATAGACCAGACCATGACCCTTTATTACAGGAGCGCGCCGCGTACGTGCCGTCAGGGAAGCGAGTTGCACTCGAGGTTGTGCTCGAGGGGCGCTCTGGGCGCCCTTCGGCTTCTTCCAGACCTTCTCGTGCAGGTTCTTCTCGTACAGATGGGTCTCACGATATTCCTCATAATGCTGGTCATGATCTTTTGGGGGTTCAGGTGCCCTTGGTGGGTTATGATCCTTTGGGGGATCATGTGCCCTTGGTGGGTCGTGATTTGTTGGTGGATCAGGCGCCCTTGGTGGATCAGGCGCCCTGGGTGGATCAGGATCTTTTCGTTTGTCGTGTCCAATTTTCACAATGAAGATGCCATATGCCAGTACCACAGCCATTCCAAAGATGCCGGTCCCGACGAGAAATCGCTTGCTGTTGTTGCTGCACATCGTTGCAGTGCCCGAAGGTCAGAGGTTACCAGCACTTAACCTTCGGAAAAACACTGTTTACTCGTGGGAGCTGTGAGAGTCGGGGGAGGGTACCTTTCCAGCCAGGTCGCCGAATAGCCGATGCTTCACCCAAGACAGATGAATCCAGTTGGGTCTTCCTTCCACCTTCACGGCAGTGGGCGTGGCGATCAGCACTCGATAAGGCCCCTCCCACCGCTCGCTCGACCACGTTTTCCTCTTGATGACCTTGATGAACACCCAGTCTCCTGCGGCGACTGGAGGTTGACGATGCTGTGGAGACAATGGCATATCTGGCAGTTCATTGGCGTGACGACATTCGCGATATTCGAGTGTCTTTCTCATGTAGTGGGCCAAGTCATGTACTGAGTCCGGGGCGTCTTTTGTTTTTAGTGTCAAGTCGGGAAGATTGTATGGCCTCCCATACAAAAGTTCGAAAGGGGTCAAACCCTTCCCTTCTGCTGGCAGGATATGCATATTCATTTTTACAATATCAATACAGTCAGGCCATGGTCTTCCTGTCTCTTTCATTGTTTTGATCAATTTGTTTTTTATTGTACCATTCGTTCTTTCAACTAAACCAGCACTCTGTGGGTGATAAATGCAATGCCTCTTTAAATTTATTTTGAACTGTTCTGACAATCTTTTAATAACCTCATTTACAAAATGGGACCCATTATCACTTCTGATGACTCTCGGGATTCCAAATGTTGGTATTATATGCTTACATAGTGCTTTAGCCACTGTCAACGCATCAGGCTTGGCTGTGGGAAATATTTCAACCCATTTTGAAAATACATCAATAATCACCAAACAATATTCATACCCTCGTGACTTGGATAATTGAATGAAGTCCATATGTATCGTATGAAATGGGTGTTCAGGCTCTGGAAACGAGCCTCTTTTTGGTCTCACATTTCCTTGTGGATTATTTTTAATACAAATCAAGCATTGTCTGCAAAAGTTTTTTGCATATTGTGTGAACCCAAATGAATTAAAGTGTTTGTTTATTTGATCAACCATGCCCCCTGTTGACACATGGCATGGTCCGTGTGTCACAATTGCTGCCCATGAAAATAGAGATCGAGGCAGCCATGGCTTATCATCCGGACCGCTGTAAAGTCCGTTGTCATATGTTGCTCCTTTTTTTATCCACAATCGTTTTTCTGCATCAGACACTATCTTGTGCCTTTCCTTGAGAATGTCTTGCAAGTCATCAGTTTCATCTGCCTTGATCTCAGCTTTACAAACAACGGTATTTTCTGCTGCTGCAGCTTTTGCTGCCTGATCAGCAAACCTGTTTCCTACTACCACTGGGTCATTTCCCTTAAGATGTGCTTCACACTTACAAATAGCTAGCAATGAGGGCAGCTGGATCGCAGCCAGGAGGTTAACAAGCAACGATTTATGTTTGACCTCTTTTCCTGTTGTTGTGATAAACCCACGAAGCTGCCATTGACGGCAAAACGTGTGTGCAGAGCTGTATGCGTACTGGCTGTCTGTGTACACTGTGACGGGCCTGCCCTCATAAATCAAACATGCTTTCGTGAGAGCGACCAGCTCAGCTGCCTGAGCAGACATATTTGAGGCTAGTTTTCCTGCTGCGACTATGGTGGTTGCGGTTGTTACTGCATAACCTGCATGACTTTTGCCACACTGATCTTTAAACGCGGATCCGTCAACAAATATGACATCCCCCTCTGCTAGGGGTATATCAGTGATGTCCGGTCTAGGTTTATACATAACGTCAGTTTCTGTTACGCAATCGTGTGGGGTACCATCATGCGGTGTGGGCATCAGAGTTGCTGGATTCAATGTTGTACATCGTTCAATCGTGAGGTTAGGTTGTGATAGTAGGAGTGCTGTGTAGGACAGGTGTCTTGCTGGTGAAAGAAATGACATTTTTGATTCCAGCAACAAAGCTGAGACCGCATGTGGCACCTTTAGGGTTAGCTGGTGATAGAGGACTACCTCAGCTGATGCTTGTACTGCTAGGGCGGCTGCCACTACAGCTTGAACACAGTATGGGGTCGCCCTGGCAACAGGGTCTAAGTATTGCGAGTAATATGCTACTGGCTTAAGCCTAATGCCATGGTGTTGCAATAATACTGAGGTCATGTAATCTCGCTTAGCATCTACTGTTTGAATGAATGGCTTGGAATAATCAGGCAATGCTAGTGCTGCAGTATCAGTTATTGCCAATTTCAATTTGTCAAAAGCTGTGTCAGTAGACTTTGTCCAACTCAATTTTGCTGACATTGCCATTGGATCAGTGTGTATCATGTTTTGTAATGGCTTTGCCAGGAGCGCGTAATCTATTACCCAAATTCGGCAGTAGTTGCATAACCCTAGAAAAGCCATTAATTGTTTTTTAGTAGTTGGTTTTGGTGTCGCTACGATAGCTGCTTTTCGGTCTTGACTAATTGTTCTCCCGTCCTGTGTGAGTGTGTGTCCCAAATATTTAACCTCCCTCCTCCACAGTTGGAGCTTATTTTTAGAAACTTTGTTTCCTGTTTCTGCCAAATGTTGCAATAGTGCAACTGTATCGATCTTACATTGGCTCTGTGTCGGGGATGCGACCAGAATGTCGTCTACGTACACAATGATTTGGCTACCCTCTGGTGGGTCAAATTGGGATAGACAGTTAGCGATAGCTTCTGAAAAGATAGTGGGTGATTCAGCATATCCCTGTGGTAATCGAGTGAATGTCAATTTTGCCTTCTTAAATGTGAATGCGAACCAAACTTGTGCTTTCTCTGATAGCGGAATGCTAAAAAATGCATTGCTGAGATCTATTACCGTGAAGTACTGTGAATCTGATCGAAGCGAATTCAACAATGTGTGTGGATTTGGCACATTTGGGGTTCGTTGTATGACTGCGCTATTAACTGCTCGGAGATCTTGCACTAACCTCCATCCCTCTGAGGGTGGGGCCTTTTTTACTGGAAAAATAGGTGTATTGCATTCCGCTTCAGGTGCTTGTATCAAAATTCCTGCTTCCTTTAATGCATTTATTATTGGCTCAATTCCATTTTCAGCATCAGGTTTCAGTGGGTATTGTTTAATGCGTGGTTTATGGTTTGTTTTCCCCCGTATTCGAACTGGGGTAACCCCTTTCATGAGTCCTACGTCAGCCGGCCCCTTGCTCCACAGGGAGTTGGGCAGCCCCTTCAGGGCTTGCTCTTCCACATCTGTTAGCAAAATACATCACATCTCCAGAGGTGGATGCATGTGCACCTGCGGGTGCATTGTGACCCTGAGTGTGAGTTTGAGCCTCGACCATCCAGTAGATGGGGAGGTCTCTAGTTTCTCCCCACTCCGAGTCCAATCCCTAATAGTGGACACCAATGTGGCAGAGACAGCGTTGTCGCTCCACTCGTCTTGGTGTGCCTTTGTTATGGATATATGTTTACTCCCTGGGTCCGGCATTAAGTCCAGAATGCATGCTGGTGGGTCCACCGTACAGAATGAGGCGGGCCCTCGGAAAACAAAATACATTACTTGGACTATGCTCGGGCCACACCGGAGCAAAGCGTCGGTGTAGGGCTCATCTGGCCCCGGGGTCTTACTATATCTTATGGTCATGTGTAATTCTTCTGCTGGCATTGTATCATACTCTCCCACAAGGTGGTTTTTTGACAAATCAATGATATGCTCTGCGGTGTGGGTCACATCTGCCGAGGGGAATTCCAAACTCCACCAGTAATATGGCACGTCCTCAGCTTCTGTGACCATCACAGGAACGCAGTCTAGGGGACAGTGAATTACTTTAAACACCCCTTTATTTGTGGGAACAATGGCTAGTTCCATTTGGAGCATATCTGCCCGTCCCAACAAGTTATGTGGGCACCTAGCCATCATTAGGACTCGGCTAGTGGAAGCTACCTCCCTATTCTGGCCCCATTCCAATCTTACAACTTCACTCAAAGGAACTTTCGCCTCCTCCCCACTCGCCCCCGTCATTACTACCACACGCTTAGATTTTGGCACACTGGCTGTCTCTCTAATTACGGATCTTTCCGCCCCTGTGTCTGCGAGGCACATCATAGGCTTATTGTTTACATATACCAAAGTTTCTGGTCTTAGTTTTGAATGCACGTCTTCTTCAGACAGCTGGACCTCTATCTGATTTCGGCCACAATGTTTATCTAACACAACACTTTTCCTCCCTTCATCCGTCCGGACTTTTCCTAGTCATGCCTGCTTGCCATCTCTCTCCCGACATTCTCTGGCAAAATGCCCAGATCTAAAACAAACAAAACAAAGTCCTTTCCTCCTTGCCTCCTCTCGTCTCTCCTCGTTATCACAATCTCTGCCCCCCCCCCATCTCATTTTGTTTTTCTGGCTCTCTCGCGGCCCCCTCCACTCTCTGCGCCCTTTTGGCCCCTGTCCCCTCCAATCTGTGCGTAAAATGTAGGTTTCCGCACCCTCTCGCAACTGGACCTCATGCGCTTTTCTCTTCATTTTATCTTTCATCACCTTTTCTGCGTGGACTACATTGTCCATAAATTCATCAATCGAGGCCGTGGGTAGCGTTACCATGTTTTGTTCTATCCATGCTTTTATTTGTGGTTTAAGGCCGAACAAAATTGCTTGCTTCAATTGCTGGTTGAAGGGCCCATTAGGGTGACCATCTTCACTGATACCACTGTTTATTTTAAATACTGGGTACAATCTAGCCCTGTACTCTTGTACTGTTTCTTCCATCGACTGTGTAGTTTGACTAATCTTAGCATAGTTTGGATGTTTTACAAACACACGACGCATATTTGCAAAAATGGAGTCTGGATTGCTTAAACTATTAACAACCTCGCCTGGTGACATGATAAGATCGTTACTTTTCCCTGTGTATGGGCTCCACTGCCCTTTGCACTGGTGCCATTTTAACCCTGTAATTTGCATGAGTGCCTGTTGCATTTCGGGGCCATTTAGATGATAACTTTGTTGCAAGTCAATTATTCCCTGAACGCACCCTTCTACATCATCAGTGGGTTTTGGAACATGTTCGAGGACCTTAATCATTTGTTCTTTTGTCCAAGACCTATGAACCAATACATAATGAGGTTGGCCGTCTTCCCCTGCTCTCGGGTTTGCCACCTGGATGAGCGGGAAGGTCTCAGTGGGTTTACTTACCTCGGGTCCCTCCAGGAGGATTGGCGTTCCCCCCATCTCTTTATTCCATGATAACTCGGGCCCTTGACCCCTACGCGTCATCATGTGTGGCCCCGCATTATGTGATGTGGAATTAAGGTCATATCTCGGCGGCGGTATTGTCGGGTACAGCTGTGTCGTAGTGGGTGTGAATGTAACATTATCATCTTGTAATGGTGGTTTTACTTTTTTCATTCGTGTCTTTTCCCCCTCTTCTATATTTTGTGTTGCATTTAACTGCTGTTCTACGCTTGGCCCCGTAAACAGCTGTTCCTTCCTTATTTTAATCACTCGCTTACGTCCCCTTCCCTGTGTCTCATCATCTTCAGCACGAGCAACATTAATACCACTTTGGCTCTCCCCTTCTTTCTTACGCATCTCCTCATGCCAAACTCTAGCCTGCCTCAATTGTTTCCCTGGTGTATCACGAGTACGTTGCTTTTGCCGATCATGAATAGACAGGTTTCTCAACAACTCCCCCGTCTCTTTTACTCCAGCCAAATCTGGATCAAATTGATAGCGTCCTTTCCATTTACCCAAGTACTTCGTACTACCCGGGAACTTGAGTTCCATCTTTTTTACCATATCGGGTGATTTTGACCTGTCAGGTCTGGCTCCCCGTTTTTTATCTTTCTTCCCCATTGTCTGCTTTGTTAGTAGTCACACAAAAATACTTTGAGAGATTCTCTGGAGAAATGCTACGTGCTCGTTCACTTCCCCTGATGTCAAGCTTCTACCTTTTGACCTAGCGTCTCAGGAGGACATCAGCTTGGTGTTTAAATTTCACGGAACGTGAACGATTTTAGATCTCCTTCAAATACTCTCCACGCACACACATATAATCCGCAGTTAGTATGTCAGTCACAGGCCTGGTCAATTCACTGTCTCGCTTGTTCGGACCCGAACCACCCGGGAGTTCCGTTACCCAGGTACACCGTTAAAACAACTGGTTTTTAATCTGCAGAAGCTACGTTATCTGCAGTAATGTTATCTTGACTAAACCAAATCTACAGAAGTTACGTTATCTGCAACAATGTTCCAAACCTGCAGAAGTTACGTTATCTGCAGTGAACAACAACAATAGTGAAGTAGCTAAGTCTCACACCAAAAACCGTCTAGGTGCCGTGGTACCCAAAATACTTCAAGAAGTTTTTGTCTTACCCCTTGCCGTCCGTGTCTTTCCTCTGGTTCAGTCGGATGTCAACCGGGGCACTCGTCGGGAGATCCTGCGAGACCGGCCTCAAAATCAAGACGAGATGAGGTTTTTTAAGTCCTGGTTGCTGTGCACAGTCTTTTCCTCCGGTCGTCACCGCCTCCCCCTCCGCATGACCCGGTCAACACCCGTTTTGAAGGACCGAAGGACCACTGTAAAATGTCAAGGGAGAATCACCCCTATGTGGGGGAGCGACTCACGCCTCGGCAAGTAGGAAACAAGACACGGACAGACAGAATATAAGTTTCCGGCCGGGAGAGATGAAACCTCAGTGAACAGGTCTGATCTCTGAACCTCCAGTTCTCTCCAAGCCTTTTATTGAATATCATAAGTCACGTCGACATGTGCCGACACATTTCAATCAATACAGAAATCAATACAAGTACATACGACCAATTCAAAGGTACCTAAATTGTCAAGGGCATGTTTACTTCGGTCCAGCTGGTGTTTACTTGGTCCATGTCCGCCTCCCCTCATGTGTGTTCAGGAGTGGAGTTTGTTCGGTTGCCCCGACCTAAGTGGTCGTCCTAACCTAAGTGCGGTGGTGTGATGGTTAGTTCCTAGATTCTAGTTAATAAATGAACTAGAGTTAGTAACAATATCATGAAACTTTATGTGTTATGTATTTATGTGTTATGTATTTAAACTGTGCATAACATTGGACTGTATGTAAAATCAAACTGTTGTGTGATATTAGACTGCGTGTGTGATATTAGACTGTGTGTGATATTAGACTGTGTGTGTGATATTAGACTGTGTGTGATATTATTTTATTACATTCGATAACATGATTGCTCCTATAATGTTCTTCACATTTATTTATTTATTCATTTATTCATTCATAACTGACAGCCTCGCGCTCCGCTCGTGCCCGGGCAGAAGAGGTGCTCCAATTTGGCTTAACTGTGACACACGCCCGTCCTCCTCCGTCCGGAGCTTCCATTCGGTTAAACTTAGGGGCCGCTTGGCACCGCCCGTGCCCGGGGTAGGTGCTCCTCTTCGGCTTACTGTGACGCGAGCATGCCCTCCTCCTCCGGAGCTTCCATTCGGTTAAACTTAGGGGCCGCTTGGAACCGCCCGTGCCCGGGGAAGGTGCTCCTCTTCGGCTTACTGTGACGCGAGCATGCCCTCCTCCTCCGGAGCTTCCATTCGGTTAAACTTAGGGGCCGCTTGGCACCGCCCGTGCCCGGGGAAGGTGCTCCTCTACGGCTTAACTGCCACGCACGCTGGCCGGAGCTCTGGTACGGTCCGAACCGCGCGAAACGTCGCCACCGATCGTGTCCGGGGGAACGTGCTCTTCTTCGTCCACTCTCCTCTTCGCCCACGCTCTTCTTCGGCGCACGCCGGCCGTCTAACCGCTCCAGCGCCCCGTCGTGCCGCTCGGCGAAACTACAATGCCCCCGAATATTTTTTAGACCCGCGAAGCACTGAACCTGCGAAAGGTGAACCGCGAAGTAGCGAGGGTTCACTGTATGTATAAGACCAAGACCTACAAAAAAGTCTCTTGGAGCAATGAGCTAGGTTTTACAGGAAGTCGGCCATTTTGAATTTACTTAAAAGGGGGCGGGTCACCACAATGGACTTTGTGTAGAAATTATTATTGGGGCCCGAGCAGCGACCGCGGCGAGGTCCCTATTGTTTTTGTAGAAAATATTATTACTTTTATTATTATTATTATTATTATTATTAGGGCCTGAGCAGCGACCGCTGCGAAGTCCCTATTGTTTTTGTAGAAATTATTATTATTATTTTTCCGATTGTTCGATCGCATTTTTGACCCCCGAAACATGCACAAAAACTCACCAAACCTGGCAGTCTCATCGGGCATGGCGAAAAATTTGATATTTTAACGTCTAATATGAACAGGAAGTGAGTTATGAATTTTTGAAAGTCCGACTTTTGCCCTTTTTTGCATGTTTACAGGGGTCATTCTTTTGCACCCTGATCCTAAAGGCTTCATCTGATTGCCTTAAAATTCTGTCTGTAGCATCTGAAGACCTGGCACAAACACTGGGGCTAAAAATTTTTGTTTCCGAAATACTATATGACGGGGGCGGGGCATCAAAGTTTTCACTTAAGATTTCCTTCGCCGCAATGGACAAAATGCTTAATAACTCTCCTGCACATGCTGCTAAAAATCCAAAACTTCACATGTACATAAAGAGTCTGTACCTGAAGACATCTATATGTTTATATTCAGTTATACACCTTGCGCCAATCAATATCATTTTTTACATTTTGACGTACTGCACGGTGCCCTTTTAACGAATCTGATTGAAAATTGGCTAGAAAAGACTCAAGACATTGATCTTACTCTATCCCTATTTTTGTGACTTTCCTTCGAAGGGCGTGGCTATTACGGTGCCGCAGAGTCTGATTATTCTCCGTGGCAACAAAAGTTCCTGCAAAATGATTCAGATGATCCATCTTCTCGAAATTTTTCACATTTGAGGATATTCAGGCCCTGAAGACGGCTGCCAACTTATTTTTGATCGCAGTGGTAGCGCCACCAACTGGTTAAAACAAATATAAATTATTTTCGTTGATGTTTTTCTCCGGGCATGTTAACAAAATCTACCTTATATTTGCTCGGATGAGTGTTTAGGCCTTGAGCATGTCACAATACGAAAGTCTTTCGCCTTCTTCAGAGTGTCACATGATGGTGTCTTGTGACCCGCCTTTATCAGCTGATGTTCCATGAGGGCGTGACTTACCTGTCACAAGAATGAAGGCAAGTCACGCCCCCCGCTGTCCGTTCACTCCGCCAAGATGCTGGTCCAGGTGGTAGAGAGGATGAAGGCTCCCTTGTCTCTGTTCATGGTTTTTATGCCTCGCTTGCAGATCTCAATGGCCTCTCTGATCCAGCGCTGTTGTTTGTTCTCTTCTGTGCGGATGACCCTGCCCTTCTCCCGGTCCATGATGTGGTTTTCCCTTTTGCAGTGGTCAGTGATTGCTGATTTGTAATGTTCATGTTGTGCTTGTTCTTTTACTGCTCTGATTTTTTTCATTTTTTTGACAGGTAAGTCACACCCTCATGGAACATCAGCTCAAGACACCATCATGCGACACTCTGAAGTAGGCGAAAGACTCGCCGAAACATGTCAGGTAAAAAATTAACCTAAAACATAATTGTCTGCTTTTAATGAATCAGTCAAATATCAATAATAAGAAGACAAAATGAACCTAATACAAATAAATGAATGCTTAATAACTCCCCTGCACATGCTCCTAAAAATCCAAACCTTCACCTGTAAATAAAACGTCCCGACCTGAAGACATCTTAATGTTATTATTTTGTTATACACACAGTGCCGCCAAGTGGAATCAAAAATTTGTTTTTATTTTAATTGTCACGTACTGCACGGTGCCCTTTCGACGAATCCGACTGAAAATTAGTCAGAAAAGACTCAAGACAATGATCTTACTCTCTGCCGAATTTTGTGACGTTTTGGCAAAAGGCGTGGCTATTACGGTGCTGAAAAGTCCGATTGTACTCTGTGGCAACAAAAGCTCCAGCAACATGACTCAGATGATCCTATCTTCTCGAAGTTGCACACATTTGAGGATACTTCAGCCCTGAAGACATCTACCAACTTATTTTTCATCGTAGTAGTAGCGCCCCCAACTGGTAAAAGCTAATACAAGTTATTTTCTTGGATGTTTTTCTCCGTGCAACTCAACAAGGTCGCCCTCATATATGCTCGGATGACTGTTTCGGCCATGAGGATGTCACAATACGAAATTCGTCCTTTTTCATGAAAAGTTGTGGGAGTGGCATTGCACTGTTCGGCAATAAAACAAAGCTGATTATGAGGTTCTAAATATGAACGACAACTCGTGAAACTTTACACACACATCAGGCCGAGCAAATTTATCAATATTTTATACGTTAGTTGTGCAGCTTTTTTGAAATGGCTCGCCATGGCCCTCGAGAAATGTTCAAAAAAGCAGCCCTGGTTGAGTGTTTCACCTCGCTTTTTGTAAATTTTATGGAGTACAGTGAACCCTCGGTTATCGCGGTTAATGGGGACCGAGACCACCCGCGAAAACTGAAAATCCGCAAAGTAGCGGCGCACCTTCAAAAATGCTTAAAAAAAATATATAATAAATATATAATATATATATATATATATATATATATATATATATATATATATATATATATATATATATATATACGGGGGGAGAGAGAGAGAGAGAGAGTGAAATTCATGTTATAACAAAAAAAACAAATTATTATTAAAACTTATTATTTTTTTATTCCCCAACCATTCTTTTTGTATTTATTTAATTACTCCGACTTTTACCTGCTGGTACGCCGTCCGGTGTGCCCTGTGAAATGAAAGGTGGCATTCTTTATTTATTTATTCATTTATTCATTCATAACTGACAGCCTCGCGCTCCGCTTGTGCCCGGCAGAAGAGGTGCTCCAATTCGGCTTAACTGTGACACACGCCCGCCCTCCTCCCCCGGAGCTTCCATTCGGTTAAACTTAGGGGCCGCTTGGCACCGCCCGTGCCCGGGGAAGGTGCTCCTCTTCGGCTTACTGTGACGCGAGCATGCCCTCCTCCTCCGGAGCTTCCATTCGGTTAAACTTAGGGGCCGCTTGGAACCGCCCGTGCCCGGGGAAGGTGCTCCTCTTCGGCTTACTGTGACGCGAGCATGCCCTCCTCCTCCGGAGCTTCCATTCGGTTAAACTCAGGGGCCGCTTGGAACCGCCCGTGCCCGGGGAAGGTGCTCCTCTACGGCTTAACTGCCACGCACGCCGGCCGGAGCTCTGGTACGGTCCGAACCGCGCGAAACGTCGCCACCGATCGTGTCCGGGGGAACGTGCTCTTCTTCGTCCACTCTCCTCTTCGCCCACGCTCTTCTTCGGCGCACGCCGGCCGTCTAACCGCTCCAGCGCCCCGTCGTGCCGCTCGGCGAAACTACAATGCCCCCGAATATTTTTTAGACCCGCGAAGCACTGAACCCGCGAAAGGTGAACCTCGAAGTAGCGAGGGTTCACTGTATGTATAAGACCAAGACCTACAAAAAAGTCTCTTGGAGCAATGAGCTAGGTTTTACAGGAAGTCGGCCATTTTGAATTTACTTAAAAGGGGGCGGGTCTCCACAATGGACTTTGTGTAGAAATTATTATTGGGGCCCGAGCAGCGACCGCGGCGAGGTCCCTATTGTTTTTGTAGAAAATATTATTACTTTTATTATTATTATTATTATTATTATTATTATTATTAGGGCCTGAGCAGCGACCGCTGCGAAGTCCCTATTGTTTTTGTAGAAATTATTATTATTATTATTTTTCCGATTGTTCGATCGCATTTTTGACCCCCGAAACATGCACAAAAACTCACCAAACTTGGCAGTCTCATCGGGCATGGCGAAAAATTTGATATTTTTTAACGTCTAATATGAACAGGAAGTGAGTTATGAATTTTTGAAAGTCTGACTTTTGCCCTTTTTTGCATGTTTACAGGGGTCATTCTTTTGCACCCTGATCCTAAAGGCTTCATCTGATTGCCTTAAAGTTCTGTCTGGAGCATCTTAAGACCTGGGACAAACACTGGGGCTAAAATTTTTTGTTTCCGAAATACTATATGACGGGGGCGGGGCTTCAAAGTTTTCACTTAAGATTTCCTTCGCCGCAATGGACAAAATGCTTAATAACTCTCCTGCCCGTGCTGCTAAAAATCCAAAACTTCACATGTACATAAAGAGTCGGTACCTGAAGACATCTATATGTTTATATTCAGTTATACACCTTGCGCCAATCAATATAAATGTTTACATTTTGACGTACTGCACGGTGCCCTTTTAACGAATCCGACTGAAAATTGGCTAGAAAAGACTCAAGACATTGATCTTACTCTATCCCTATTTTTATGACTTTCCTTCAAAGGGCGTGGCTATTACGGTGCCGCAGAGTCTGATTATTCTCCGTGGCAACAAAAGTTCCTGCAAAATGATTCAGATGATCCATCTTCTGGAAATCTTTCACATTTGAGGATATTCAGGCCCTGAAGACGGCTGCCAACTTATTTTTGATCGCAGTGGTAGCGCCACCAACTGGTTAAAACAAATACAAATTATTTTCGTTGATGTTTTTCTCCGGGCAGGTTAACAAAATCTACCTTATATTTGCTCGGATGAGTGTTTAGGCCTTGAGCATGTCACAATACGAAAGTCTTTCGCCTTCTTCAGAGTGTCACATGATGGTGTCTTGTGACCCGTCTTTATCAGCTGATGTTCCATGAGGGCGTGACTTACCTGTCACAAGAATGAAGGCAAGTCACGCCCCCCGCTGTCCGTTCACTCCGCCAAGATGCTGGTCCAGGTGGTAGAGAGGATGAAGGCTCCCTTGTCTCTGTTCATGGTTTTTATGCCTCGCTTGCAGATCTCAATGGCCTCTCTGATCCAGCGCTGTTGTTTGTTCTCTTCTGTGCGGATGACCCTGCCCTTCTCCCGGTCCATGATGTGGTTTTCCCTTTTGCAGTGGTCAGTGATTGCTGATTTGTAATGTTCATGTTGTGCTTGTTCTTTTACTGCTCTGATTTTTTCATTTTTTTGACAGGTAAGTCACACCCTCATGGAACATCAGCTCAAGACACCATCATGCGACACTCTGAAGAAGGCGAAAGACTCGCCGAAACATGTCAGGTAAAAAATTAACCTAAAACATAATTGTCTGCTTTTAATGAATCAGTCAAATATCAATAATAAGAAGACAAAATGAACCTAATACAAATAAATGAATGCTTAATAACTCCCCTGCACATGCTCCTAAAAATCCAAACCTTCACCTGTAAATAAAACGTCCCGACCTGAAGACATCTTAATGTTATTATTTTGTTATACACACAGTGCCGCCAAGTGGAATCAAAAATTTGTTTTTATTTTAATTTTCACGTACTGCATGGTGCCCTTTTGACGAATCCGACTGAAAATTAGTCAGAAAAGACTTAAGACAATGATCTTACTCTCTGCCGAATTTTGTGACGTTTTGGCAAAAGGCGTGGCTATTAAGGTGCTGAAAAGTCCGATTGTACTCTGTGGCAACAAAAGCTCCGGCAACATGACTCAGATGATCCTATCTTCTCGAAGTTGTACACATTTGAGGATACTTCAGCCCTGAAGACATCTACCAACTTATTTTACATCGTAGTAGTAGCGCCACCAACTGGTAAAAGCTAATACAAGTTATTTTCTTGGATGTTTTTCTCCGTGCAACTCAACAAGGTCGCCCTCATATATGCTCGGATGACTGTTTCGGCCATGAGGATGTCACAATACGAAATTCGTGATTTTTCGTGAAAAGTTGTGGGAGTGGCATTGCACTGTTCAGCAATAAAACAAAGCTGATTATGAGGTTCTAAATATGAACGACAACTCGTAAAACTTTACACACACATCAGGCCGAGCAAATTTATCAATATTTTATACGTTAGTTGTGCAGCTTTTTTGAAATGGCTCGCCATGGCCCTCGAGAAATGTTAAAAAAAAGCAGCTCTGGTTGAGTGTTTCACCTCGCTTTTTGTAAATTTTATGGAGTACAGTGAACCCTCGGTTATCGCGGTTAATGGGGACCGAGACCACCCGCGAAAACTGAAAATCCGCGAAGTAGCGGCGCACCTTCAAAAATGCTTAAAAAAAAAATACAATATATATAATAAATATATAAATATATATATATATATATATATATATATATATATATATATACGGGGAGAGAGAGAGTGAAATTCATGTTATAACAAAAAAAACAAATTATTATTAAAACGTATTATTTTTTTATTCCCCAGCCATTCTTTTTGTATTTATTTAATTACTCCGACTTTTACCTGCTGGTACGCCGTCCGGTGTGCCCTGTGAAATGAAAGGTGGCATTCTTTATTTATTTATTCATTTATTCATTCATAACTGACAGCCTCGCGCTCCGCTCGTGCCCGGGCAGAAGAGGTGCTCCAATTTGGCTTAACTGTGACACACGCCCGTCCTCCTCCCCCGGAGCTTCCATTCGGTTAAACTTAGGGGCCGCTTGGAACCGCCCGTGCCCGGGGAAGGTGCTCCTCTTCGGCTTACTGTGACGCGAGCATGCCCTCCTCCTCCGGAGCTTCCATTCGGTTAAACTTAGGGGCCGCTTGGCACTGCCCGTGCCCGGGGAAGGTGCTCCTCTACGGCTTAACTGCCACGCACGCTGGCCGGAGCTCTGGTACGGTCCGAACCGCGCGAAACGTCGCCACCGATCGTGTCCGGGGGAACGTGCTCTTCTTCGTCCACTCTCCTCTTCGCCCACGCTCTTCTTCGGCGCACGCCGGCCGTCTAACCGCTCCAGCGCCCCGTCGTGCCGCTCGGCGAAACTACAATGCCCCCGAATATTTTTTAGACCCGCGAAGCACTGAACCCGCGAAAGGTGAACCGCGAAGTAGCGAGGGTTCACTGTATGTATAAGACCAAGACCTACAAAAAAGTCTCTTGGAGCAATGAGCTAGGTTTTACAGGAAGTCGGCCATTTTGAATTTACTTAAAAGGGGGCGGGTCACCACAATGGACTTTGTGTAGAAATTATTATTGGGGCCCGAGCAGCGACCGTGGCAAGGTCCCTATTGTTTTTGTAGAAAATATTATTACTTTTATTATTATTATTATTATTATTATTAGGGCCTGAGCAGCGACCGCTGCGAAGTCCCTATTGTTTTTGTTGAAATTATTATTATTATTATTTTTCCGATTGTTCGATCGCATTTTTGACCCCTGAAACATGCACAAAAACTCACCAAACTTGGCAGTCTCATCGGGCATGGCGAAAAATTTGATATTTTAACGTCTAATATGAACAGGAAGTGAGTTATGAATTTTTGAAAGTCCGACTTTTGCCCTTTTTTGCATGTTTACAGGGGTCATTCTTTTGCACCCTGATCCTAAAGGCTTCATCTGATTGCCTTAAAATTCTGTCTGTAGCATCTGAAGACCTGGCACAAACACTGGGGCTAAAATTTTTTGTTTCCGAAATACTATATGACGGGGGCGGGGCATCAAAGTTTTCACTTAAGATTTCCTTCGCCGCAATGGACAAAATGCTTAATAACTCTCCTGCACATGCTGCTAAAAATCCAAAACTTCACATGTACATAAAGAGTCTGTACCTGAAGACATCTATATGTTTATATTCAGTTATACACCTTGCGCCAATCAATATCATTTTTTACATTTTGACGTACTGCACGGTGCCCTTTTAACGAATCTGATTGAAAATTGGCTAGAAAAGACTCTAGACATTGATCTTACTCTATCCCTATTTTTGTGACTTTCCTTCGAAGGGCGTGGCTATTACGGTGCCGCAGAGTCTGATTATTCTCCGTGGCAACAAAAGTTCCTGCAAAATGATTCAGATGATCCATCTTCTCGAAATTTTTCACATTTGAGGATATTCAGGCCCTGAAGACGGCTGCCAACTTATTTTTGATCGCAGTGGTAGCGCCACCAACTGGTTAAAACAAATACAAATCATTTTCATTGATTTTTTTCTCCGGGCAGGTTAACAAAATCTACCTTACATTTGCTCGGATGAGTGTTTAGGCCTTGAGGATGTCACAATACGAAAGTCTTTCGCCTTCTTCAGAGTGTCACATGATGGTGTCTTGTGGCCCGTCTTTATCAGCTGATGTTCCATGAGGGCGTGACTTGCCTGTCACAAGAATGAAGGCAAGTCACGCCCCCCGCTGTCCGTTCACTCCGCCAAAATGCTGCTCCAGGTGGTAGAGAGGATGAAGGCTCCCTTGTCTCTGTTCATGGTTTTTATGCCTCGCTTGCAGATCTCAATGGCCTCTCTGATCCAGCGCTGTTGTTTGTTCTCTTCGGTGCGGATGACCCTGCCCTCCTCCCGGTCCATGATGTGGTTTTCCCTTTTGCAGTGGTCAGTGATTGCTGATTTGTAATGTTCATGTTGTGCTTGTTCTTTTACTGCTCTGATTTTTCATTTTTTTGACAGGTAAGTCACACCCTCATGGAACATCAGCTGATAAAGACGGGTCTCAAGACACCATCATGCGACACTCTGAAGAAGGCGAAAGACTCGCCGAAACATGTCAGGTAAAAAATTAACCTAAAACATAATTGTCTGCTTTTAATGAATCAGTCAAATATCAATAATAAGAAGACAAAATGAACCTAATACAAATAAATGAATGCTTAATAACTCCCCTGCACATGCTCCTAAAAATCCAAACCTTCACCTGTAAATAAAACGTCCCGACCTGAAGACATCTTAATGTTATTATTTTGTTATACACACAGTGCCGCCAAGTGGAATCAAAAATTTGTTTTTATTTTAATTTTCACGTACTGCACGGTGCCCTTTCGACGAATCCGACTGAAAATTAGTCAGAAAAGACTCAAGACAATGATCTTACTCTCTGCCGAATTTTGTGACGTTTTGGCAAAAGGCGTGGCTATTACGGTGCTGAAAAGTCCGATTGTACTCTGTGGCAACAAAAGCTCCAGCAACATGACTCAGGTGATCCTATCTTCTCGAAGTTGCACACATTTGAGGATACTTAAGCCCTGAAGACATCTACCAACTTATTTTTCATCGTAGTAGTAGCGCCACCAACTGGTAAAAGCTAATACAAGTTATTTTCTTGGATGTTTTTCTCCGTGCAACTCAACAAGGTCGCCCTCATATATGCTCGGATGACTGTTTCGGCCATGAGGATGTCACAATACGAAATTCGTCCTTTTTCATGAAAAGTTGTGGGAGTGGCATTGCACTGTTCGGCAATAAAACAAAGCTGATTATGAGGTTCTAAATATGAACGACAACTCGTGAAACTTTACACACACATCAGGCCGAGCAAATTTATCAATATTTTATACGTTAGTTGTGCAGCTTTTTTGAAATGGCTCGCCATGGCCCTCGAGAAATGTTCAAAAAAGCAGCCCTGGTTGAGTGTTTCACCTCGCTTTTTGTAAATTTTATGGAGTACAGTGAACCCTCGGTTATCGCGGTTAATGGGGACCGAGACCACCCGCAAAAACTGAAAATCCGCGAAGTAGCGGCGCACCTTCAAAAATGCTTAAAAAAAATATACAATATATATAATAAATATATAAATATATATATATATATATATATATATATATATATATATATATATATATATATATATATATATATATATATATATATATATATATATATATATATATATATATATATATACGGGGGGAGAGAGAGAGACAGAGAGTGAAATTCATGTTATAACAAAAAAAACAAATTATTATTAAAACTTATTATTTTTTTATTCCCCAACCATTCTTTTTGTATTTATTTAATTACTCCGACTTTTACCTGCTGGTACGCCGTCCGGTGTGCCCTGTGAAATGAAAGGTGGCATTCTTTATTTATTCATTCATTTATTCATTCATAACTGACAGCCTCGCGCTCCGCTCGTGCCCGGGCAGAAGAGGTGCTCCAATTCGGCTTCACTGTGACACACGCCCGCCCTCCTCCCCCGGAGCTTCCATTCGGTTAAACTTAGGGGCCGCTTGGCACCGCCCGTGCCCGGGGAAGGTGCTCCTCTTCGGCTTACTGTGACGCGAGCATGCCCTCCTCCTGCGGAGCTTCCATTCGGTTAAACTTAGGGGCCGCTTGGAACCGCCCGTGCCCGGGGAAGGTGCTCCTCTTCGGCTTACTGTGACGCGAGCATGCCCTCCTCCTCCGGAGCTTCCATTCGGTTAAACTTAGGGGCTGCTTGGCACCGCCCGTGCCCGGGGAAGGTGCTCCTCTACGGCTTAACTGCCACGCACGCCGGCCGGAGCTCTGGTACGGTCCGAACCGCGCGAAACGTCGCCACCGATCGTGTCCGGGGGAACGTGCTCTCTTCGTCCACTCTCCTCTTCGCCCACGCTCTTCTTCGGCGCACGCCGGCCGTCTAACTGCTCCAGCGCCCCGTCGTGCCGCTCGGCGAAACTACAATGCCCCCGAATATTTTTTAGACCCGCGAAGCACTGAACCCGCGAAAGGTGAACCGCGAAGTAGCGAGGGTTCACTGTATGTATAAGACCAAGACCTACAAAAAAGTCTCTTGGAGCAATGAGCTAGGTTTTACAGGAAGTCGGCCATTTTGAATTTACTTAAAAGGGGGCGGGTCACCACAATGGACTTTGTGTAGAAATTATTATTGGGGCCCGAGCAGCGACCGCGGCGAGGTCCCTATTGTTTTTGTAGAAATTATTATTATTATTATTTTTCCGATTGTTCGATCGCATTTTTGACCCCCGAAACATGCACAAAAACTCACCAAACTTGGCAGTCTCATCGGGCATGGCGAAAAATTTGATATTTTAACGTCTAATATGAACAGGAAGTGAGTTATGAATTTTTGAAAGTCCGATTTTTGCCCTTTTTTGCATGTTTACAGGGGTCATTCTTTTGCACCCTGATCCTAAAGGCTTCATCTGATTGCCTTAAAATTCTGTCTGGAGCATCTTAAGACCTGGGACAAACACTGGGGCTAAAAATTTTTGTTTCCGAAATACTATATGACGGGGGCGGGGCTTCAAAGTTTTCACTTAAGATTTCCTTCGCCGCAATGGACAAAATGCTTAATAACTCTCCTGCACGTGCTGCTAAAAATCCAAAACTTCACATGTACATAAAGAGTCGGTACCTGAAGACATCTATATGTTTATATTCAGTTATACACCTTGCGCCAATCAATATCATTTTTTACATTTTGACGTACTGCACGGTGCCCTTTTAACGAATCTGATTGAAAATTGGCTAGAAAAGACTCAAGACATTGATCTTACTCTATCCCTATTTTTGTGACTTTCCTTCGAAGGGCGTGGCTATTACGGTGCCGCAGAGTCTGATTATTCTCCGTGGCAACAAAAGTTCCTGCAAAATGATTCAGATGATCCATCTTCTCGAAATTTTTCACATTTGAGGATATTCAGGCCCTGAAGACGGCTGCCAACTTATTTTTGATCGCAGTGGTAGCGCCACCAACTGGTTAAAACAAATACAAATTATTTTCGTTGATTTTTTTCTCCGGGCAGGTTAACAAAATCTACCTTACATTTGCTCGGATGAGTGTTTAGGCCTTGAGGATGTCACAATACGAAAGTCTTTCGCCTTCTTCAGAGTGTCACATGATGGTGTCTTGTGGCCCGTCTTTATCAGCTGATGTTCCATGAGGGCGTGACTTACCTGTCACAAGAATGAAGGCAAGTCACGCCCCCCGCTGTCCGTTCACTCCGCCAAAATGCTGCTCCAGGTGGTAGAGAGGATGAAGGCTCCCTTGTCTCTGTTCATGGTTTTTATGCCTCGCTTGCAGATCTCAATGGCCTCTCTGATCCAGCGCTGTTGTTTGTTCTCTTCGGTGCGGATGACCCTGCCCTTCTCCCGGTCCATGATGTGGTTTTCCCTTTTGCAGTGGTCAGTGATTGCTGATTTGTAATGTTCATGTTGTGCTTGTTCTTTTACTGCTCTGATTTTTCATTTTTTTGACAGGTAAGTCACACCCTCATGGAACATCAGCTGATAAAGACGGGTCTCAAGACACCATCATGCGACACTCTGAAGAAGGCGAAAGACTCGCCGAAACATGTCAGGTAAAAAATTAACCTAAAACATAATTGTCTGCTTTTAATGAATCAGTCAAATATCAATAATAAGAAGACAAAATGAACCTAATACAAATAAATGAATGCTTAATAACTCCCCTGCACATGCTCCTAAAAATCCAAACCTTCACCTGTAAATAAAACGTCCCGACCTGAATACATCTTAATGTTATTATTTTGTTATACACACAGTGCCGCCAAGTGGAATCAAAAATTTGTTTTTATTTTAATTTTCACGTACTGCACGGTGCCCTTTCGACGAATCCGACTGAAAATTAGTCAGAAAAGACTCAAGACAATGATCTTACTCTCTGCCGAATTTTGTGACGTTTTGGCAAAAGGCGTGGCTATTACGGTGCTGAAAAGTCCGATTGTACTCTGTGGCAACAAAAGCTCCAGCAACATGACTCAGGTGATCCTATCTTCTCGAAGTTGCACACATTTGAGGATACTTAAGCCCTGAAGACATCTACCAACTTATTTTTCATCGTAGTAGTAGCGCCACCAACTGGTAAAAGCTAATACAAGTTATTTTCTTGGATGTTTTTCTCCGTGCAACTCAACAAGGTCGCCCTCATATATGCTCGGATGACTGTTTCGGCCATGAGGATGTCACAATACGAAATTCGTCCTTTTTCATGAAAAGTTGTGGGAGTGGCATTGCACTGTTCGGCAATAAAACAAAGCTGATTATGAGGTTCTAAATATGAACGACAACTCGTGAAACTTTACACACACATCAGGCCGAGCAAATTTATCAATATTTTATACGTTAGTTGTGCAGCTTTTTTGAAATGGCTCGCCATGGCCCTCGAGAAATGTTCAAAAAAGCAGCCCTGGTTGAGTGTTTCACCTCGCTTTTTGTAAATTTTATGGAGTACAGTGAACCCTCGGTTATCGCGGTTAATGGGGACCGAGACCACCCGCAAAAACTGAAAATCCGCGAAGTAGCGGCGCACCTTCAAAAATGCTTAAAAAAAATATACAATATATATAATAAATATATAAATATATATATATATATATATATATATATATATATATATATACGGGGGGAGAGAGAGAGACAGAGAGTGAAATTCATGTTATAACAAAAAAAACAAATTATTATTAAAACTTATTATTTTTTTATTCCCCAACCATTCTTTTTGTATTTATTTAATTACTCCGACTTTTACCTGCTGGTACGCCGTCCGGTGTGCCCTGTGAAATGAAAGGTGGCATTCTTTATTTATTCATTCATTTATTCATTCATAACTGACAGCCTCGCGCTCCGCTCGTGCCCGGGCAGAAGAGGTGCTCCAATTCGGCTTCACTGTGACACACGCCCGCCCTCCTCCCCCGGAGCTTCCATTCGGTTAAACTTAGGGGCCGCTTGGCACCGCCCGTGCCCGGGGAAGGTGCTCCTCTTCGGCTTACTGTGACGCGAGCATGCCCTCCTCCTGCGGAGCTTCCATTCGGTTAAACTTAGGGGCCGCTTGGAACCGCCCGTGCCCGGGGAAGGTGCTCCTCTTCGGCTTACTGTGACGCGAGCATGCCCTCCTCCTCCGGAGCTTCCATTCGGTTAAACTTAGGGGCCGCTTGGCACCGCCCGTGCCCGGGAAAGGTGCTCCTCTACGGCTTAACTGCCACGCACGCCGGCCGGAGCTCTGGTACGGTCCGAACCGCGCGAAACGTCGCCACCGATCGTGTCCGGGGGAACGTGCTCTCTTCGTCCACTCTCCTCTTCGCCCACGCTCTTCTTCGGCGCACGCCGGCCGTCTAACTGCTCCAGCGCCCCGTCGTGCCGCTCGGCGAAACTACAATGCCCCCGAATATTTTTTAGACCCGCGAAGCACTGAACCCGCGAAAGGTGAACCGCGAAGTAGCGAGGGTTCACTGTATGTATAAGACCAAGACCTACAAAAAAGTCTCTTGGAGCAATGAGCTAGGTTTTACAGGAAGTCGGCCATTTTGAATTTACTTAAAAGGGGGCGGGTCACCACAATGGACTTTGTGTAGAAATTATTATTGGGGCCCGAGCAGCGACCGCGGCGAGGTCCCTATTGTTTTTGTAGAAATTATTATTATTATTATTTTTCCGATTGTTCGATCGCATTTTTGACCCCCGAAACATGCACAAAAACTCACCAAACTTGGCAGTCTCATCGGGCATGGCGAAAAATTTGATATTTTAACGTCTAATATGAACAGGAAGTGAGTTATGAATTTTTGAAAGTCCGATTTTTGCCCTTTTTTGCATGTTTACAGGGGTCATTCTTTTGCACCCTGATCCTAAAGGCTTCATCTGATTGCCTTAAAATTCTGTCTGGAGCATCTTAAGACCTGGGACAAACACTGGGGCTAAAAATTTTTGTTTCCGAAATACTATATGACGGGGGCGGGGCTTCAAAGTTTTCACTTAAGATTTCCTTCGCCGCAATGGACAAAATGCTTAATAACTCTCCTGCACGTGCTGCTAAAAATCCAAAACTTCACATGTACATAAAGAGTCGGTACCTGAAGACATCTATATGTTTATATTCAGTTATACACCTTGCGCCAATCAATATCATTTTTTACATTTTGACGTACTGCACGGTGCCCTTTTAACGAATCTGATTGAAAATTGGCTAGAAAAGACTCAAGACATTGATCTTACTCTATCCCTATTTTCGTGACTTTCCTTCGAAGGGCGTGGCTATTACGGTGCCGCAGAGTCTGATTATTCTCCGTGGCAACAAAAGTTCCTGCAAAATGATTCAGATGATCCATCTTCTCGAAATTTTTCACATTTGAGGATATTCAGGCCCTGAAGACGGCTGCCAACTTATTTTTGATCGCAGTGGTAGCGCCACCAACTGGTTAAAACAAATACAAATTATTTTCGTTGATGTTTTTCTCCGGGCAGGTTAACAAAATCTACCTTATATTTGCTCGGATGAGTGTTTAGGCCTTGAGGATGTCACAATACGAAAGTCTTTCGCCTTCTTCAGAGTTTCACATGATGGTGTCTTGTGACCCGTCTTTATCAGCTGATGTTCCATGAGGGCGTGACTTACCTGTCACGAGAATGAAGGCAAGTCACGCCCCCCGCTGTCCGTTCACTCCGCCAAGATGCTGGTCCAGGTGGTAGAGAGGATGAAGGCTCCCTTGTCTCTGTTCATGGTTTTTATGCCTCGCTTGCAGATCTCAATGGCCTCTCTGATCCAGCGCTGTTGTTTGTTCTCTTCTGTGCGGATGACCCTGCCCTTCTCCCGGTCCATGATGTGGTTTTCCCTTTTGCAGTGGTCAGTGATTGCTGATTTGTAATGTTCATGTTGTGCTTGTTCTTTTACTGCTCTGATTTTTTTCATTTTTTTGACAGGTAAGTCACACCCTCATGGAACATCAGCTCAAGACACCATCATGCGACACTCTGAAGAAGGCGAAAGACTCGCCGAAACATGTCAGTGAAAAAATTAACCTAAAACATAATTGTCTGCTTTTAATGAATCAGTCAAATATCAATAATAAGAAGACAAAATGAACCTAATACAAATAAATGAATGCTTAATAACTCCCCTGCACATGCTCCTAAAAATCCAAACCTTCACCTGTAAATAAAACGTCCCGACCTGAAGACATCTTAATGTTATTATTTTGTTATACACACAGTGCCGCCAAGTGGAATCAAAAATTTGTTTTTATTTTAATTTTCACGTACTGCACGGTGCCCTTTCGACGAATCCGACTGAAAATTAGTCAGAAAAGACTCAAGACAATGATCTTACTCTCTGCCGAATTTTGTGACGTTTTGGCAAAAGGCGTGGCTATTACGGTGCTGAAAAGTCCGATTGTACTCTGTGGCAACAAAAGCTCCAGCAACATGACTCAGGTGATCCTATCTTCTCGAAGTTGCACACATTTGAGGATACTTAAGCCCTGAAGACATCTACCAACTTATTTTTCATCGTAGTAGTAGCGCCACCAACTGGTAAAAGCTAATACAAGTTATTTTCTTGGATGTTTTTCTCCGTGCAACTCAACAAGGTCGCCCTCATATATGCTCGGATGACTGTTTCGGCCATGAGGATGTCCCAATACGAAATTCGTCCTTTTTCATGAAAAGTTGTGGGAGTGGCATTGCACTGTTCGGCAATAAAACAAAGCTGATTATGAGGTTCTAAATATGAACGACAACTCGTGAAACTTTACACACACATCAGGCCGAGCAAATTTATCAATATTTTATACGTTAGTTGTGCAGCTTTTTTGAAATGGCTCGCCATGGCCCTCGAGAAATGTTCAAAAAAGCAGCCCTGGTTGAGTGTTTCACCTCGCTTTTTGTAAATTTTATGGAGTACAGTGAACCCTCGGTTATCGCGGTTAATGGGGACCGAGACCACCCGCAAAAACTGAAAATCCGCGAAGTAGCGGCGCACCTTCAAAAATGCTTAAAAAAAATATACAATATATATAATAAATATATAAATATATATATATATATATATATATATATATATATATATATATATATATATATATATATATACGGGGGGAGAGAGAGAGACAGAGAGTGAAATTCATGTTATAACAAAAAAAACAAATTATTATTAAAACTTATTATTTTTTTATTCCCCAACCATTCTTTTTGTATTTATTTAATTACTCCGACTTTTACCTGCTGGTACGCCGTCCGGTGTGCCCTGTGAAATGAAAGGTGGCATTCTTTATTTATTCATTCATTTATTCATTCATAACTGACAGCCTCGCGCTCCGCTCGTGCCCGGGCAGAAGAGGTGCTCCAATTCGGCTTCACTGTGACACACGCCCGCCCTCCTCCCCCGGAGCTTCCATTCGGTTAAACTTAGGGGCCGCTTGGCACCGCCCGTGCCCGGGGAAGGTGCTCCTCTTCGGCTTACTGTGACGCGAGCATGCCCTCCTCCTGCGGAGCTTCCATTCGGTTAAACTTAGGGGCCGCTTGGAACCGCCCGTGCCCGGGGAAGGTGCTCCTCTTCGGCTTACTGTGACGCGAGCATGCCCTCCTCCTCCGGAGCTTCCATTCGGTTAAACTTAGGGGCCGCTTGGCACCGCCCGTGCCCGGGAAAGGTGCTCCTCTACGGCTTAACTGCCACGCACGCTGGCCGGAGCTCTGGTACGGTCCGAACCGCGCGAAACGTCGCCACCGATCGTGTCCGGGGGAACGTGCTCTTCTTCGTCCACTCTCCTCTTCGCCCACGCTCTTCTTCGGCGCACGCCGGCCGTCTAACCGCTCCAGCGCCCCGTCGTGCCGCTCGGCGAAACTACAATGCCCCCGAATATTTTTTAGACCCGCGAAGCACTGAACCCGCGAAAGGTGAACCGCGAAGTAGCGAGGGTTCACTGTATGTATAAGACCAAGACCTACAAAAAAGTCTCTTGGAGCAATGAGCTAGGTTTTACAGGAAGTCGGCCATTTTTAATTTACTTAAAAGGGGGCGGGTCACCACAATGGACTTTGTGTAGAAATTATTATTGGGGCCCGAGCAGCGACCGCGGCGAGGTCCCTATTGTTTTTGTAGAAAATATTATTACTTTTATTATTATTATTATTAGGGCCTGAGCAGCGACCGCTGCGAAGTCCCTATTGTTTTTGTAGAAATTATTATTATTATTATTTTTCCGATTGTTCGATCGCATTTTTGACCCCCGAAACATGCACAAAAACTCACCAAACTTGGCAGTCTCATCGGGCATGGCGAAAAATTTGATATTTTAACGTCTAATATGAACAGGAAGTGAGTTATGAATTTTTGAAAGTCCGACTTTTGCCCTTTTTTGCATGTTTACAGGGGTCATTCTTTTGCACCCTGATCCTAAAGGCTTCATCTGATTGCCTTAAAATTCTGTCTGTAGCATCTGAAGACCTGGGACAAACACTGGGGCTAAAATTTTTTGTTTCCGAAATACTATATGACGGGGGCGGGGCTTCAAAGTTTTCACTTAAGATTTCCTTCGCCGCAATGGACAAAATGCTTAATAACTCTCCTGCACATGCTGCTAAAAATCCAAAACTTCACATGTACATAAAGAGTCTGTACCTGAAGACATCTATATGTTTATATTCAGTTATACACCTTGCGCCAATCAATATCATTTTTTACATTTTGACGTACTGCACGGTGCCCTTTTAACGAATCTGATTGAAAATTGGCTAGAAAAGACTCAAGACATTGATCTTACTCTATCCCTATTTTTGTGACTTTCCTTCGAAGGGCGTGGCTATTACGGTGCCGCAGAGTCTGATTATTCTCCGTGGCAACAAAAGTTCCTGCAAAATGATTCAGATGATCCATCTTCTCGAAATTTTTCACATTTGAGGATATTCAGGCCCTGAAGACGGCTGCCAACTTATTTTTGATCGCAGTGGTAGCGCCACCAACTGGTTAAAACAAATACAAATTATTTTCGTTGATGTTTTTCTCCGGGCAGGTTAACAAAATCTACCTTATATTTGCTCGGATGAGTGTTTAGGCCTTGAGCATGTCACAATACGAAAGTCTTTCGCCTTCTTCAGAGTGTCACATGATGGTGCCTTGTGACCCGTCTTTATCAGATGATGTTCCATGAGGGCGTGACTTACCTGTCACAAGAATGAAGGCAAGTCACGCCCCCCGCTGTCCGTTCACTCCGCCAAGATGCTGGTCCAGGTGGTAGAGAGGATGAAGGCTCCCTTGTCTCTGTTCATGGTTTTTATGCCTCGCTTGCAGATCTCAATGGCCTCTCTGATCCAGCGCTGTTGTTTGTTCTCTTCTGTGCGGATGACCCTGCCCTTCTCCCGGTCCATGATGTGGTTTTCCCTTTTGCAGTGGTCAGTGATTGCTGATTTGTAATGTTCATGTTGTGCTTGTTCTTTTACTGCTCTGATTTTTTTCATTTTTTTGACAGGTAAGTCACACCCTCATGGAACATCAGCTCAAGACACCATCATGCGACACTCTGAAGAAGGCGAAAGACTCGCCGAAACATGTCAGTGAAAAAATTAACCTAAAACATAATTGTCTGCTTTTAATGAATCAGTCAAATATCAATAATAAGAAGACAAAATGAACCTATTACAAATAAATGAATGCTTAATAACTCCCCTGCACATGCTCCTAAAAATCCAAACCTTCACCTGTAAATAAAACGTCCCGACCTGAAGACATCTTAATGTTATTATTTTGTTATACACACAGTGCCGCCAAGTGGAATCAAAAATTTGTTTTTATTTTAATTTTCACGTACTGCACGGTGCCCTTTTGACGAATCCGACTGAAAATTAGTCAGAAAAGACTCAAGACAATGATCTTACTCTCTGCCGAATTTTGTGACGTTTTGGCAAAAGGCGTGGCTATTACGGTGCTGAAAAGTCCGATTGTACTCTGTGGCAACAAAAGCTCCGGCAACATGACTCAGATGATCCTATCATCTCGAAGTTGTACACATTTGAGGATACTTCAGCCCTGAAGACATCTACCGACTTATTTTTCATCGTAGTAGTAGCGCCACCAACTGGTAAAAGCTAATAC
This sequence comes from Idiotropiscis lumnitzeri, assembly GCF_059441095.1. NCBI lineage: Eukaryota > Metazoa > Chordata > Actinopteri > Syngnathiformes > Syngnathidae > Idiotropiscis > Idiotropiscis lumnitzeri. The sequence continues at coordinate 486,220 of NW_028283585.1, read as the reverse complement.
AAGTTATTTTCTTGGATGTTTTTCTCCGTGCAACTCAACAAGGTTGCCCTCATATATGCTCGGATGACTGTTTCGGCCATGAGGATGTCACAATACGAAATTTGTCCTTTTTCGTGAAAAGTTTTGGGAGTGGCATTGCACTGTTCGGCAATAAAACAACGCTGATTATGAGGTTCTAAATATGAACGACAACTCGTGAAACTTAACACACACATCAGGCCGAGCAAATTTATCAATATTTTATACGTTAGTTGTGCAGCTTTTTTGAAATGGCTCGCCATGGCCCTCGAGAAATGTTAAAAAAAGCAGCCCTGATTGAGTGTTTCACCTCGCTTTTTGTAAATTTTATGGAGTACAGTGAACCCTCGGTTATCGCGGTTAATGGGGACCGAGACCACCCGCGAAAACTGAAAATCCGCGAAGTAGCGGCGCACCTTCAAAAATGCTTAAAAAAAATATACAATGTATATAATAAATATATATATATATATATATATACGGGGAGAGAGAGAGTGAAATTCATTTTATAACAAAAAAACCAAATTATTATTAAAACGTATTATTTTTTTATTCCCCAGCCATTCTTTTTGTATTTATTTAATTACTCCGACTTTTACCTGCTGGTACGCCGTCCGGTGTGCCCTGTGAAATGAAAGGTGGCATTCTTTATTTATTTATTCATTTATTCATTCATAACTGACAGCCTCGCGCTCCGCTCGTGCCCGGGCAGAAGAGGTGCTCCAATTCGGCTTAACTGTGACACACGCCCGCCCTCCTCCCCCGGAGCTTCCATTCGGTTAAACTTAGGGGCCGCTTGGCACCGCCGTGCCCGGGGAAGGTGCTACTCTTCGGCTTACTGTGACGCGAGCATGCCCTCCTCCTCCGGAGCTTCCATTCGGTTAAACTTAGGGGCCGCTTGGAACCGCCCGTGCCCGGGGAAGGTGCTCCTCTTCGGCTTACTGTGACGCGAGCATGCCCTCCTCCTCCGGAGCTTCCATTCGGTTAAACTCAGGGGCCGCTTGGAACCGCCCGTGCCCGGGGAAGGTGCTCCTCTTCGGCTTACTGTGACGCGAACATGCCCTCCTCCTCCGGAGCTTCCATTCGGTTAAACTTAGGGGCCGCTTGGCACCGCCCGTGCCCGGGGAAGGTGCTCCTCTATGGCTTAACTGCCACGCACGCCGGCCGGAGCTCTGGTACGGTCCGAACCGCGCGAAACGTCGCCACCGATCGTGTCCGGGGGAACGTGCTCTTCTTCGTCCACTCTCCTCTTCGCCCACGCTCTTCTTCGGCGCACGCCGGCCGTCTAACCGCTCCAGCGCCCCGTCGAGCCGCTCGGCGAAACTACAATGCCCCCGAATATTTTTTAGACCCGCGAAGCACTGAACCCGCGAAAGGTGAACCGCGAAGTAGCGAGGGTTCACTGTATGTATAAGACCAAGACCTACAAAAAAGTCTCTTGGAGCAATGAGCTAGGTTTTACAGGAAGTCGGCCATTTTGAATTTACTTAAAAGGGGGCGGGTCACCACAATGGACTTTGTGTAGAAATTATTATTGGGGCCCGAGCAGCGACCGCCGCGAGGTCCCTATTGTTTTTGTAGAAAATATTATTACTATTATTATTATTATTATTATTAGGGCCTGAGCAGCGACCGCTGCGAAGTCCCTATTGTTTTTGTAGGAATTATTATTATTATTATTTTTCCGATTGTTCGATCGCATTTTTGACCCCCGAAACATGCACAAAAACTCACCAAACTTGGCAGTCTCATCGGGCATGGCGAAAAATTTGATATTTTTTAACGTCTAATATGAACAGGAAGTGAGTTATGAATTTTTGAAAGTCCGACTTTTGCCCTTTTTTGCATGTTTACAGGGGTCATTCTTTTGCACCCTGATCCTAAAGGCTTCATCTGATTGCCTTAAAGTTCTGTCTGGAGCATCTTAAGACCTGGGACAAACACTGGGGCTAAAATTTTTTGTTTCCGAAATACTATATGACGGGGGCGGGGCTTCAAAGTTTTCACTTAAGATTTCCTTCGCCGCAATGGACAAAATGCTTAATAACTCTCCTGCACGTGCTGCTAAAAATCCAAAACTTCACATGTACATAAAGAGTCGGTACCTGAAGACATCTATATGTTTATATTCAGTTATACACCTTGCGCCAATCAATATAAATCTTTACATTTTGACGTACTGCACGGTGCCCTTTTAACGAATCCGATTGAAAATTGGCTAGAAAAGACTCAAGACATTGATCTTACTCTATCCCTATTTTTATGACTTTCCTTCAAAGGGCGTGGCTATTACGGTGCCGCAGAGTCTGATTATTCTCCGTGGCAACAAAAGTTCCTGCAAAATGATTCAGATGATCCATCTTCTGGAAATCTTTCACATTTGAGGATATTCAGGCCCTGAAGACGGCTGCCAACTTAATTTTGATCGCAGTGGTAGCGCCACCAACTGGTTAAAACAAATACAAATTATTTTCGTTGATGTTTTTCTTTGGGCAGGTTAACAAAATCTACCTTATATTTGCTCGGATGAGTGTTTAGACCTTGAGGATGTCACAATACGAAAGTCTTTCGCCTTCTTCAGAGTGTCACATGATGGTGTCTTGTGACCCGTCTTTATCAGCTGATGTTCCATGAGGGCGTGACTTACCTGTCACGAGAATGAAGGCAAGTCACGCCCCCCGCTGTCCGTTCACTCCGCCAAGATGCTGGTCCAGGTGGTAGAGAGGATGAAGGCTCCCTTGTCTCTGTTCATGGTTTTTATGCCTCGCTTGCAGATCTCAATGGCCTCTCTGATCCAGCGCTGTTGTTTGTTCTCTTCTGTGCGGATGACCCTGCCCTTCTCCCGGTCCATGATGTGGTTTTCCCTTTTGCAGTGGTCAGTGATTGCTGATTTGTAATGTTCATGTTGTGCTTGTTCTTTTACTGCTCTGATTTTTTCATTTTTTTGACAGGTAAGTCACACCCTCATGGAACATCAGCTCAAGACACCATCATGCGACACTCTGAAGAAGGCGAAAGACTCGCCGAAACATGTCAGGTAAAAAATTAACCTAAAACATAATTGTCTGCTTTTAATGAATCAGTCAAATATCAATAATAAGAAGACAAAATGAACCTAATACAAATAAATGAATGCTTAATAACTCCCCTGCACATGCTCCTAAAAATCCAAACCTTCACCTGTAAATAAAACGTCCCGACCTGAAGACATCTTAATGTTATTATTTTGTTATACACACAGTGCCGCCAAGTGGAATCAAAAATTTGTTTTTATTTTAATTTTCACGTACTGCACGGTGCCCTTTTGACGAATCCGACTGAAAATTAGTCAGAAAAGACTCAAGACAATGATCTTACTCTCTGCCGAATTTTGTGACGTTTTGGCAAAAGGCGTGGCTATTACGGTGCTGAAAAGTCCGATTGTACTCTGTGGCAACAAAAGCTCCGGCAACATGACTCAGATGATCCTATCTTCTCGAAGTTGTACACATTTGAGGATAATTCAGCCCTGAAGACATCTACCGACTTATTTTTCATCGTAGTAGTAGCGCCACCAACTGGTAAAAGCTAATACAAGTTATTTTCTTGGATGTTTTTCTCCGTGCAACTCAACAAGGTCGCCCTCATATATGCTCGGATGACTGTTTCGGCCATGAGGATGTCACAATACGAAATTTGTCCTTTTTCGTGAAAAGTTGTGGGAGTGGCATTGCACTGTTCGGCAATAAAACAACGCTGATTATGAGGTTCTAAATATGAACGACAACTCGTGAAACTTTACACACACATCAGGCCGAGCAAATTTATCAATATTTTATACGTTAGTTGTGCAGCTTTTTTTAAATGGCTCGCCATGGCCCTCGAGAAATGTTAAAAAAAGCAGCCCTGATTGAGTGTTTCACCTCGCTTTTTGTAAATTTTATGGAGTACAGTGAACCCTCGGTTATCGCGGTTAATGGGGACCGAGACCACCCGCGAAAACTGAAAATCCGCGAAGTAGCGGCGCACCTTCAAAAATGCTTAAAAAAAATATACAATATATATAATAAATATATATATATATATATATATATATATATATACGGGGAGAGAGAGAGTGAAATTCATTTTATAACAAAAAAACCAAATTATTATTAAAACGTATTATTTTTTTATTCCCCAGCCATTCTTTTTGTATTTATTTAATTACTCCGACTTTTACCTGCTGGTACGCCGTCCGGTGTGCCCTGTGAAATGAAAGGTGGCATTCTTTATTTATTTATTCATTTATTCATTCATAACTGACAGCCTCGCGCTCCGCTCGTGCCCGGGCAGAAGAGGTGCTCCAATTTGGCTTAACTGTGACACACGCCCGTCCTCCTCCCCCGGAGCTTCCATTCGGTTAAACTTAGGGGCCGCTTGGCACCGCCCGTGCCCGGGGAAGGTGCTCCTCTTCGGCTTACTGTGACGCGAGCATGCCCTCCTCCTCCGGAGCTTCCATTCGGTTAAACTTAGGGGCCGCTTGGAACCGCCCGTGCCCGGGGAAGGTGCTCCTCTTCGGCTTACTGTGACGCGAGCATGCCCTCCTCCTCCGGAGCTTCCATTCGGTTAAACTTAGGGGCCGCTTTGCACCGCCCGTGCCCGGGGAAGGTGCTCCTCTACGGCTTAACTGCCACGCACGCTGGCCGGAGCTCTGGTACGGTCCGAACCGCGCGAAACGTCGCCACCGATCGTGTCCGGGGGAACGTGCTCTTCTTCGTCCACTCTCCTCTTCGCCCACGCTCTTCTTCGGCGCACGCCGGCCGTCTAACCGCTCCAGCGCCCCGTCGTGCCGCTCGGCGAAACTACAATGCCCCCGAATATTTTTTAGACCCGCGAAGCACTGAACCCGCGAAAGGTGAACCGCGAAGTAGCGAGGGTTCACTGTATGTATAAGACCAAGACCTACAAAAAAGTCTCTTGGAGCAATGAGCTAGGTTTTACAGGAAGTCGGCCATTTTGAATTTACTTAAAAGGGGGCGGGTCACCACAATGGACTTTGTGTAGAAATTATTATTGGGGCCCGAGCAGCGACCGCGGCGAGGTCCCAATTGTTTTTGTAGAAAATATTATTACTTTTATTATTATTATTATTATTATTATTAGGGCCTGAGCAGCGACCGCTGCGAAGTCCCTATTGTTTTTGTAGAAATTATTATTATTATTATTTTTCCGATTGTTCGATCGCATTTTTGACCCCCGAAACATGCACAAAAACTCACCAAACTTGGCAGTCTCATCGGGCATGGCGAAAAATTTGATATTTTAACGTCTAATATGAACAGGAAGTGAGTTATGAATTTTTGAAAGTCCGACTTTTGCCCTTTTTTGCATGTTTACAGGGGTCATTCTTTTGCACCCTGATCCTAAAGGCTTCATCTGATTGCCTTAAAATTCTGTCTGTAGCATCTGAAGACCTGGCACAAACACTGGGGCTAAAATTTTTTGTTTCCGAAATACTATATGACGGGGGCGGGGCATCAAAGTTTTCACTTAAGATTTCCTTCGCCGCAATGGACAAAATGCTTAATAACTCTCCTGCACATGCTGCTAAAAATCCAAAACTTCACATGTACATAAAGAGTCTGTACCTGAAGACATCTATATGTTTATATTCAGTTATACACCTTGCGCCAATCAATATCATTTTTTACATTTTGACGTACTGCACGGTGCCCTTTTAACGGATCTGATTGAAAATTGGCTAGAAAAGACTCAAGACATTGATCTTACTCTATCCCTATTTTTGTGACTTTCCTTCGAAGGGCGTGGCTATTACGGTGCCGCAGAGTCTGATTATTCTCCGTGGCAACAAAAGTTCCTGCAAAATGATTCAGATGATCCATCTTCTCGAAGTTTTTCACATTTGAGGATATTCAGGCCCTGAAGACGGCTGCCAACTTATTTTTGATCGCAGTGGTAGCGCCACCAACTGGTTAAAACAAATACAAATTATTTTCGTTGATGTTTTTCTCCGGGCATGTTAACAAAATCTACCTTATATTTGCTCGGATGAGTGTTTAGGCCTTGAGCATGTCACAATATGAAAGTCTTTCGCCTTCTTCAGAGTGTCACATGATGGTGTCTTGTGACCCGTCTTTATCAGCTGATGTTCCATGAGGGCGTGACTTACCTGTCACAAGAATGAAGGCAAGTCACGCCCCCCGCTGTCCGTTCACTCCGCCAAGATGCTGGTCCAGGTGGTAGAGAGGATGAAGGGTCCCTTGTCTCTGTTCATGGTTTTTATGCCTCGCTTGCAGATCTCAATGGCCTCTCTGATCCAGCGCTGTTGTTTGTTCTCTTCTGTGCGGATGACCCTGCCCTTCTCCCGGTCCATGATGTGGTTTTCCCTTTTGCAGTGGTCAGTGATTGCTGATTTGTAATGTTCATGTTGTGCTTGTTCTTTTACTGCTCTGATTTTTTTCATTTTTTTGACAGGTAAGTCACACCCTCATGGAACATCAGCTCAAGACACCATCATGCGACACTCTGAAGAAGGCGAAAGACTCGCCGAAACATGTCAGGTAAAAAATTAACCTAAAACATAATTGTCTGCTTTTAATGAATCAGTCAAATATCAATAATAAGAAGACAAAATGAACCTAATACAAATAAATGAATGCTTAATAACTCCCCTGCACATGCTCCTAAAAATCCAAACCTTCACCTGTAAATAAAACGTCCCGACCTGAAGACATCGTAATGTTATTATTTTGTTATACACACAGTGCCGCCAAGTGGAATCAAAAATTTGTTTTTATTTTAATTTTCACGTACTGCACGGTGCCCTTTTGACGAATCCGACTGAAAATTAGTCAGAAAAGACTCAAGACAATGATCTTACTCTCTGCCGAATTTTGTGACGTTTTGGCAAAAGGCGTGGCTATTAAGGTGCTGAAAAGTCCGATTGTACTCTGTGGCAACAAAAGCTCCGGCAACATGACTCAGATGATCCTATCTTCTCGAATTGTACACATTTGAGGATACTTCAGCCCTGAAGACATCTACCAACTTATTTTACATCGTAGTAGTAGCGCCACCAACTGGTAAAAGCTAATACAAGTTATTTTCTTGGATGTTTTTCTCCGTGCAACTCAACAAGGTCGCCCTCATATATGCTCGGATGACTGTTTCGGCCATGAGGATGTCACAATACGAAATTCGTCCTTTTTCGTGAAAAGTTGTGGGAGTGGCATTGCACTGTTCGGCAATAAAACAAAGCTGATTATTAGGTTCTAAATATGAACGACAACTCGTAAAACTTTACACACACATCAGGCCGAGCAAATTTATCAATATTTTATACGTTAGTTGTGCAGCTTTTTTGAAATGGCTCGCCATGGCCCTCGAGAAATGTTAAAAAAAGCAGCTCTGGTTGAGTGTTTCACCTCGCTTTTTGTAAATTTTATGGAGTACAGTGAACCCTCGGTTATCGCGGTTAATGGGGACCGAGACCACCCGCGAAAACTGAAAATCCGCGAAGTAGCGGCGCACCTTCAAAAATGCTTAAAAAAAATATACAATATATATAATAAATATATATATATATATATATACGGGGAGAGAGAGAGTGAAATTCATGTTATAACAAAAAAACCAAATTATTATTAAAACGTATTATTTTTTTATTCCCCAGCCATTCTTTTTGTATTTATTTAATTACTCCGACTTTTACCTGCTGGTACGCCGTCCGGTGTGCCCTGTGAAATGAAAGGTGGCATTCTTTATTTATTTATTCATTTATTCATTCATAACTGACAGCCTCGCGCTCCGCTCGTGCCCGGGCAGAAGAGGTGCTCCAATTTGGCTTAACTGTGACACACGCCCGCCCTCCTCCCCCGGAGCTTCCATTCGGTTAAACTTAGGGGCCGCTTGGCACCGCCCGTGCCCGGGGAAGGTGCTCCTCTTCGGCTTACTGTGACGTGAGCATGCCCTCCTCCTCCGGAGCTTCCATTCGGTTAAACTTAGGGGCCGCTTGGAACCGCCCGTGCCCGGGGAAGGTGCTCCTCTACGGCTTAACTGCCACGCACGCCGGCCGGAGCTCTGGTACGGTCCGAACCGCGCGAAACGTCGCCACCGATCGTGTCCGGGGGAACGTGCTCTTCTTCGTCCACTCTCCTCTTCGCCCACGCTCTTCTTCGGCGCACGCCGGCCGTCTAATCTCTCCAGCGACCCGTCGTGCCGCTCGGCGAAACTACAATGCCCCAGAATATTTTTTAGACCCGCGAAGCACTGAACCCGCGAAAGGTGAACCGCGAAGTAGCGAGGGTTCACTGTATGTATAAGACCAAGACCTACAAAAAAGTCTCTTGGAGCAATGAGCTAGGTTTTACAGGAAGTCGGCCATTTTGAATTTACTTAAAAGGGGGCGGGTCACCACAATGGACTTTGTGTAGAAATTATTATTGGGGCCCGAGCAGCGACCGCGGCGAGGTCCCTATTGTTTTTGTAGAAAACATTATTACTTTTATTATTATTATTATTATTATTATTAGGGCCTGAGCAGCGACCGCTGCGAAGTCCCTATTGTTTTTGTAGAAATTATTATTATTATTATTTTTCCGATTGTTCGATCGCATTTTTGACCCCCGAAACATGCACAAAAACTCACCAAACTTGGCAGTCTCATCGGGCATGGCGAAAAATTTGATATTTTAACGTCTAATATGAACAGGAAGTGAGTTATGAATTTTTGAAAGTCCGACTTTTGCCCTTTTTTGCATGTTTACAGGGGTCATTCTTTTGCACCCTGATCCTAAAGGCTTCATCTGATTGCCTTAAAATTCTGTCTGTAGCATCTGAAGACCTGGGACAAACACTGGGGCTAAAATTTTTTGTTTCCGAAATACTATATGACGGGGGCGGGGCTTCAAAGTTTTCACTTAAGATTTCCTTCGCCGCAATGGACAAAATGCTTAATAACTCTCCTGCACATGCTGCTAAATATCCAAAACTTCACATGTACATAAAGAGTCTGTACCTGAAGACATCTATAAGTTTATATTCAGTTATACACCTTGCGCCAATCAATATCATTTTTTACATTTTGACGTACTGCACGGTGCCCTTTTAACGAATCCGATTGAAAATTGGCTAGAAAAGACTCAAGACATTGATCTTACTCTATCCCTATTTTTATGACTTTCCTTCAAAGGGCGTGGCTATTACGGTGCCGCAGAGTCTGATTATTCTCCGTGGCAAAAAAAGTTCCTGCAAAATGATTCAGATGATCCATCTTCTGGAAATCTTTCACATTTGAGGATATTCAGGCCCTGAAGACGGCTGCCAACTTATTTTTGATCGCAGTGGTAGCGCCACCAACTGGTTAAAACAAATACAAATTATTTTCGTTGATGTTTTTCTCCGGGCAGGTGAACAAAATCTACCTTATATTTGCTCGGATGAGTGTTTAGGCCTTGAGCATGTCACAATACGAAAGTCTTTCGCCTTCTTCAGAGTGTCACATGATGGTGTCTTGTGACCCGTCTTTATCAGCTGATGTTCCATGAGGGCGTGACTTACCTGTCACAAGAATGAAGGCAAGTCACGCCCCCCGCTGTCCGTTCACTCCGCCAAAATGCTGCTCCAGGTGGTAGAGAGGATGAAGGCTCCCTTGTCTCTGTTCATGGTTTTTATGCCTCGCTTGCAGATCTCAATGGCCTCTCTGATCCAGCGCTGTTGTTTGTTCTCTTCGGTGCGGATGACCCTGCCCTTCTCCCGGTCCATGATGTGGTTTTCGCTTTTGCAGTGGTCAGTGATTGCTGATTTGTAATGTTCATGTTGTGCTTGTTCTTTTACTGCTCTGATTTTTCATTTTTTTGACAGGTAAGTCACACCCTCATGGAACATCAGCTGATAAAGACGGGTCTCAAGACACCATCATGCGACACTCTGAAGAAGGCGAAAGACTCGCCGAAACATGTCAGGTAAAAAATTAACCTAAAACATAATTGTCTGCTTTTAATGAATCAGTCAAATATCAATAATAAGAAGACAAAATGAACCTAATACAAATAAATGAATGCTTAATAACTCCCCTGCACATGCTCCTAAAAATCCAAACCTTCTGTCATGATACGCGTCGGGCATGACAGCCTTTTGTTATTGTTTTCGTCACCTCCCTGCCATGTGTCTTTTGTTATTGTTTTCGTCACCTCCCTGCCATGTGCTTTGTGTTATTGTTTTCGTTCTCACCAGCCACGCACCTGTTCCCAGTTCACGATCACACACCTGCTCCCCATCTGCTCCCCTGATTACCGGACTATTTATACCTCCCATGCCCTCAACCCAGTGTCGGGTCATTATCCCGTTTGGCTCCCTGTTGCTGCGTCACGGACTGTCACGACCGCTCCTAGATCTCGTTCCTGCTCTGGTTCTCGTTTCCGTCCTCGTTCCGGCCCTTTATCCTTGTCCCAGTTAGTCGCGTCCTGTTTGCCCTTGTTGTTTGTATCCTGCCTCGCTGTTTGTCCTCGTTTGATCCCTTCAATAAATTCCCCTTAACATCATCCATTTCCCTGCCTCCTCGCCTATTGGGTCCACCTCCTCCTTGCCATAAGGCAATCCTGACAGAATGACCCGACCCAGAAAAAAGGACCCAGCGAGGGGCTCGCGGCGGCGTCATGGACACCGCCGCACGGACCCCCCCCACCAACCCGCCGATCAGCTCAGCACCACGTCTGCCACGCTACCCGCTTACCCCGCTTACGAGGACGAGCTCGCAAGTGTCGTCTACATGCTGGACTCCCGCCGCACTGAGCTGAGTGCACAAATGGCCCAGATAGCGGAGCGGGTGGCCTCGATAGCGGCGAAGGGCGCCGCCGAGGCACCATCCCGGGAGACTCTCAAGGAGCTGACAGCCCAGATCGCGGCGCTGAAGGTCCAGACGGTGGAGAGCATGAGGCAGTCTCTCTCGCTGCAGGCCCAGCTGGCTGACAGAAAGCAGGCTGAAAGGGGTCACGCCTCCACGTCAGCTGCCGCAACCCATGTCGCCTCCACGCCAGCTGCAGCAGCCCATGCAGTCTCCCCGCCAGCTGCTGAGCCCTGCCACGGCTCCCCGCCAGCTGCTGAGTCCCTTCCCGGCTCCCCGCCAGCCGCAGCGCCCCTTCCCGGCTGCCCGCCAGCGGCTGAGTCCCTCCCCGGCTCCCCGCCAGCCGCAGCGTCCCTTCCCGGCTGCCCGCCAGCTGCTGAGTCCCTTCCCGGCTCCCCGCCAGCCGCAGCGTCCCTTCCCGGCTGCCCCCCAGCCGCAGCGTCCCATCCCGGCTCCTCGCCAGCTGCTGAACCCTGTTCCGGCTCCCCGGCAGCTGCCGAGCCCCTTCCCGGCTCCCCGCCAGCTGCCGAGCCCCTTCCCGGTTCCCCGCCAGCTGCCGAGCCCCGTCCCGGCGCTCTGCCAGCTGCTGAGCCCCGTCTCGGCTCCCCGCTAGCTGCTGAGCCCCGTTCCGGCGCCCCGCCAGCTGCCGAGCCCCTTCCCGGCTCCCCGCCAGCTGCCGAGCCCCGTTCCGGCTCCACGCCAGCGGATGAGTCAAGTGCCGGCTCCCCGCCAGCGGATGAGTCCTGTTCCGGCTCCTCCCCAGCTGTTGAGTCCCGTCCGGACTTCCTGCCAGCTGCTGAACCCCGTTCCGGCTCCCCGCCAGTTGATACGCCCCGTCCCGGCTCACCCCAAGCTGGGGGGGCCCGTTCTGGCCTCCTGAGAGCTGCTGACCCCCCCTCCGGCGCCTCGCCACCGCCACAAGTCCCTGTTCTGGCGGAGCACGTCCTGCGTCCGCCACCAGCCCCTGTTCCGGCGGAGCACGCCCTGCGTCCGCCACAAGTCCCTGTTCCGGCGGAGCACGCCCTGCGTCCGCCACCAGTCCCTGTTCCGGCGGAGCACGCCATGCGTCCGCCACAAGTCCCAGTTCTGGCGGAGCACGTTCGGCGTCCGCCACAAGTCCCTGGTCCGGCGGAGCACGCCCTGCGTCCGCCACCAGTCCCTGTTCCGGCGGAGCATGTCCTGCGTCCGCCACAAGTCCCTGTTCCGGCGGAGCACGTCCTGCGTCCGCCACAAGTCCCTATCCCGGCGGAGCACGCCCGGTGTCCGCCATCAGTCCCTGTTCCGGCGGAGCACGTCCTGCGTCCGCCACAAGTCCCTGTTCCGGCGGAGCACGCCCTGCGTCCGCCACCAGTCCCTGTTCCGGCGGAGCACGCCATGCGTCCGCCACAAGTCCCAGTTCTGGCGGAGCACGTTCGGCGTCCGCCACAAGTCCCTGGTCCGGCGGAGCACGCCCTGCGTCCGCCACCAGTCCCTGTTCCTGCGGAGCACGCCATGCGTCCGCCACAAGTCCCTGTTCTGGCGGAGCACGTTCTGTGTCCGCCACAAGTCCCTGTTCTGGCGGAGCACGTCCTGCGTCCGCCACCAGTCCCTGTTCCGGCGGAGCACTCCATGCGTCCGCCCCAAGTCCCTGTTCCGGCGGAGCACTCCATGCGTCCGCCCCAAGTCCCTGTTCCGGCGGAGCACGCCATGCCTCCGCCACAAGTCCCTGCTCTGGCGGAGCACGTCCTGCGTCCGCCACAAGTCCCTGTTCCGGCGGAGCACGCCATGCGTCCGCCACAAATCCCTGCTTCGGCGGTGCCAGACGGCCCGCCGCCAACCCAATTCCCTGTCCCGGCGGCGCCCGAGGACACGCCATTGCTTCCCGTCACTCCCTCGGCGGTGCTCGACGATCCGCCGTCGCCCCAAGCTCCTTTTTCGGCGGAACTCGACGATTCGCCGGCGCTCCAGTTTCCTGCCTGGGCGGTGGACGACGACCCGCCGTCGCTTCTCGTCTCTGTCACAGCGGCTCCCGACGAAGCGCCGCCGCTCCACGTTCCTGTCTCAGCGGGGTTGGAGGACCAGCCGCCGTGCCACGTTCCGGTCTCGGCGGGGTTCGAGGACCAGCCGCCGCTCCACGTTCCTGTCTCGGCGGGGTTCGAGGACCAGCCGCCGCTCCACGTTCCTGTCTCGGCGGGGTTGGAGGACCAGCCGCCGTGCCACGTTCCTGTCTCAGCGGGGTTGGAGGACCAGCCGCCGCCTGCCGCCCTTGCCTCGGCGGCATCCGACGAACCGCCACCACTCCACGTTCCTGTCCCGGCGGGGCTTGACAACCAGCCGCCGCTCCACTTTCCTGTCTCTGCAGGGTTCGAGGACCAGCCGCCATGCCACGTTCCTGTCTCGGCGGGGTTCGACGACCAGCCGCCGCTCCACGTTCCGGTCTCGGCGGGGTTCGAGGACCAGCCGCCGCTCCACGTTCCTGTCTCGGCGGGGTTCGAGGACCAGCCGCCGCTCCACGTTCCTGTCTCGGCGGGGTTCGAGGACCAGCCGCCGCTCCACGTTCCTGTCTCGGCGTGGTTCGACGACCAGCCGCCGCTCCGCGTTCCTGTCCCGGCGGGGTTCGACGACCAGCCGCCGCCGCCGCTCCACGTTCCTGTCTCGGCGGGGTTCGACGACCAGCCGCCGCCGCCGCTCCACGTTCCTGTCTCGGCGGGGTTCGACGACCAGCCGCCGCTCCATGTTCCGGTCTCGGCGGGGTTCGACGACCAGCCGCCGCACCAAGTGCCTGCCTCGACGGCGGTCGACGACCAGCCGCCGCACCAAGTGCCTGCCTCGACGGCGGTCGACGTCCCACCGCCACGTCTCGTCCCGGCTCCGGCGGGGTCCGGCGTTCCACCATGCCTCGTCTCCGTCTCGGCGGCGTCCGACGTCCCGCCATCACTCCAAGTTCCTGCCTCGGCTGCGCCCGCCTCAACGCCGGTCCAAGCTCCGTCCTCTGCAGCACCCAGCGTCCCGCCGCCGCCCCTCGTCTCAGCCCCATCAGCGGACTCAAGGTGGAGTTCGGGTCGTCCCGGACGTCCGCCTGAATGGCCCCATCGGGACGTATTGGTCTGGCCACCCGCACGGCCCCCTGAAGGGCCACGAAAGGACTCGCTGGTCTGGCCCCCCGGGCATCCGCCAGACCGGCCTCGATCACGGGTCGTTGACCCACCTCCCGACCCCTTCCGCCCACCCTTGTTTTTGGGACATGGTTTTTTCGTTTTTGTTATTCTTGGGGACGGCTGGAATCCGTCCCTTGAGGGGGGGTACTGTCATGATACGCGTCGGGCATGACAGCCTTTTGTTATTGTTTTCGTCACCTCCCTGCCATGTGTCTTTTGTTATTGTTTTCGTCACCTCCCTGCCATGTGCTTTGTGTTATTGTTTTCGTTCTCACCAGCCACGCACCTGTTCCCAGTTCACGATCACACACCTGCTCCCCATCTGCTCCCCTGATTACCGGACTATTTATACCTCCCATGCCCTCAACCCAGTGTCGGGTCATTATCCCGTTTGGCTCCCTGTTGCTGCGTCACGGACTGTCACGACCGCTCCTAGATCTCGTTCCTGCTCTGGTTCTCGTTTCCGTCCTCGTTCCGGCCCTTTATCCTTGTCCCAGTTAGTCGCGTCCTGTTTGCCCTTGTTGTTTGTATCCTGCCTCGCTGTTTGTCCTCGTTTGATCCCTTCAATAAATTCCCCTTAACATCATCCATTTCCCTGCCTCCTCGCCTATTGGGTCCACCTCCTCCTTGCCATAAGGCAATCCTGACACCTTCACCTGTAAATAAAACGTCCCGACCTGAAGACATCTTAATGTTATTATTTTGTTATACACACAGTGCCGCCAAGTGGAATCAAAAATTTGTTTTTATTTTAATTTTCACGTACTGCACGGTGCCCTTTTGACGAATCCGACTGAAAATTAGTCAGAATAGACTCAAGACAATGATCTTACTCTCTGCCGAATTTTGTGACGTTTTGGCAAAAGGCGTGGCTATTAAGGTGCTGAAAAGTCCGATTGTACTCTGTGGCAACAAAAGCTCCGGCAACATTACTCAGATGATACTATCTTCTCGAAGTTGTACACATTTGAGGATACTTCAGCCCTGAAGACATCCACCAACTTATTTTACATCGTAGTAGTAGCGCCACCAACTGGTAAAAGCTAATACAAGTTATTTTTTTGGATGTTTTTCTCCGTGCAACTCAACAAGGTCGCCCTCATATATGCTCGGATGACTGTTTCGGCCATGAGGATGTCACAATACGAAATTCATCCTTTTTCGTGAAAAGTTGTGGGCAATAAAACAACGCTGATTATGAGGTTCTAAATATGAACGACAACTCGTGAAACTTTACACACACATCAGGCCGAGCAAATTTATATATATATATATATATATATATATATATATATATATATATATATATATATATATATATACGGGGAGAGAGAGAGTGAAATTCATGTTACAACAAAAAAAAACAAATTATTATTAAAACATATTATTTTTTAATTCCCCAGCCATTCTTTTTGTATTTATTTAATTACTCCGACTTTTCCCTGCTGGTACGCCGTCCGGTGTGCCCTGTGAAATGAAAGGTGGCATTCTTTATTTATTTATTCATTTATTCATTCATAACTGACAGCCTCGCGCTCCGCTCGTGCCCGGGCGGAAGAGGTGCTCCAATTCGGCTTAACTGTGACACACGCCCGCCCTCCTCCCCCGGAACTTCCATTCGGTTAAACTTAGGGGCCGCTTGGCACCGCCCGTGCCCGGGGAAGGTGCTCCTCTTCGGCTTACTGTGACGCGAGCATACCCTCCTCCTCCGGAGCTTCCATTCAGTTAAACTTAGGGGCCGCTTGAAACCGCCCGTGCCCGGGGAAGGTGCTCCTCTTCGGCTTACTGTGACGCGAGCATCCCCTCCTCCTCCGGAGCTTCCATTCGGTTAAACTTAGGGGCCGCTTGGAACCGCCCGTGCCCGTGGAAGGTGCTCCTCTTCGGCTTACTGTGACGCGAGCATGCCCTCCTCCTCCGGAGCTTCCATTCGGTTAACCTTAGGGGCCGCTTGGAACCGCCCGTGCCCGGGGAAGGTGCTCCTCTTCGGCTTACTGTGACGCGAGCATGCCCTCCTCCTCCGGAGCTTCCATTCGGTTAAACTTAGGGGCCGCTTGGCACCGCCCGTGCCCGGGGAAGGTGTTCCTCTACGGCTTAACTGCCACGCACGCCGGCCGGAGCTCTGGTACGGTTCAAACCGCGCGAAACGTCGCCACCGATCGTGTCCGGGGGAACGTGCTCTTCTTCGTCCACTCTCCTCTTCGCCCACGCTCTTCTTCGGCGCACGCCGGCCGTCTAACTGCTCCAGCGCCCCGTCGTGCCGCTCGGCGAAACTACAATGCCCCCGAATATTTTTTAGAACCGCGAAGCACTGAACCCGCGAAAGGTGAACCGCGAAGTAGCGAGGGTTCACTGTATGTATAAGACCAAGACCTACAAAAAAGTCTCTTGGAGCAATGAGCTAGGTTTTACAGGAAGTCGGCCATTTTTAATTTACTTAAAAGGGGGCGGGTCACCACAATGGACTTTGTGTAGAAATTATTATTGGGGCCCGAGCAGCGACGGCGGCGAGGTCCCTATTGTTTTTGAAGAAATTATTATTAGGGCCCGAGCAGCGACCGCTACGAGGTCCCCATTGTTTTTGTGGAAATTATTATTATTTTTATTATTATTATTAGGGCCCGAGCAGTGACCGCTGCGAGGTCCCTATTGTTTTTCTAGAAATTGTTATTAGGGCCCGAGCTGCGACGGCTGCGAGGTCCCTATTGTTTTTGTAGAAAATATTATTACTTTTATTATTAATAATATTATTATTATTATTATTATTAGGGCCTGAGCAGCGACCGCTGCGAAGTCCCTATTGTTTTTGTAGAAATTATTATTATTATTATTTTTCCGATTGTTCGATCGCATTTTTGACCCCCGAAACATGCACAAAAACTCACCAAACTTGGCAGTCTCATCGGGCATGGCGAAAAATTTGATATTTTAACGTCTAATATGAACAGGAAGTGAGTTATGAATTTTTGAAAGTCCGACTTTTGCCCTTTTTTGCATGTTTACAGGGGTCATTCTTTTGCACCCTGATCCTAAAGGCTTCATCTGATTGCCTTAAAATTCTGTCTGTAGCATCTGAAGACCTGGGACAAACACTGGGGCTAAAATTTTTTGTTTCCGAAATACTATATGACAGGGGCGGGGCTTCAAAGTTTTCACTTAAGATTTCTTTCGCCGCAATGGACAAAATGCTTAATAACTCTCCTGCACATGCTGCTAAAAATCCAAAACTTCACATGTACATAAAGAGTCTGTACCTGAAGACATCTATATGTTTATATTCAGTTATACACCTTGCGCCAATCAATATCATTTTTTACATTTTGACGTACTGCACGGTGCCCTTTTAACGAATCTGATTGAAAATTGGCTAGAAAAGACTCAAGACATTGATCTTACTCTATCCCTATTTTTGTGACTTTCCTTCGAAGGGCGTGGCTATTACGGTGCCGCAGAGTCTGATTATTCTCCGTGGCAACAAAAGTTCCTGCAAAATGATTCAGATGATCCATCTTCTCGAAATTTTTCACATTTGAGGATATTCAGGCCCTGAAGACGGCTGCCAACTTATTTTTGATCGCAGTGGTAGCGCCACCAACTGGTTAAAACAAATACAAATTATTTTTGTTGATGTTTTTCTCCGGGCAGGTTAACAAAATCTACCTTATATTTGCTCGGATGAGTGTTTAGGCCTTGAGCATGTCACAATACAAAAGTCTTTCGCCTTCTTCAGAGTGTCACATGATGGTGTCTTGTGACCCGTCTTTATCAGCTGATGTTCCATGAGGGCGTGACTTACCTGTCACAAGAATGAAGGCAAGTCACGCCCCCCGCTGTCCGTTCACTCCGCCAAGATGCTGGTCCAGGTGGTAGAGAGGATGAAGGCTCCCTTGTCTCTGTTCATGGTTTTTATGCCTCGCTTGCAGATCTCAATGGCCTCTCTGATCCAGCGCTGTTGTTTGTTCTCTTCTGTGCGGATGACCCTGCCCTTCTCCCGGTCCATGATGTGGTTTTCCCTTTTGCAGTGGTCAGTGATTGCTGATTTGTAATGTTCATGTTGTGCTTGTTCTTTTACTGCTCTGATTTTTTTCATTTTTTTGACAGGTAAGCCACACCCTCATGGAACATCAGCTCAAGACACCATCATGCGACACTCTGAAGAAGGCGAAAGACTCGCCAAAACATGTCAGGTAAAAAATTATCCTAAAACATAATTGTCTGCTTTTAATGAATCAGTCAAATATCAATAATAAGAAGACAAAATGAACCTAATACAAATAAATGAATGCTTAATAACTCCCCTGCACATGCTCCTAAAAATCCAAACCTTCACCTGTAAATAAAACGTCCCGACCTGAAGACATCTTAATGTTATTATTTTGTTATACACACAGTGCCGCCAAGTGGAATCAAAAAATTTTTTTTATTTTAATTTTCACGTACTGCACGGTGCCCTTTTGACGAATCCGACTGAAAATTAGTCAGAAAAGAGTCTAGACAATGATCTTACTCTCTGCCGAATTTTGTGACGTTTTGGCAAAAGGCGTGGCTATTACGGTGCTGAAAAGTCCGATTGTACTCTGTGGCAACAAAAGCTCCAGCAACATGACTCAGATGATCCTATCTTCTCGAAGTTGCACACATTTGAGGATACTTAAGCCCTGAAGACATCTACCAACTTATTTTTCATCGTAGTAGTAGCGCCACCAACTGCTAATAGCTAATACAAGTTATTTTCTTGGATGTTTTTCTCCGTGCAACTCAACAAGGTCGCCCTCATATATGCTCGGATGACTGTTTCGGGCCATGAGGATGTCATAATACGAAATTTGTCCTTTTTCATGAAAAGTTGTGGGAGTGGCATTGCACTGTTCGGCAATAAAACAACGCTGATTATGAGGTTCTAAATATGAACAACAACTCGTGAAACTTTACACACACATCAGGCCGAGCAAATTTATCAATATTTTATACGTGAGTTGTGCAGCTTTTTTGAAATGGCTCACCATGGCCCTCGAGAAATGTTCAAAAAAGCAGCCCTGGTTGAGTGTTTCACCTCGCTTTTTGTAAATTTTATGGAGTACAGTGAACCCTCGGTTATCGCGGTTAATGGGGACCGAGACCACCCGCGAAAACTGAAAATCCGCGAAGTACTTCAAAAATGCTTAAAAAAAATATACAATATATATAATAAATATATATATATATATATATATATATATATATATATATATATATATATATATACGGGGGGAGAGAGAGAGAGAGAGAGAGAGTGAAATTCATGTTATAACAAAAAAAACAAATTATTATTAAAACGTATTATTTTTTTATTCCCCAACCATTCTTTTTGTATTTATTTAATTACTCCGACTTTTACCTGCTGGTACGCCGTCCGGTGTGCCCTGTGAAATGAAAGGTGGCATTCTTTATTTATTTATTCATTTATTCATTCATAACTGACAGCCTCGCGCTCCGCTCGTGCCCGGGCAGAAGAGGTGCTCCAATTCGGCTTAACTGTGACACACGCCCGCCCTCCTCCCCCGGAGCTTCCATTCGGTTAAACTTAGGGGCCGCTTGGCACCGCCCGTGCCCGGGGAAGGTGCTCCTCTTCGGCTTACTGTGACGCGAGCATGCCCTCCTCCTCCGGAGCTTCCATTCGGTTAAACTTAGGGGCCGCTTGGAACCGCCCGTGCCCGGGGAAGGTGCTCCTCTTCGGCTTACTGTGACGCGAGCATGCCCTCCTCCTCCGGAGCTTCCATTCGGTTAAACTCAGGGGCCGCTTGGAACCGCCCGTGCCCGGGGAAGGTGCTCCTCTACGGCTTAACTGCCACGCACGCCGGCCGGTGCTCTGGTACGGTCCGAACCGCGCGAAACGTCGCCACCGATCGTGTCCGGGTGAACGTGCTCTTCTTCGTCCACTCTCCTCTTTGCCCACGCTCTTCTTCGGCGCCCGCCGGCCGTCTAACCGCTCCAGCGCCCCGTCGTGCCGCTCGGCGAAACTACAATGCCCCCGAATATTTTTTAGACCCGCGAAGCACTGAACCCGCGAAAGGTGAACCTCGAAGTAGCTAGGGTTCACTGTATGTATAAGACCAAGACCTACAAAAAAGTCTCTTGGAGCAATGAGCTAGGTTTTACAGGAAGTCGGCCATTTTGAATTTACTTAAAAGGGGGCGGGTCTCCACAATGGACTTTGTGTAGAAATTATTATTGGGGCCCGAGCAGCGACCGCGTCGAGGTCCCTATTGTTTTTGTAGAAATTATTATTACTTTTATTATTATTATTATTATTATTATTAGGGCCTGAGCAGTGACCGCTGCGAAGTCCCTATTGTTTTTGTAGAAATTATTATTATTATTATTTTTCCGATTGTTCGATCGCATTTTTGACCCCCGAAACATGCACAAAAACTCACCAAACTTGGCAGTCTCATCGGGCATGGCGAAAAATTTTATATTTTTAACGTCTAATATGAACAGGAAGTGAGTTATGAATTTTTGAAAGTCCGACTTTTGCCCTTTTTTGCATGTTTACAGGGGTCATTCTTTTGCACCCTGATCCTAAAGGCTTCATCTGATTGCCTTAAAGTTCTGTCTGGAGCATCTTAAGACCTGGGACAAACACTGGGGCTAAAATTTTTTGTTTCCGAAATACTATATGACGGGGGCGGGGCTTCAAAGTTTTCACTTAAGATTTCCTTCGCCGCAATGGACAAAATGCTTAATAACTCTCCTGCACGTGCTGCTAAAAATCCAAAACTTCACATGTACATAAAGAGTCGGTACCTGAAGACATCTATATGTTTATATTCAGTTATACACCTTGCGCCAATCAATATAAATTTTTACATTTTGACGTACTGCACGGTGCCCTTTTAACGAATCCGATTGAAAATTGGCTAGAAAAGACTCAAGACATTGATCTTACTCTATCCCTATTTTTATGACTTTCCTTCAAAGGGCGTGGCTATTACGGTGCCGCAGAGTCTGATTATTCTCCGTGGCAACAAAAGTTCCTGCAAAATGATTCAGATGATCCATCTTCTGGAAATCTTTCACATTTGAGGATATTCAGGCCCTGAAGACGGCTGCCAACTTATTTTTGATCGCAGTGGTAGCGCCACCAACTGGTTAAAAACAAATACAAATTATTTTCGTTGATGTTTTTCTCCGGGAGGTTAACAAAATCTACCTTATATTTGCTCGGATGAGTGTTTAGGCCTTGAGCATGTCACAATACGAAAGTCTTTCGCCTTCTTCAGAGTGTCACATGATGGTGTCTTGTGACCCGTCTTTATCAGCTGATGTTCCATGAGGGCGTGACTTACCTGTCACAAGAATGAAGGCAAGTCACGCCCCCCGCTGTCCGTTCACGTCTCCGCCAAGATGCTGGTCCAGGTGGTAGAGAGGATGAAGGCTCCCTTGTCTCTGTTCATGTTTTTTATGCCTCGCTTGCAGATCTCAATGGCCTCTCTGATCCAGCGCTGTTGTTTGTTCTCTTCTGTGCGGATGACCCTGCCCTTCTCCCGGTCCATGATGTGGTTTTCCTCCCTTTGCAGTGGTCAGTGATTGCTGATTTGTAATGTTCATGTTGTGCTTGTTCTTTTACTGCTCTGATTTTTTCATTTTTTTGTCAGGTAAGTCACACCCTCATGGAACATCAGCTCAAGACACCATCATGCGACACTCTGAAGAAGGCGAAAGACTCGCCGAAACATGTCAGGTAAAAATTAACCTAAAACATAATTGTCTGCTTTTAATGAATCAGTCAAATATCAATAATAAGAAGACAAAATGAACCTAATACAAATAAATGAATGCTTAATAACTCCCCTGCACATGCTCCTAAAAATCCAAACCTTCACCTGTAAATAAAACGTCCCGACCTGAAGACATCTTAATGTTATTATTTTGTTATACACACAGTGGACGCCAAGTGGAATCAAAAATTTGTTTTTATTTTATTTTTCACGTACTGCACGGTGCCCTTTTGACGAATCCGACTGAAAATTAGTCAGAAAAGACTCAAGACAATGATCTTACTCTCTGCCGAATTTTGTGACGTTTTGGCAAAAGGCGTGGCTATTAAGGTGCTGAAAAGTCCAATTGTACTCTGTGGCAACAAAAGCTCCGGCAACATGACTCAGATGATCCTATCTTCTCGAAGTTGTACACATTTGAGGATACTTCAGCCCTGAAGACATCTACCAACTTATTTTACATCGTAGTAGTAGCGCCACCAACTGGTAAAAGCTAATACAAGTTATTTTCTTGGATGTTTTCTCCGTGCAACTCAACAAGGTCGCCCTCATATATGCTCGGATTACTGTTTCGGCCATGAGGATGTCACAATACGAAATTCGTGATTTTTCGTGAAAAGTTGTGGGAGTGGCAATTGCACTGTTCGGCAATAAAACAAAGCTGATTATGAGAGTTCTAAATATGAACGACAACTCGTAAAACTTTACACACACATCAGGCCGAGCAATATTATCAATATTTTATAAGTTAGTTGTGCAGCTTTTTTGAAATGGCTCGCCATGGCCCTCGAGAAATGTTAAAAAAAAGCAGCTCTGGTTGAGTGTTTCACCTCGCTTTTTGTAAATTTATGGAGTACAGTGAACCCTTTGGTTATCGGCGGTTAATGGGGACCGAGACCACCCGCGAAAACTGAAAATCCGCGAAGTAGCGGCGCACCTTCAAAATGCTTAAAAAAAATATACAATATATATTAATAAATATATCAATATATATATATATATATATATATAGTATATATATATTATATACGGGGAGAGAGAGAGTGAAATTCATGTTATAAACAAAAAAACCAAATTATTATTAAAACGTATTATTTTTTTATTCCCCAGCCATTCTTTTTGTATTTATTTAATTACTCCGACTTTTACCTGCTGGTACGCCGTCCGGTGTGCCCTGTGAAATGAAAGGTAGCATTCTTTATTTATTTATTCATTTATTCATTCATAACTGACAGCCTCGCGCTCCGCTCGTGCCCGGGCAGAAGAGGTGCTCCAATTTGGCTTAACTGTGACACACGCCCGTCCTCCTCCCCCGGAGCTTCCATTCGGTTAAACTTAGGGGCCGCTTGGAACCGCCCGTGCCCGGGGAAGGTGCTCCTCTTCGGCTTACTGTGACGCGAGCATGCCCTCCTCCTCCGGAGCTTCCATTCGGTTAAACTTAGGGGCCGCTTGGAACCGCCCGTGCCCGGGGAAGGTGCTCCTCTTCGGCTTACTGTGACGCGAGCATGCCCTCCTCCTCCGGAGCTTCCATTCGGTTAAACTTAGGGGCCGCTTGGCACCGCCCGTGCCCGGGGAAGGTGCTCCTCTACGGCTTAACTGCCACGCACGCTGGCCGGAGCTCTGGTACGGTCCGAACCGCGCGAAACGTCGCCACCGATCGTGTCCGGGGGAACGTGCTCTTCTTCGTCCACTCTCCTCTTCGCCCACGCTCTTCTTCGGCGCACGCCGGCCGTCTAACCGCTCCAGCGCCCCGTCGTGCCGCTCTGCGAAACTACAATGCCCCCGAATATTTTTTAGACCCGCGAAGCACTGAACCCGCGAAAGGTGAACCGCGAAGTAGCGAGGGTTCACTGTATGTATAAGACCAAGACCTACAAAAAAGTCTCTTGGAGCAATGAGCTAGGTTTTACAGGAAGTCGGCCATTTTGAATTTACTTAAAAGGGGGCGGGTCACCACAATGGACTTTGTGTAGAAATTATTATTGGGGCCCGAGCAGCGACCGCGGCGAGGTCCCTATTGTTTTTGAAGAAAATATTATTACTTTTATTATTATTATTATTATTATTATTATTAGGGCCTGAGCAGCGACCGCTGTGAAGTCCCTATTGTTTTTGTAGAAATTATTATTATTATTATTTTTCCGATTGTTCGATCGCATTTTTGACCCCCGAAACATGCACAAAAACTCACAAAACTTGGCAGTCTCATCGGGAATGGCGAAAAATTTGATATTTTAACGTCTAATATGAACAGGAAGTGAGTTATGAATTTTTGAAAGTCCGACTTTTGCCCTTTTTTGCATGTTTACAGGGGTCATTCTTTTGCACCCTGATCCTAAAGGCTTCATCTGATTGCCTTAAAATTCTGTCTGTAGCATCTGAAGACCTGGGACAAACACTGGGGCTAAAATTTTTTGTTTCCGAAATACTATATGACGGGGGCGGGGCTTCAAAGTTTTCACTTAAGATTTCCTTCGCCGCAATGGACAAAATGCTTAATAACTCTCCTGCACATGCTGCTAAAAATCCAAAACTTCACATGTACATAAAAAGTCTGTACCTGAAGACATCTATATGTTTATATTCAGTTATACACCTTGCGCCAATCAATATCATTTTTTACATTTTGACGTACTGCACGGTGCCCTTTTAACGAATCTGATTGAAAATTGGCTAGAAAAGACTCAAGACATTGATCTTACTCTATCCCTATTTTTGTGACTTTCCTTCGAAGGGCGTGGCTATTACGGTGCCGCAGAGTCTGATTATTCTCCGTGGCAACAAAAGTTCCTGCAAAATGATTCAGATGATCCATCTTCTCGAAATTTTTCACATTTGAGGATATTCAGGCCCTGAAGACGGCTGCCAACTTATTTTTGATCGCAGTGGTAGCGCCACCAACTGGTTAAAACAAATACAAATTATTTTCGTTGATGTTTTTCTCCGGGCAGGTGAACAAAATCTACCTTATATTTGCTCGGATGAGTGTTTAGGCCTTGAGCATGTCACAATACGAAAGTCTTTCGCCTTCTTCAGAGTGTCACATGATGCTGTCTTGTGACCCGTCTTTATCAGCTGATGTTCCATGAGGGCGTGACTTACCTGTCACAAGAATGAAGGCAAGTCACGCCCCCCGCTGTCCGTTCACTCCGCCAAGATGCTGGTCCAGGTGGTAGAGAGGATGAAGGCTCCCTTGTCTCTGTTCATGGTTTTTATGCCTCGCTTGCAGATCTCAATGGCCTCTCTGATCCAGCGCTGTTGTTTGTTCTCTTCTGTGCGGATGACCCTGCCCTTCTCCCGGTCCATGATGTGGTTTTCCCTTTTGCAGTGGTCAGTGATTGCTGATTTGTAATGTTCATGTTGTGCTTGTTCTTTTACTGCTCTGATTTTTCATTTTTTTGACAGGTAAGTCACACCCTCATGGAACATCAGCTGATAAAGACGGGTCTCAAGACACCATCATGCGACACTCTGAAGAAGGCGAAAGACTCGCCGAAACATGTCAGGTAAAAAATTAACCTAAAACATAATTGTCTGCTTTTAATGAATCAGTCAAATATCAATAATAAGAAGACAAAATGAACCTAATACAAATAAATGAATGCTTAATAACTCCCCTGCACATGCTCCTAAAAATCCAAACCTTCACCTGTAAATAAAACGTCCCGACCTGAAGACATCTTAATGTTATTATTTTGTTATACACACAGTGCCGCCAAGTGGAATCAAAAATTTGTTTTTATTTTAATTTTCACGTACTGCACGGTGCCCTTTTGACGAATCCGACTGAAAATTTGTCAGAAAAGACTCAAGACAATGATCTTACTCTCTGCCGAATTTTGTGACGTTTTGGCAAAAGGCGTGGCTATTAAGGTGCTGAAAAGTCCGATTGTACTTTGTGGCAACAAAAGCTCCGGCAACATGACTCAGATGATCCTATCTTCTCGAAGTTGTACACATTTGAGGATACTTCAGCCCTGAAGACATCTACCAACTTATTTTACATCGTAGTAGTAGCGCCACCAACTGGTAAAAGCTAATACAAGTTATTTTCTTGGATGTTTTTCTCCGTGCAACTCAACAAGGTCGCCCTCATATATGCTCGGATGACTGTTTCGGCCATGAGGATGTCACAATACGAAATTCGTGATTTTTCGTGAAAAGTTGTGGGAGTGGCATTGCACTGTTCGGCAATAAAACAAAGCTGATTATGAGGTTCTAAATATGAACGACAACTCGTAAAACTTTACACACACATCAGGCCGAGCAAATTTATCAATATTTTATAAGTTAGTTGTGCAGCTTTTTTGAAATGGCTCGCCATGGCCCTCGAGAAATGTTAAAAAAAAGCAGCTCTGGTTGAGTGTTTCACCTCGCTTTTTGTAAATTTTATGGAGTACAGTGAACCCTCGGTTATCGCGGTTAATGGGGACCGAGACCACCCGCGAAAACTGAAAATCCGCGAAGTAGCGGCGCACCTTCAAAAATGCTTAAAAAAAATATACAATATATATAATAAATATATATATATATATATATATATATATATATATATATATATATATATATATATATATATATATATATACGGGGAGAGAGAGAGTGAAATTCATTTTACAACAAAAAAACCAAATTATTATTAAAAACGTATTATTTTTTTATTCCCCAGCCATTCTTTTCGTATTTATTTAATTACTCCGACTTTTACCTGCTGGTACGCCGTCCGGTGTGCCCTGTGAAATGAAAGGTGGCATTCTTTATTTATTTATTCATTTATTCATTCATAACTGACAGCCTCGCGCTCCGCTCGTGCCCGGGCGGAAGAGGTGCTCCAATTCGGCTTAACTGTGACACACGCCCGCCCTCCTCCCCCGGAACTTCCATTCGGTTAAACTTAGGGGCCGCTTGGCACCGCCCGTGCCCGGGGAAGGTGCTCCTCTTCGGCTTACTGTGACGCGAGCATGCCCTCCTCCTCCGGAGCTTCCATTCAGTTAAACTTAGGGGCCGCTTGGAACCGCCCGTGCCCGGGGAAGGTGCTCCTCTTCGGCTTACTGTGACGCGAGCATGCCCTCCTCCTCCGGAGCTTCCATTCGGTTAACCTTAGGGGCCGCTTGGAACCGCCCGTGCCCGGGGAAGGTGCTCCTCTTCGGCTTACTGTGACGCGAGCATGCCCTCCTCCTCCGGAGCTTCCATTCGGTTAAACTTAGGGGCCGCTTGGCACCGCCCGTGCCCGGGGAAGGTGCTCCTCTACGGCTTAACTGCCACGCACGCCGGCCGGAGCTCTGGTACGGTCCGAACCGCGCGAAACGTCGCCACCGATCGTGTCCGGGAGAACGTGCTCTTCTTCGTCCACTCTCCTCTTCGCCCACGCTCTTCTTCGGCGCACGCCGGCCGTCTAACCGCTCCAGCGCCCCGTCGTGCCGCTCGGCGAAACTACAATGCCCCCGAATATTTTTTAGACCCGCGAAGCACTGAACCCGCGAAAGGTGAACCGCGAAGTAGCGAGGGTTCACTGTATGTATAAGACCAAGACCTACAAAAAAGTCTCTTGGAGCAATGAGCTAGGTTTTACAGGAAGTCGGCCATTTTGAATTTACTTAAAAGGGGGCGGGTCACCACAATGGACTTTGTGTAGAAATTATCATTGGGGCCCGAGCAGCGACGGCGGCGAGGTCCCTATTGTTTTTGTAGAAATTATTATTAGGGCCTGAGCAGCGACCGCTACGAGGTCCCCATTGTTTTTGTGGAAATTATTATTATTTTTATTATTATTATTATTAGGGCCCGAGCAGTGACCGCTGCGAGGTCCCTATTGTTTTTCTAGAAATTGTTATTAGGGCCCGAGCTGCGACGGCTGCGAGGTCCCTATTGTTTTTGTAGAAAATATTATTACTTTTATTATTATTAATATTATTATTATTATTATGAGGGCCTGAGCAGCGACCGCTGCGAAGTCCCTATTGTTTTTGTAGAAATTATTATTATTATTATTTTTCCGATTGTTCGATCGCATTTTTGACCCCGAAACATGCACAAAAACTCACCAAACTTGGCAGTCTCATCGGGCATGGCGAAAAATTTGATATTTTAACGTCTAATATGAACAGGAAGTGAGTTATGAATTTTTGAAAGTCCGACTTTTGCCCTTTTTTGCATGTTAACAGGGGTCATTCTTTTGCACCCTGATCCTAAAGGCTTCATCTGATTGCCTTAAAATTCTGTCTGTAGCATCTGAAGACCTGGGACAAACACTGGGGCTAAAATTTTTTGTTTCCGAAATACTATATGACGGGGGCGGGGCTTCAAAGTTTTCACTTAAGATTTCCTTCGCCGCAATGGACAAAATGCTTAATAACTCTCCTGCACATGCTGCTAAAAATCCAAAACTTCACATGTACATAAAAAGTCTGTACCTGAAGACATCTATATGTTTATATTCAGTTATACACCTTGCGCCAATCAATATCATTTTTTACATTTTGACGTACTGCACGGTGCCCTTTTAACGAATCTGATTGAAAATTGGCTACAAAAGACTCAAGACATTGATCTTACTCTATCCCTATTTTTGTGACTTTCCTTCGAAGGGCGTGGCTATTACGGTGCCGCAGAGTCTGATTATTCTCCGTGGCAACAAAAGTTCCTGCAAAATGATTCAGATGATCCATCTTCTCGAAATTTTTCACATTTGAGGATATTCAGGCCCTGAAGACGGCTGCCAACTTATTTTTGATCGCAGTGGTAGCGCCACCAACTGGTTAAAACAAATACAAATTATTTTCGTTGATGTTTTTCTCCGGGCAGGTGAACAAAATCTACCTTATATTTGCTCGGATGAGTGTTTAGGCCTTGAGCATGTCACAATACGAAAGTCTTTCGCCTTCTTCAGAGTGTCACATGATGCTGTCTTGTGACCCGTCTTTATCAGCTGATGTTCCATGAGGGCGTGACTTACCTGTCACAAGAATGAAGGCAAGTCACGCCCCCCGCTGTCCGTTCACTCCGCCAAGATGCTGGTCCAGGTGGTAGAGAGGATGAAGGCTCCCTTGTCTCTGTTCATGGTTTTTATGCCTCGCTTGCAGATCTCAATGGCCTCTCTGATCCAGCGCTGTTGTTTGTTCTCTTCTGTGCGGATGACCCTGCCCTTCTCCCGGTCCATGATGTGGTTTTCCCTTTTGCAGTGGTCAGTGATTGCTGATTTGTAATGTTCATGTTGTGCTTGTTCTTTTACTGCTCTGATTTTTTTCATTTTTTTGACAGGTAAGTCACACCCTCATGGAACATCAGCTCAAGACACCATCATGCGACACTCTGAAGAAGGCGAAAGACTCGCCGAAACATGTCAGGTAAAAAATTAACCTAAAACATAATTGTCTGCTTTTAATGAATCAGTCAAATATCAATAATAAGAAGACAAAATGAACCTAATACAAATAAATGAATGCTTAATAACTCCCCTGCACATGCTCCTAAAAATCCAAACCTTCACCTGTAAATAAAACGTCCCGACCTGAAGACATCTTAATGTTATTATTTTGTTATACACACAGTGCCGCTAAGTGGAATCAAAAATTTGTTTTTATTTTAATTTTCACGTACTGCACGGTGCCCTTTTGACGAATCCGACTGAAAATTTGTCAGAAAAGACTCAAGACAATGATCTTACTCTCTGCCGAATTTTGTGACGTTTTGGCAAAAGGCGTGGCTATTAAGGTGCTGAAAAGTCCGATTGTACTTTGTGGCAACAAAAGCTCCGGCAACATGACTCAGATGATCCTATCTTCTCGAAGTTGTACACATTTGAGGATACTTCAGCCCTGAAGACATCTACCAACTTATTTTACATCGTAGTAGTAGCGCCACCAACTGGTAAAAGCTAATACAAGTTATTTTCTTGGATGTTTTTCTCCGTGCAACTCAACAAGGTCGCCCTCATATATGCTCGGATGACTGTTTCGGCCATGAGGATGTCACAATACGAAATTCGTGATTTTTCGTGAAAAGTTGTGGGAGTGGCATTGCACTGTTCGGCAATAAAACAAAGCTGATTATGAGGTTCTAAATATGAACGACAACTCGTAAAACTTTACACACACATCAGGCCGAGCAAATTTATCAATATTTTATAAGTTAGTTGTGCAGCTTTTTTGAAATGGCTCGCCATGGCCCTCGAGAAATGTTAAAAAAAAGCAGCTCTGGTTGAGTGTTTCACCTCGCTTTTTGTAAATTTTATGGAGTACAGTGAACCCTCGGTTATCGCGGTTAATGGGGACCGAGACCACCCGCGAAAACTGAAAATCCGCGAAGTAGCGGCGCACCTTCAAAAATGCTTAAAAAAAATATACAATATATATAATAAATATATATATATATATATATATATATATATATATATATATATATATATATATATACGGGGAGAGAGAGAGTGAAATTCATTTTCCAACAAAAAAACCAAATTATTATTAAAATGTATTATTTTTTTATTCCCCAGCCATTCTTTTAGTATTTATTTAATTACTCCGACTTTTACCTGCTGGTACGCCGTCCGGTGTGCCCTGTTAAATGAAAGGTGGCATTCTTTATTTATTTATTCATTTATTCATTCATAACTGACAGCCTCGCGCTCCGCTCGTGCCCGGGCGGAAGAGGTGCTCCAATTCGGCTTAACTGTGACACACGCCCGCCCTCCTCCCCCGGAACTTCCATTCGGTTAAACTTAGGGGCCGCTTGGCACCGCCCGTGCCCGGGGAAGGTGCTCCTCTTCGGCTTACTGTGACGCGAGCATGCCCTCCTCCTCCGGAGCTTCCATTCAGTTAAACTTAGGGGCCGCTTGGAACCGCCCGTGCCCGGGGAAGGTGCTCCTCTTCGGCTTACTGTGACGCGAGCATGCCCTCCTCCTCCGGAGCTTCCATTCGGTTAACCTTAGGGGCCGCTTGGAACCGCCCGTGCCCGGGGAAGGTGCTCCTCTTCGGCTTACTGTGACGCGAGCATGCCCTCCTCCTCCGGAGCTTCCATTCGGTTAAACTTAGGGGCCGCTTGGCACCGCCCGTGCCCGGGGAAGGTGCTCCTCTACGGCTTAACTGCCACGCACGCCGGCCGGAGCTCTGGTACGGTCCGAACCGCGCGAAACGTCGCCACCGATCGTGTCCGGGAGAACGTGCTCTTCTTCGTCCACTCTCCTCTTCGCCCACGCTCTTCTTCGGCGCACGCCGGCCGTCTAACCGCTCCAGCGCCCCGTCGTGCCGCTCGGCGAAACTACAATGCCCCCGAATATTTTTTAGACCCGCGAAGCACTGAACCCGCGAAAGGTGAACCGCGAAGTAGCGAGGGTTCACTGTATGTATAAGACCAAGACCTACAAAAAAGTCTCTTGGAGCAATGAGCTAGGTTTTACAGGAAGTCGGCCATTTTGAATTTACTTAAAAGGGGGCGGGTCACCACAATGGACTTTGTGTAGAAATTATTATTGGGGCCCGAGCAGCGACGGCGGCGAGGTCCCTATTGTTTTTGTAGAAATTATTATTAGGGCCTGAGCAGCGACCGCTACGAGGTCCCCATTGTTTTTGTGGAAATTATTATTATTTTTATTATTATTATTATTAGGGCCCGAGCAGTGACCGCTGCGAGGTCCCTATTGTTTTTCTAGAAATTGTTATTAGGGCCCGAGCTGCGACGGCTGCGAGGTCCCTATTGTTTTTGTAGAAAATATTATTACTTTTATTATTATTAATATTATTATTATTATTATTAGGGCCTGAGCAGCGACCGCTGCGAAGTCCCTATTGTTTTTGTAGAAATTATTATTATTATTATTTTTCCGATTGTTCGATCGCATTTTTGACCCCGAAACATGCACAAAAACTCACCAAACTTGGCAGTCTCATCGGGCATGGCGAAAAATTTGATATTTTAACGTCTAATATGAACAGGAAGTGAGTTATGAATTTTTGAAAGTCCGACTTTTGCCCTTTTTTGCATGTTTACAGGGGTCATTCTTTTGCACCCTGATCCTAAAGGCTTCATCTGATTGCCTTAAAATTCTGTCTGTAGCATCTGAAGACCTGGGACAAACACTGGGGCTAAAATTTTTTGTTTCCGAAATACTATATGACGGGGGCGGGGCTTCAAAGTTTTCACTTAAGATTTCCTTCGCCGCAATGGACAAAATGCTTAATAACTCTCCTGCACATGCTGCTAAAAATCCAAAACTTCACATGTACATAAAAAGTCTGTACCTGAAGACATCTATATGTTTATATTCAGTTATACACCTTGCGCCAATCAATATCATTTTTTACATTTTGACGTACTGCACGGTGCCCTTTTAACGAATCTGATTGAAAATTGGCTACAAAAGACTCAAGACATTGATCTTACTCTATCCCTATTTTTGTGACTTTCCTTCGAAGGGCGTGGCTATTACGGTGCCGCAGAGTCTGATTATTCTCCGTGGCAACAAAAGTTCCTGCAAAATGATTCAGATGATCCATCTTCTCGAAATTTTTCACATTTGAGGATATTCAGGCCCTGAAGACGGCTGCCAACTTATTTTTGATCGCAGTGGTAGCGCCACCAACTGGTTAAAACAAATACAAATTATTTTCGTTGATGTTTTTCTCCGGGCAGGTGAACAAAATCTACCTTATATTTGCTCGGATGAGTGTTTAGGCCTTGAGCATGTCACAATACGAAAGTCTTTCGCCTTCTTCAGAGTGTCACATGATGCTGTCTTGTGACCCGTCTTTATCAGCTGATGTTCCATGAGGGCGTGACTTACCTGTCACAAGAATGAAGGCAAGTCACGCCCCCCGCTGTCCGTTCACTCCGCCAAGATGCTGGTCCAGGTGGTAGAGAGGATGAAGGCTCCCTTGTCTCTGTTCATGGTTTTTATGCCTCGCTTGCAGATCTCAATGGCCTCTCTGATCCAGCGCTGTTGTTTGTTCTCTTCTGTGCGGATGACCCTGCCCTTCTCCCGGTCCATGATGTGGTTTTCCCTTTTGCAGTGGTCAGTGATTGCTGATTTGTAATGTTCATGTTGTGCTTGTTCTTTTACTGCTCTGATTTTTTTCATTTTTTTGACAGGTAAGTCACACCCTCATGGAACATCAGCTCAAGACACCATCATGCGACACTCTGAAGAAGGCGAAAGACTCGCCGAAACATGTCAGGTAAAAAATTAACCTAAAACATAATTGTCTGCTTTTAATGAATCAGTCAAATATCAATAATAAGAAGACAAAATGAACCTAATACAAATAAATGAATGCTTAATAACTCCCCTGCACATGCTCCTAAAAATCCAAACCTTCACCTGTAAATAAAACGTCCCGACCTGAAGACATCGTAATGTTATTATTTTGTTATACACACAGTGCCGCCAAGTGGAATCAAAAATTTGTTTTTATTTTAATTTTCACGTACTGCACGGTGCCCTTTTGACGAATCCGACTGAAAATTAGTCAGAAAAGACTCAAGACAATGATCTTACTCTCTGCCGAATTTCTTGACGTTTTGGCAAAAGGCGTGGCTATTAAGGTGCTGAAAAGTCCGATTGTACTCTGTGGCAACAAAAGCTCCGGCAACATGACTCAGATGATCCTATCTTCTCGAAGTTGTACACATTTGAGGATACTTCAGCCCTGAAGACATCTACCAACTTATTTTACATCGTAGTAGTAGCGCCACCAACTGGTAAAAGCTAATACAAGTTATTTTCTTGGATGTTTTTCTCCGTGCAACTCAACAAGGTCGCCCTCATATATGCTCGGATGACTGTTTCGGCCATGAGGATGTCACAATACGAAATTCGTCCTTTTTCGTGAAAAGTTGTGGGAGTGGCATTACACTGTTCGGCAATAAAACAAAGCTGATTATGAGGTTCTAAATATGAACGACAACTCGTAAAACTTTACACACACATCAGGCCGAGCAAATGTATCAATATTTTATACGTTAGTTGTGCAGCTTTTTTGAAATGGCTCGCCATGGCCCTCGAGAAATGTTAAAAAAAGCAGCTCTGGTTGAGTGTTTCACCTCGCTTTTTGTAAATTTTATGGAGTACAGTGAACCCTCGGTTATCGCGGTTAATGGGGACCGAGACCACCCGCGAAAACTGAAAATCCGCGAAGTAGCGGCGCACCTTCAAAAATGCTTAAAAAAAATATACAATATATATAATAAATATATATATATATATATATATATATATATATATATATATATATATATATACGGGGAGAGAGAGAGTGAAATTCATGTTATAACAAAAAAAACAAAT
Organism: Idiotropiscis lumnitzeri; assembly: GCF_059441095.1. Lineage (NCBI taxonomy): Eukaryota > Metazoa > Chordata > Actinopteri > Syngnathiformes > Syngnathidae > Idiotropiscis > Idiotropiscis lumnitzeri. The sequence goes on along the minus strand of NW_028283585.1, from coordinate 452,203 downwards.
TATTATTAAAACGTATTATTTTTTTATTCCCCAGCCATTCTTTTAGTATTTATTTAATTACTCCGACTTTTACCTGCTGGTACGCCGTCCGGTGTGCCCTGTGAAATGAAAGGTGGCATTCTTTATTTATTTATTCATTTATTCATTCATAACTGACAGCCTCGCGCTCCGCTCGTGCCCGGGCAGAAGAGGTGCTCCAATTTGGCTTAACTGTGACACACGCCCGCCCTCCTCCCCCGGAGCTTCCATTCGGTTAAACTTAGGGGCCGCTTGGCACCGCCCGTGCCGGGGGAAGGTGCTCCTCTTCGGCTTACTGTGACGCGAGCATGCCCTCCTCCTCCGGAGCTTCCATTCGGTTAAACTTAGGGGCCGCTTGGAACCGCCCGTGCCCGGGGAAGGTGCTCCTCTACGGCTTAACTGCCACGCACGCCGGCCGGAGCTCTGGTACGGTCCGAACCGCGCGAAACGTCGCCACCGATCGTGTCCGGGGGAACGTGCTCTTCTTCGTCCACTCTCCTCTTCGCCCACGCTCTTCTTCGGCGCACGCCGGCCGTCTAACCGCTCCAGCGCCCCGTCGTGCCGCTCTGCGAAACTACAATGCCCCCGAATATTTTTTAGACCCGCGAAGCACTGAACCCGCGAAAGGTGAACCGCGAAGTAGCGAGGGTTCACTGTATGTATAAGACCAAGACCTACAAAAAAGTCTCTTGGAGCAATGAGCTAGGTTTTACAGGAAGTCGGCCATTTTGAATTTACTTAAAAGGGGGCGGGTCACCACAATGGACTTTGCGTAGAAATTATTATTGGGGCCCGAGCAGCGACCGCGGCGAGGTCCCTATTGTTTTTGTAGAAAACATTATTACTTTTATTATTATTATTATTATTATTATTAGGGCCTGAGCAGCGACCGCTGCGAAGTCCCTATTGTTTTTGTAGAAATTATTATTATTATTATTTTTCCGATTGTTCGATCGCATTTTTGACCCCCGAAACATGCACAAAAACTCACCAAACTTGGCAGTCTCATCGGGCATGGCGAAAAATTTGATATTTTAACGTCTAATATGAACAGGAAGTGAGTTATGAATTTTTGAAAGTCCGACTTTTGCCCTTTTTTGCATGTTTACAGGGGTCATTCTTTTGCACCCTGATCCTAAAGGCTTCATCTGATTGCCTTAAAATTCTGTCTGTAGCATCTGAAGACCTGGGACAAACACTGGGGCTAAAACTTTTTGTTTCCGAAATACTATATGACGGGGGCGGGGCTTCAAAGTTTTCACTTAAGATTTCCTTCGCCGCAATGGACAAAATGCTTAATAACTCTCCTTCACATGCTGCTAAAAATCCAAAACTTCACATGTACATAAAGAGTCTGTACCTGAAGACATCGACATGTTTATATTCAGTTATACACCTTGCGCCAATCAATATCATTTTTTACATTTTGACGTACTGCATGGTACCCTTTTAACGAATCCGATTGAAAATTGGCTAGAAAAGACTCAAGACATTGATCTTACTCTATCCCTATTTTTATGACTTTCCTTCAAAGGGCGTGGCTATTACGGTGCCGCAGAGTCTGATTATTCTCCGTGGCAACAAAAGTTCCTGCAAAATGATTCAGATGATCCATCTTCTGGAAATCTTTCACATTTGAGGATATTCAGGCCCTGAAGACGGCTGCCAACTTATTTTTGATCGCAGTGGTAGCGCCACCAACTGGTTAAAACAAATACAAATTATTTTCGTTGATGTTTTTCTCCGGGCAGGTGAACAAAATCTACCTTATATTTGCTCGGATGAGTGTTTAGGCCTTGAGCATGTCACAATACAAAAGTCTTTCGCCTTCTTCAGAGTGTCACATGATGCTGTCTTGTGACCCGTCTTTATCAGCTGATGTTCCATGAGGGCGTGACTTACCTGTCACAAGAATGAAGGCAAGTCACGCCCCCCGCTGTCCGTTCACTCCGCCAAGATGCTGGTCCAGGTGGTAGAGAGGATGAAGGCTCCCTTGTCTCTGTTCATGGTTTTTATGCCTCGCTTGCAGATCTCAATGGCCTCTCTGATCCAGCGCTGTTGTTTGTTCTCTTCTGTGCGGATGACCCTGCCCTTCTCCCGGTCCATGATGTGGTTTTCCCTTTTGCAGTGGTCAGTGATTGCTGATTTGTAATGTTCATGTTGTGCTTGTTCTTTTACTGCTCTGATTTTTTCATTTTTTTGACAGGTAAGTCACACCCTCATGGAACATCAGCTGATAAAGACGGGTCTCAAGACACCATCATGCGACACTCTGAAGAAGGCGAAAGACTCGCCGAAACATGTCAGGTAAAAAATTAACCTAAAACATAATTGTCTGCTTTTAATGAATCAGTCAAATATCAATAATAAGAAGACAAAATGAACCTAATACAAATAAATGAATGCTTAATAACTCCCCTGCACATGCTCCTAAAAATCCAAACCTTCACCTGTAAATAAAACGTCCCGACCTGAAGACATCTTAATGTTATTATTTTGTTATACACACAGTGCCGCCAAGTGGAATCAAAAATTTTTTTTTATTTTAATTTTCACGTACTGCACGGTGCCCTTTTGACGAATCCGACTGAAAATTAGTCAGAAAAGACTCAAGACAATGATCTTACTCTCTGCCGAATTTTGTGACGTTTTGGCAAAAGGCGTGGCTATTAAGGTGCTGAAAAGTCCGATTGTACTCTGTGGCAACAAAAGCTCCGGCAACATGACTCAGATGATCCTATCTTCTCGAAGTTGTACACATTTGAGGATACTTCAGCCCTGAAGACATCTACCAACTTATTTTACATCGTAGTAGTAGCGCCACCAACTGGTAAAAGCTAATACAAGTTATTTTCTTGGATGTTTTTCTCCGTGCAACTCAACAAGGTCGCCCTCATATATGCTCGGATGACTGTTTCGGCCATGAGGATGTCACAATACGAAATTAGTCCTTTTTCGTGAAAAGTTGTGGGAGTGGCATTGCACTGTTCGGCAATAAAACAACGCTGATTATGAGGTTCTAAATATGAACGACAACTCGTGAAACTTTACACACACATCAGGCCGAGCAAATTTATCAATATTTTATACGTTAGTTGTGCAGCTTTTTTGAAATGGCTCGCCATGGCCCTCGAGAAATGTTTTAAAAAAAGCAGCTCTGGTTGAGTGTTTCACCTCGCTTTTTGTAAATTTTATGGAGTACAGTGAACCCTCGGTTATCGCGGTTAATGGGGACCGAGACCACCCGCGAAAACTGAAAATCCGCGAAGTAGCGGCGCACCTTCAAAAATGCTTAAAAAAAATATACAATATATATAATAAATATATATATATATATATATATATATATATATATATATATATACGGGAAGAGAGAGAGTGAAATTCATGTTATAACAAAAAAAACTAATTATTATTAAAACGTATTATTTTTTT